>NW_020954630.1:11680958-12003831 GCF_900497805.2 Vombatus ursinus | reverse complement strand
GAGAGAGAGAAAGAGAGAGAAGAGAAAGAAGAGGAGGACCCAGGACAGAGACTTGGGGAATATTCAAAATTAGGTTTTTGATATGAATGACAAGCCAACAAAAAAAAAATGAGAACAAAAGGCAGAAGTAGGAGAGAGTAGCGTCATGGAAACTCAAAGAAGAAAGAGGATCCAGAAGGACAGGATGGTGAATGGTGTCCAATGTAGCAGATAGGTCAAGATGAGGACCGAGACAAGGATATCAGATACAGCAGATCAGAGGTCGCTGGTTACTTTGGAGGGAGCACTTTCAGTTTAGTGGTGTGATCAGAAGCCAGATTGCGAAGAGTTCAGGGCTGAATGAGAGAAGTGAAAATAATGAGTGTAGAGAGCTAGGAGCTGGCCTGAGAAAGTGAAGATAGGTACGGGATGATAGCTTCAGGGAATGATAGGGCCTGCTGAGTGGGATAGACTTGGGCATACTGAAGTATAAACATATATGCACTGTATGTTTATATATATATATATATACACACATACATGTTTCTGTATATAAATAAACATACTATAAATATGTGTATATTTGTTTTTCAGTACTTCAAAAAAGCTGTTATTTCATCAACGTAGGTATATCTACACCAGGAAGGCAAATCAATCATCACTATGACTTGTTGGATTTTTACTATTAATTATTATGGTAAAAAAAATTCATCTCTTGATAGCCATACTTGTCTACTGATGGACTCTGAATGTGAAATCGTTATATCATTGAATGGAAAAATTATTTTAATTTAACCATAGTTACTAACAAAGGAGTAGTCAGGATATTCTCCCAAAACAGGTAATCGGTAGCAAAAGTGTAGTTAGGAGGCCAGCCTCTGGATGTTTGTGAGAGAGGATGTTGAGAGCTGTTGAGAATGTGTGGAGAACAGCGCGTGAAAGAAGAATTACTGGTGTGAATTGCAGAGAGGAGCAGCATGAATTGGAGGGTGAGAGGGAATGTAGTATGTTGTACATGTGGGTCTCCAAGTAGAGCTCTTTGGAGGGTTGGGGCTGGTCCTGGGACAAATTTCGGCTTAAAGTGTGTGATGAATTAAGGTAGCATATGGAAACAGCTGTCCCAAGACTGTACATCTAGCTGAAAAGTTTGAAAGCATTCTGGGTTCCCTTGCATGCATACTTTACCATTTTGGTTGATAAATTTAGAGACTCAATAAGATAGGTTTTATTTGGACGGAAGAGTTTTGAGTCCCTAGTAGCTTCTGCGTGGGCAGAAGGGAGGACCAGGAGCACATATGAACTTACATATGTGAATGGTAGAGACTGAGGACATAGGTAAGTCTACACCAGCTGGTCCATGGTGGAAAGACACCTCTTTCTAGCCTGGTAGGACATTTCTAAACCTATGCTTTGCTAGTATAGATTTTGAGAATTCCAGGCCACCTCTATACCAAGAGCAACTCCATTTTCCATCAACAGCTCTACCTGGCTTTGACTCCAGGGAACAACATGGCTACACACCAGGTAACAGCTCCCTCCAGTTTTTCAGCTTCCTTTTATGTGTTCTGTTTCCTCCCATTAGATTGTAAGCTCCTCGAGGTCAGGGATTGTCTCTTTTTCTTATTTCCATCCCAAGTGCACAGGCACAGTGCCCAACATATAGAAGGCACTGAATAAATGTTCCTGAGTTAAACTGAATTGATTGAATCAGAATAAGACTTCAGTAGAAAACATGCATAAACATGCATGTATGCACACGTTTAGGTAGAGATAGAAAGATACATGCATTTTTATGATCCTTTATATTTATAGCAGAAATGTTCTGTGCTCTTTTCCATAAATAATCATGGTTTTATGTGATTATTATTTCCTTCTTGCACTACATAGAATGAAGACATATTTTTGTAGCTATGTAGTTTATATTGAATCATCTTTATTTCCATTAGTAAAGAGAATTCCATAGTGGAAATTAGATTGTGAATGTTGATATATTTATATCCTTGTCCAAGGCCTATATTTCTCTTTGGTGTTTTTTTTTCTATTTATTCTCTCTGCCCTGCACCACCTCCCCAACAAATAAACAGAATTTCATGATATGAAATGACAGCAGTAATAGCTCTGTGTTTTTTTTTAATAGAAACAGTGATAAGAGATTAGGAACAGAGGTAGTACTCACTCTCCCCAGAGGAAGTTTCTGAATTCCACAATGGCTTCTTTTATTGATATGTGGATTATGACACATACTCACTGATCTCTGTAGAAGGAAAAGGGATGCAGGAAGCATCCTGAGGAATTTCTAGAAAGATAAAATGTACTACTATGATAAGGAACTACACTCTACTGAAGGTGGAATTTAAAATTTGTCTTTCTGATTGAGTTGTTCATGAACATTTGAGAAGTGGGAGAAGTGTCCAGGATTTTCAAGTTAGAGCAAGTACAAAAAGTGATGTCTCAGTCATTAAATGGGGTGAACTTTAATTAGTCATTGGCTCTCACTGCCTATAATTTGGTTTTGATTATACATGGCAGTAACCAGTAGAGCTACAATTCTGCCATGGGGACAGGCTAAGTTAAGTTGGCAAGAGAATTTAGGCAGAGACTTAATACCTGGAGCTAAGATTCTACTCAAGAGGTGGCAGGCCCTAGAGCCAAAGACTCCCACTTTACCTAGAGTATGTGTGTTCTGGTTCTTCCTGAAAGTTCATAGCAGGACCCTACACCACTGCTTCTGCAAACTTGAAACTAGAGATGGTGCATCCCATGGCTAAGCATCATGGCCATGAGTCCTACCCAGGAGCAGACCCAGGACACTTAGTGGAGTGATTTGCCCTGCAGAATCATCAAATTCTGAGGGGACAGTATGAGGACATTATGAGAGGAAGTCAGCTATCCTGTAGGACTAGAAGTGTGAAGTGGACCCTCCTTGCACCTGTGTGTCATGGCTACACATATTTTATATCTACCCATCCCTCTACTTGTAAACTCTCTGTATGTCAACCTTCTGCACTGATTTTGGCAGTATCTGTAGGAAAGTGCATCCTAGGTTTATCAAGGTATTGTTCATTTCTTACTATACCATTTCAGAAGATGCCTTTGTTTTGAACTTATTGTGTACTCTGGTGGACTAGTGATAAGGTAAACAAATCACTGGGGCTTTATGAGCTGTAGTTTTAGGAGTACAGACTCCCAGAGTAACTATGAACCTGGTTAGTCATCCCTGGAGGCATCCAACCTTCAAAGGAGAGTTGGTGGAATAATCCTTGGGGAACATTGAAGTTATTAAAGGCTTTCAAATCCTCTTTTGATCACCTATCCATTGGGGAATGACTTTTTGTCATATGTTTTTGTGTTAGTTTTCTACATATCTTGGATATCAGACTTTGTCAGAGATTTTGTTTATGCACCAGCTTTTAATTTTGTGTAGTCAAAATAATCAATTTTATCTTTTGTACTTTGTCTTTATATTTTGTTTGGCTAAGAATTCTCCTAGCTCTAGCTGTGAAGGATAACTGATTGGATTCTCTGTTAATTTTTTTAACTGAAGATATAGCTAGATCAGCAGATGCATGTGATCATCCTGTTACAGTGGATAGAGTTCTGGGCCTGGGATCAGGAAGACTGCGGTTTTAATCCTGCATCTAATACTCAATAGCTCTGTGGCCATAGGTAAGCTACCTACTCTTTCCTAGTCTCAGTCTTCTGGTCTGCAAAATAGGGAAAATGATACTCATAGTATTGCCCTTACAGGATTGGTATGAGTATAGTTTTATTTTTGTAGGAGCTTTCTGGGAAGAATTCCTTAACCAAAGGAGATGAGTCAGGATAATGTGGGGGAAATGTTTTAAGAGAAATACACTTTTAAATTAAAAAAAAATCTTCTGAAAGCACAGGTAGGATCACATTCCCCTGACTGAGAATCTTCCCTATTGTTTCTTCAATAAAATAAAAAGGGTGTATAAAGCCCTTCATAATGTGATGCCAATTCACCTTTCTTCACACTGTGTTCCAGCCAAAATGGCCAGCTTTCTCAACTTCAAACTCAATATTCCTCCTCTCATTTCTGTGCGTTTTTACTCTCCACCAATGCGAAATCATGTCTTCCACATAGTAGTCACATGCAGAATGTCCCAGGAAGCCTGACTCCATAAAGGCTGTGCTCCATCTGCCTGTGATCCCTTGTCTCCTCACCTCCAACTTGGAATCCGTTCTTTCTTTTAAGACTCTGCTCATGTGCTACCTCCTAAAGGAAGCTTTTCATGATTCCCCTCATTTTTAAGTGCTTACTCCTTCCTCAAATTATCTCTTCTTTGTATTCTCCAGAAGAATATAGTCTCCTTGAAGGTTGGGGCTATGTTTCAATTTTGGTCTTTGTATTCCTAGCACAATGGCTTGCAAAAAATGGATCCTTAATCAATGCTTGTTAAAAGTGATCGAAACTGAGAAAATGAGAGGGTTGGATATGATCTCTAAGGTATCTTCCAGATAATTCCATGTTAGGAGGCTATTGAAATAGTTCACTTCAATGAAAATGAAGATTTTTTTCAAGGTTATTGGCAGTGAAAATAGTGTAGAAAGGATGGATGCAAGATAAGTTATGACACTTAAATTGACAGGACTTTGAAACTAATTGTATATGGAAGGTAAGGGAGAAAAAAGAGGAAAAACTAGCTCCAAGGTTTCTGGGGGAGGGGGACTGGATGGATGGAGGTGTCACATGATGGGAAGAACAGGTTTATGGGGGACAAATTTGGTTTTGCCCTTTGTGTTGCTGAAAATGTAAGACTGGTACTCAGAAGAGAGGTCAGACCTATAGATAAACTGATCTATAAGATGAACTTGTTTGTCTCCTTATAATGGAAGATCCAGGAAATGGAGAATATTTGGTTCTATTCTCCAGCCCTTCTAGTTGCCTTTTAGAGAAAAGTGGCCTGAGTTGCAATGAGGGAAGAGTACTAGTAACAATACTGCTGCTTTTAGCAGTAGTGTCAAATGCAGATAGTAATGGGACCACTAAACTACATAAGGATCCCTGTAGACTCAATATTGATTTAGAAAACCACACTTATTTATATATTTTTTTCATACAGATCAACACATTAAAATCAGATTGTTGTTGTTGTTGTTGTTCAGTAGTTTCTGACTCTTCATGACCCCATTTGGGTTTTTCTTGGCAAAAATACTGGAGTGTATTGCCATTTCCTTGTCCAGCTCATTTTACGGATGAGGGAACTGAGACAAACAGGGCCAAGCGATTTGCCCAGGCAGGGTTACACAGTCAGTAAGTGTCTAAGGCTTAATTTGAACTCAGGTCTTCCTGACTGCAGGCCTATATCCACTGCACCACCTACTTGCCCTATTAATATCAGACAGGAAATAAATTTTAGTCTTGTTTGGACTGACTTGGATATGGGCCACATATTTGGCACTTATGGCTTATAGGATCATAGTTCTCGAGCTGAAATGGGCCTCAAAGGCAATCTAGCCCAACTTCCTCATTTGTAAAATGAGGAAACTGAGTCCCAGGGTAGCCATGTGATTTGCCCAAGTTCAAAGGATCAAATGATCCTGGATTTAGAGCTGGAAGAGATGTTAGGGGCACTTTAGTTCAATCATCTCAGAGTGGAGGTCTAGGTTAAGTGAGGACACGTAAGTAGTAAGTAGCAGAGTGGAAATTTGAACCTAGGACCTCTAATTCTGGAGTAATTTCTATTTTTCCTATACCACGGAGTACTTTTCTGTCTTTTGTTAAATTTCAGCCTCACATGTTATTGTTGTTGTTTGTCCTTCATTCTCAAAGAGGACCATGACATCAGGGAGGTGATTCCCTGACTTGCAAACGAATTGGATTTAAGTGAGGGAGGGCTGTGCAAAGTCACCAGCCTCACTTTCTCCTCCATCTGGGTCCAGTGGCAAGGTATAGATCAGGGTGACTGCAGATGGCCCCCTCAGCCTCACAACATCTTTGACAGGTAAGTGAACCAAAATCTGGAAGAGTAAAGCAAGAAGCTCAATGTCTCAAGGCTAGTTGCCAAAGCAGAACCAGAACCCAGATCTCTCAGTTGCCAGTCGAATGCTCTCTCTCTCTCTTTTTTTTGTTTTGCTGCAATGTGCCATAGGTGGAGCCTAATCTTACATTTCCCTTCAGTTCCCCTGGACCTTCAGAGCATCTCTATTTCTCCTCAAACTACAGTGGGGCTTAGTGGCTTAGTGCCCTGACCCTGCTCACACCTTACTCTTTCATTTTCATTTTTACCCGAGTCACTTAGAATGCTATTTATTCTTAATGTTTTCTACCCTGTATTCATGGTGACCACATAAAGCCCATTTGCCTTCAGTCACCAAGGGCTATGTTTTCAAAGCCCTGACTGGGTTTTGTTTCCAAGGAGTCTCCAGTGGATGTTAATCAAGACCAGGCACTTCCTCCCTCCCTCCTCCTCCTTCAACATGGCCACACAGACGTATCTTTTCATCCATCTGTTCTGTTGCAAAGTGCCTAGGCTTTTTTGTGAGGTGACACACAAAGCATGCATTTGGTATCACTGTGTTCCCAACCACAGTTACGATAGACTTATCTGGTCTGATGACAAATAGGCTTGATGGCTCTTGGTCCTGGCCCAGTTCTGTTCCATGACAGCCAGGGTCATGTGGGAGAACATGGTCAGGAATTCATTTTTCCAATGATGTGGCATCTCTGTTTCAAATTAGCCTTTTGTAGTACCTACAAAGATCACATAGGAAAGGGATATATGAGGCTTTAATCTTGCAGAGAAGCTAACCTTCTGATACTTCCATTTCAAACCCTAAAAGTTGAAAACCTCCGGTGAAGGCTGAGTTTACATGTATGTGGAGGAAGAAATGGCCTACGCAGTGTGATTTGGGATAAAATGGAAAACTACCATGCATGTCCAAGTAGATTTCACTTCCCAGATGGTCACTGATGCTTGGAATTCTACCATTGAAATGCCATTCTACTGGAATGTTACTGTGTTGTGAGAAATGATTGTGTATACTTGAAGTATACTCTGCATACTTCAGAGAGACTTGGGAAGACATATATAAACTGATGCAAAGTGAAATAAACAGAATCAGGAAAGCAATTTATACAATGAATAGAACAATGTAAATGGAGAGAACAACTTAAAAAAAGGAAATCAATGGGGCAGCTAGGTGGTGCAGTGGATAGAGCACCGGTCCTGGAGTCAGGAGGACCTGAGTTCAAATGTGGTCTCAGACATATAACACTCACTATCTGTGTGACCCTGGGCAAGTCACTTAACCCCATTGCCTAGCCAAAAACAAAACAAAACAAAAAAACAAAACAAAAATAGGAAATCAAATGCTGTAATTATAATGATCAACCTTGACCTCCCCAAAAGAGAGGAGAAAATGCATTTCCTACCCTTCCTTGCAGAGGTAGGGGACCAAGGATGTGAAACATTGTATTTACTTACAAGACTCATTTGATGTATTGGTTGATTTTGTTGAACTTCTTCTCCTCCTCATCTCCCTGCTTCTTTTTTTTCCTTTTTTTCTTCTTGATAATGAAGGATGGTTCTAGGGAACAGGGAGTGAGTCAGAAATCTGTTTGGATGTGAGGGTGATATAAAACCAAAAGAAAGCAATACAGATTTTCTTCTTAAAGAGAAAAGGTGATTTTAAAAAGGCATTCACTTGAATTAGGGAATTTTCCCAGAATAAAATGCAAATGCCTTTGGCAGGTACAACACACTATCAATCATTAACACCTTATTGTGAATTAGTTTTTTAGATCCTTTCCAACCCTACAGTTTGCCAGAGCTGGCCCTGCTCTAAGCCAAATAATCATTCTCCCAGAAGAATTGTGTAGAAGATGAATTCAATTATATTCTTGTTTTAACCACTTGATTGCAAATCTTAATATGGGCAAAATGAATTACCAGGATCTCAGACCTTAGCCTCTTTCGAGGAAGAAGAAATAAGCCTAAAGTTTTCGAAGGCTACCACAAATTAGATAAAATGTACATATCTGCATGTAGACAATTACTTTTATGATGTTTTCCTCATTAGAATGTGAGTTCTTTGAGAGCAGGAACTATGGTTTGTTTTTCTGTATATCCCCAAAGCTTAGTATAGCACCTGGAACGTAGGAAGTGCTCTGTAAATGCTTGTTAACTGACAAACGGTTTAGTCATAATTCTGTTTCTGTTCTCACTACCTGTCATTCTCATTGGTTTTGTTACAGGCATCTCAAACTCAGCATGTCCAAAACAGAACTCACCATCTTTTCTTCTCCAGGCTATGTCTCTTTTGAAATTCTCTATTTCTGCCAAGGGTATCACCATGTTTATCACCTCAGAGTTGTTCCAAAATTAACACTTTTACTCACCCTTCATATAGAATCAGTTGCCAAGTCTTCTATATTCTACCTCCTCAGTATCTCCTGCATTCACCTCTTTATGGACATAGAATGATCTCCCTAGTTGTTACTCATCAGCTCGTTTTTAAACTATTACAACAAGCTTGTAATATTTCTAAGTGATCTTTCTTTTTCAAGTCTGTTCTCTGAGACACTCTGAGGGTCTTCCCCACCCTGAATGATTCTTTTGTGAAGGCAAACTAGGTCATCTTTTGTCTGAATTCTTACCAGCCTTAAATCACTGAATGGGTGTTGCCTCAGACAAACTGAGACCTGGGAAAGACTTTAGCTTAAAAAGGCCAAGGTCTCCCCCTGCATCCTGAGCCATCGCCAGTCATCCTGACCTATGTTTTGCCACTGGACTTCTATGACTCTGGAGGAGAGAGTGGGACTGATGACTTTGCGCAGTTCTGCCTCACTTATATCCAATTCACTTGTAAGTCAAGGCATCATCCTTCTGATGTCATTGATCCTCTTTGAGAATGAAGGATGAACAACAATTTTCCTTCTCTAATCCATCCTCTACGGTTACTTTAAAAAAGTAAATTAAATTATTTATTTTCATACAGCTAACTAAAGTAATATCCTCAAAACACAAGTCCTATTATGTCATACCCTTGCTAAAAAAAACTCAGCTTCTAATGTCTGAAATTCTCTCTTCTTATCTCTCTCCTGCCTTCCTTGGCTTCCTTCAAGAATCAGCTAAAAAGTCTCACTTCTATGAGAAGCTTTTCCTGATTCTCCTTAATTCTACTGCTTTCCTTGTTTATTATCCCCAATTTATCTTGTATGTATATTGTATGTAGATAATTGTTTGCAAGTTGTCTTTTCCATTAGACTGTGAGCTCCTTGAGATCAGGGACTGTTTTGTGCCTTTTTCTATATCCCCAGCACTTAGCACAGTGCCTGGCTCATGGCAGATGCTTAATACATGCTTTTTGACTGAATAGTTCCTTATCACCTCTTGGATAAAATACAGAGTCTTTTGTTTTCTTAGGACAGATACAGGCACATAGCAGGCCCTTAATAAATGCTTATTGATTGACTACCTGCCTGCCATGAAACTACTGCTCCTCAGTGTCATCTTGCCTTCTCTCATCTGTGCATTTGCAAAGGCAATCTCCCATTTCTGCAATGCACGCCTTCCCCTTAAGTGCCTACTGAGTTTCTCTTCCTCAGGACTCCTCTCAAGAGTAACTGACTCCTTGAAGCTCTCCCTGATTTCCCCCATTGAAAAGGATTCTTTCCATTTCATATTTCTCCAAACATTCTGTCTACACACTTCCTTTGCTCCTCCTTTCTCACCTGGCTACCCTACTCTGGGACCTCTCTGACTTTTCCACCATGCCCCAGGAAGGTCCTTATTGTCAAAACCAGCCTGCAAGATCTCATCAACCTTGGTACTTACCTCATCACTATCCTCTGCCCCTCTGATTGGGGCATGGAACCATGAATTCCCAAACTTCCATTGAAGGAGGGAGCTCAGTTGTACCACTTGGTGATCTCTCTGCCTTTTCCACCATGCTCCTGCATCAGGTTCCTTCTTCTGTACCCCCTCTGCTTATTAGTTTCCTTTTGTGTGTTGTCCTCCCCCACCACATTGAGGGCATTCTTCTTGAGGCCAGGGGAGGTTTTTTCATATTTATATCTCCAATGCTTAGCATAGTGCCTGGTGCATAGTAGGTGCTTAATAAATGTTTACTGACTGTATACTTATTTAGAAACATGTACTAGCTTCAATGTTAAAGTGTAAGCTCCTTGAGGTTAGGGACCGTAGAAGTGTATGTAGATACTTTTACATCCTCAGTGCCTAGCAAAGAACCTTGTATATGGTGAGTACAAAATAAAGTTAGTTGAACTATTCCTGAATTAAAACAATGTGTGAAACCTAATAAATCGTCTGTTTTACATTGCTCTACATGTAATCATGTGAAAGGATTTTTAGGAATTGGTTCTGCCCAAATCTGTCCTGAAATCAAGTTTAATTTGAATCCAGCTAGTTATAGCTAGTGTTCAACTGAATGATTACATTTAAATTTCAGTTTATAAAACTCTAAAAGTAGAAGGTAAAAAGTTGAGGATGTTTCATGCCCCTTCCAAAGAGAAACAGAGAACCTTGAGATTGGGGAGCCTTATTCACAGAAGAATGTCACCTTCCTGAGGGTAGAACCTGTTTTAATTTTTGTCTTTGTAGCTCCAGCATTTGACATTCTTAATACATTAGTGTCCAGCTGAATTGATTTCACTCTTGGTTGTACATTCAGGTAACTCTATGATCTTCTGACTTCTGTCATGTATTGGGGAAGAAGCAAGAGCCAAGTTGGGAAGGGGGTAAAACAAATCAGAGCATGATACTTTCTCACTAAACAGAATCTGATACCTGAACAGAAAAGCAACAAACAAGGGCTTTTGTCCAGGTGCCCTGAAGTGTTGAACTCCTGCACTTGCATACACCTTCCAGGAAGATTTTTTCTTTAACTCTGAATTAAGAGGAGGATGAGCTTCAAAGGAACAAATAAGTTGTCATCAAGGAAAGGCAGATAGAAATTCAAAAAAGTGAAGGATTTCTTAACAATTAGAGTTCACAAATGGAATGGGAAGCTGTAGGATATTCCCTGTAACTACTATGATTTAAAAGGAAGCTATATACTTTAGAGAGAGTTCAGGATTCAAGTAGTGGTTGAACTAGTTCACATCTGATATCAATTCTAAGATAGGATAAAAATTCTAATCAAAATCTGTGAATAAAAGTAATCAATGGAGGGAAAATCAAGCCAAAGATTAGCAGAAAAGATGACAAATTGAATTTAGGTATTTGTTTTCTTTTCAAAAGTTGAGTTGTTGATGTTACCCCAATTTTTTTATATTATAAAAGAGTGTTATTATACTATTCATGTCTTACTAAAATTGAAAACTCTTAAAATAGAGTTCTAATGTTGGTATAAAAAAAAGGTGAGTACTTTTCTCCATCTCATTGAAAACATACTTATTGCAGAAGGCTTTTCTTTGTATCATGCTCAAAAGGTGAGGCACAACTGACACATGGTGGCAGCTTACCCTAAGTGCAAGTCAGTTCCTGTGAAGGGTGATGGGCCCCCAGACCCCCTTTTCTAGTTCTTTCCTTTGATTTCAGCTTTTTAAAAGAGAATTTGTTATTTTTTTTTATTCTGACCTTGACAAATACTCGATAAAATGAGCATTTCCATATTTCCAGCATTTCTTGTACAGCAGAAGGAAGGGCTTGTCATAAAACTAATCTTTACTATGTAGAGTTTGCTTTCCTTTTTAAGTATATAATAAATTCAATACATAACTTTCAAAGCTTTCCTACTTATCTATGATTTCTTCTGACTGTGGATATCCCTAATATATAACATAATATAATATGACTTGATGTGATATAATATAAATAATGGATATATGTATATACATATGCACACATATATATACATTATATATATACATGTGTGTATATATACATATATGTGTGTGTACACACACACACATACACACAATTCTTCAAGGACAAAGTCTTTTTGGAATCAGACAAAAATGAGCTATCTAGAGAGAAGCAAAATTCTGAATCTGAAAAAAAAATCTTCTATTAAACCTTCTATTCTACTACTGTTCCCATGTGTAATGGTAGAATCTCTCAATTATACTCCCTGATGCAATTAGAGAAGAAGCTGACATCTATGTGATGACATTGTTCTTGGTAAGGTGAGAGACTCAGATACTATTAACTGAAGTTGTAGATGAGAAAGAAATTTGGAGGTACTTCCTTGCCAAAAGGATAATAATAGAACAGGGTAGTAATATGGAGAGTTACTAGAGTGAGGCTGAACAATGAATGTGAATGAAGATGCTAACCAACCTGGCAAGGTAAAGAAGAAGTTTGTGAGGGGAACGGAGTTTCCATTTAGACTGAGCGTTTTACAGCATGACCTTCAACAATTGGGAATGCTTATGGGTGACAGATAATGAACAAAAAGTCATATTCGCTAAACTTAGAGCAAATCTGCCTGTGATTTGACTCATTTCATCTGTGCCTCAATCTGTTTTGACCATCCTGGCAAATAGGAATACCTCAGCCTTTAACTTTATCATCATCTTTACACATACATACACATATATGTATATCTCTATATTTATACATAGTATTATCTGCTATGATGGTTGACAACATACAACAGGGATTTTCTGATATTTTCTCCCCATGTTACATGTATATATTTGCCACAGCAGCTTTAGAATACAGTGACTGGTGAAGGGATACCTGCTCTGTTTACTGGTATAATTTTAGGGTAGGGAGGAAAGCAGATGTGGTGAGTAGAACCACCTCTGTAAGTAAGGGAGAAACAGATATAGAGAGGAACATATGGGAAATACATTCAAAGAAGGAGGAGGAAGAAGGGAAATACTCAGTTTTTATGTCTATCTAGCTTATGGGTAGTACTTACAGAGCCAATGGGTGGGAGTCAGCCCCCAGCACAGTGGTGGTGGACCCTATCCCATTTCCCCTGGCCAAGACCATGCTCCCTCTCAGTTTCTGGAATGCAGGCAGCCTAATGGGAAGGTTGCCATAGCACAATAGTTGAGAAGGACTGTGATACACAGATGGCAAAATAAATAAAAAATTCAACATTCTTTATTACTAGCCCATCAAGCACATTTCCCAACCTGCACACCAGCCTCTTGCTCAAGCTGTCCTGACTGAGAACTGAATATAACCAAGCCTTGTATTATTGCCAGTAGTTTATTAGTACCATCATTATTTTAATCTTTGTTTTAATGTTACGCACTTCTGTGCGAAGATTAATAGGCATAGTTAGTGAAAGAAGCAGATTTTGCTCATCACTGGAGGTGGTCGTGAATATATGATACTTTTAGTGAAGCAATGGGATAAGCAAATGGGATAAAAAAAATGGCTTGTATTTGTATAGCATTTATAGTTTACACAGCAAATACATTGTTACTGATCCTCACCAAAGCCATGTGAAGCAGGCAGGGTAAGTTTTATTATCTATATTTCACAAATGAGGAAATTGAGGCTCAGGGAAGTTTAATGACTTGCTTAGTAGACTTGCTTTGTAGAGCCAAAAATAGATCCCCATAGTCTTCTGATGCCTACTCTTCATGCTATATCTCTCTACTCTAAAAGAAAGGAAAAGGAAGGGAATTTCCAAGAATTTCATGGTCAAATTGAATCAAAGTACTTAAGTAATCATCTGGATAATTTAAACATAAAATCTATTTCCACTTGCATTATTTAGTAGTAAGCAGGGTGGGGAACATCTGAATGATGAAACAAGCAATTATGTTAATTCTTTATTTGATTTGATGTTGGAACTATGACCCCAGGTCCAACCTGCCATGTTTGTAGTGGAGCTCTTTCAAGAGAGGAACTTCAACATGTCATAGGACCATAGATTGAGATCTGGAAAGAACCTCAGCAATGATCTAGCCCAAACCTCTCATTTTGCAAATTATGAAACAGGGCCTCAGAGAGGTTAAAGGACATGTTCAAGGTCATATAAGGAGTAAGTCACAGAACAAGGATCGAAAACCAGATTCTTTTACTCCAAATCCGAGTAATTTCCCCATTATACCATACTAAGAAAGATTTAAATGTATTCTTGTCCATTCAGAGATGCAAGAAAGATGGAGATATATTCTTGTCTATTCAAAGGAAAAAAAACAGAGATAGAAAGAGACAGAGGGAGACGTTCCTTTTAGACTCACTTCCACAAAAATCTCGGCTTCCAAAAATGGGGGTTGAGAGTCACTACTGTACTTCTTGCTGACTATTATAACACATGGTCAGCTCTTAATAAATGCTATTTGATTGACTGACTGATTTTTATCATTGCAGATATATTTTACTGTAAAGTCATGAAGAAACGAAATCTTTGTGCTATAAATTAAGGCACAGGAGAATTCAACAAGTGAACCCTTCTTATAAAGTGAAGAATCCTTTTGTACAGTGAAAAACTACTCACTTTACTTGATCATCAATCTATTTTTATGTATTTGTTGTTCAGTTGTTTTCAATCATGTCTGTATGACCCCTTTTGGGATTTTATTAGCAAAGACACTGGAGTGGTTTGCTATTTCCTTCTTCAGCTCATTTTACAGATGAAGAAACTGAAGCTAACAGAGTTGGCTTGCCCAGGGTTACATAGCTAGGAAGTCTGAGGTCAAATTTGTACTCAGGAAGATGAGTCTACCTGACTCTAAGCCCAGTGTTCTATCCACTCTGCCACCTAGCTGCCCTTTTTACATAATATGTTTGCTTGAATAGGGAATCCACTTGAATTGCTTTATCTTTCTAATTTCCATTACTCAAGACTTCAATGTGTGTTCTGTGTGCCATAAGCAAATATAGAACACTTAGGAGGCTTTGTATGACCACATAATAGATCAGAAAAAAAGAAGTGCTCTGAGAAGTAGTCAGTTATAGTATATTGGTTTTCTTTGTTGTTATTGCTTCATTTTTTCCCTTTCCAGTTGGTAGACAAGTGTTCACTTCCTACATCATAGGGTTGCAGAGGAGAAAAGGAAGGGGTGTGTGTGTATGTGTGCATGTCTCTCTCTGTGTGTGTATGAAATTTCTTTCTTTTCTTTTCTTTTTTTTTTTTTTTTAGGCAATTGGGGTTAAGTGACTTGCCCGGTGTCACACAGCTAGTAAGTGTCAAGTGTTTGGTCTGAGGCTGGATTTGAACTCAGGTCCTCCTGACTTCAGGGCCAGTGCTCTATCTACTATGCCACCTAGCTGCCCCTGTGTGTATGAAATTTGAAAAGAGCTTTGGGGCTCTCACTTGAATGCAACAGATTTAAATTATAATGTACTAATGAATTAAAAACAGGGCAATTACTTTTTTCCTATGAAGAGGTACTATGGTATTATGGAAAGGATAGTAGATTTAGAGTCAGGAAACTCTGGTTCAGATCTGGGCTCCAACATTTACTAATTATGGTCAATTCACCCCCTTTCCGGACCTATTTTCTTCTTTGTAGAGAAAAGAATCCTTACATTTCCCGCCTCCTCAAGTTGTAAGGCTCAAATGTGAAAATGTATGAACTACGCTTTGTAGCCACAAATTATAATCCAGTAGTACAAAGAACTGGCTCTGAACAAAAGTGTAAAGGACAAACTGGTCTTTGCTACTTCTTGATCCCATTTCCCTTCCCTTCCCTTTCCCTTTCTTCCTCTGCTCATGTGTCATCTCAGAGAGAAAGTCTTTGCTGACCTCAATCAAATCAGTTACCTCATTTCCTCCTCTACAAACATCTTTATCAGCTAATACATTGCATCCAATCTGTAGAATCCTTGAGGGTAGAGACTTCTTTTTTAGCCCTGTTTCCTAGCACAATACTGTGTACAAATTAAGCACTTAAAAAGTATTGTTGGATTAGATTCAAATGTTGCTTCCCAATACCCTCAAGTTGCCTTCCTCTGTGGTGCCTCTTTTGGGGTTAGACGCTTCAAACTGTCCTGATCCCCTCATCACGTGAAAATTTCCTTGACCCTTGTTTCACATTTCAGATGTATGAATAGTCAGCATGAGTAACCAATTCAAATTCTGAGATTTTAGAGATAAAATATTTTTCTTTTTGGACTGATCTTGTGATTACATAGGTGGTGCAGTGAAGCATAGAGTTCAAATCTGACTTCAGACACTTACTAGCTATGTGACCCAGCACAAGTCTCTTAACTCCTACGTGCCTCAGTTCCTCACCTGTGAAATGGGGACACACTGGAGAAAGAAATGGCAAACCACTCCAGTATCTTTGCCAAGAAAACCCCATGGACAAAGTTCATGAAGAGCAGGGCACTATCGAGCACAACGACAAGTGAACTCTGGGTGAGGAACTCCCTCTACCCTTTAGGATTGGCATTTGCTTTGCAATTTAGTCTTATAGCAGTGATTCTTAACCTTTTATTTGTGTATGGACCCCTTTGGCTTGAAGTCAAAGGACCTTTTTTCAGAACAATGTCTTTAAATGCACAAAATCAATCAACTTGTATTTGCTAAGCACCTACTACGTGCCAGGAACTGTGCTAAGGATTACTAAGGAATTACATTTTATTGAAATGCAGTTATTAAATCTTCTTTTTAGGAAAGCTCATGGAATCCTGGGTAAGAAGGCCTATCTTGGAGAATGGCTTGGTGCACTGAGAGGTTGACTTGCCCAGGGTTCCATGGGCACCATGCCAGAAGCACTACTTGAATCTGGACCAATTTCCTGAATCACAGAGCAGTTTTCTATCCACTGTGTCATGTTGTTTCTTTTAAATTCTAACCACAGTCTTCAACACCTTAACTCAAAAGAGTGAATAATGTGGGAGTTTTAGGATTCATGATAGGGCCAGTGCTGGGGATATTCAGGGGATAGCAGTGACTTTCAAAACATGCCAGGCAGGGGTTTGCAACTCTGCCTCCAGTGCTTAGCACAGTGCATAACACTTATTAATCACTTCATAATTACTTGTTAACTCTGCCTCTGTGTAAAACTGTCATTGACTATAGAGCTATAGCTTGTAGGTATCTTTAACCCTTGTGAAAAATAGGTACCATCTATAATTCCCCTATAAGTGTGATATGAATGGGGCTTTGACCTAGAGAACCAACATTTGTGAGACTATGCTTCCTTCCTGTGGTGACTAATGTTCCCACTTCTCAGTTCTCCACCACCCCATGCTGAAGTACAGCGAAGCTCTCATGTTCAGGGGCTTGTCATCATTTCCTTCCTCCTGGACCTGCCTTTCTTGTTAACCCCTGTAAGGATGAGGGCTATACCACCCCCAGTCCTGGTGTGACTACACCAGTGGTTGGACTGTCTTCTGTGTTGCTTTAGTGCTCCCCCTTCCTCCCTCCCCAACTATTTTTTTCTGTACATAAAAAATTCTAGTTATTCCTCTAGGTGTCATTGATATAAAAATCCATCATACATCATATGTGGCAGTCACAGGGCTTTCTGGAAGCTAAAGTGCAGGTATCTACATACCCAGTTTAGGTCTTTACCCCAGAGCTAAATGATGTGCTGAATATTGATTACTTTGGAGCTCAAATCAACAACCTACATTACCCAAATTCAGTGGATGATTTCCCAGTTATTTTCTCCCCACCCCCACCCCCATTGGTTGTGTGACCATGAGCTTTCAGAACTGATAGCAAGACTGGAACCAAATGCTACTTTGCATTTTATGAAATTTTCACTTGCAACATAATAATAACAACAACTAACATTTATATAGTGTGCCAGGCTGTGTGAAAAGCAATTTACTGTATTTATCTCATTTGATCCTCACAACAACTCTGGGAAGTAGGTGCTATTATTACCCTCATTTTATGGATGAGGAAACTGAGGCAAACAGAGGTTAAATCACATACTCAGGGTCATACACTAGGAAGTGTCAGTCTGAATTTGAACTCAGTTCTTCCTGATTCTAGGCTCAGAACTCTATCTACTGTGCCACCTTGTTGCCCAATATATATGCGAAATGACAGACTTAAAAATCCAAATGCAACATGGTAGTCACCTTGTCTAGTGAAAATGATTCAGGGCCAGAAGATTCAGCTTTAGGTTTAATATACAATTCTCTTAGTCCCATTTTGGGTCAGAAGTAAATAACATGGAAACAGTGATTGAAAGAAAAAAGAATGTTTCTCAAACAGCTCACCAGTTTCAAATTCTAGAAATTGAGTTGAAAAGGACCTACAAAGTCACCTAGTATAACCCATGCATGAATGGAGAGCTCCTCTGCAGTCTTTCTCACAAATGGTCATCCGCTCTTTGCAAGGGGAAAACCACTACCCCCGCAGTAGCCTATTGCACTTGGGAACAAGTCTAAGAGTTAGGAAAATTTTCCTTATTATTTTCAGATGGAATTGACACCTCTGCTACTTCTGCCTATTGATCCTAACTCTGCTCTTTGGAATTAAGCAAAAAGAAAAGAAAAGAAAAGCTTCATCCCTTTTCTATAGGATGACTCTGAAAATCTGAAACAGCTCTATCACACTCCCCACTATTTCTTCCTAATCCCAAGCTAAATATCTCCAGTTCCTGAAATCAGCTCTCATTTGGCACAGTTTCAAAACACCTTTCAATCCTCGTAGGTCTCCTCTGGCTGTGCTCAAGTTTGTCAATGTCTCTTCTAAAATGTGACACCTAAAACTGAACAAAATATTCCAGATGTGGCTGCACCAGGGCAACACACAGAAGACGCATTGTTTCTCCCTATGCGCCTATTAATGCAGCTTAAGATTGAATTACCCTTTTTGGCTGCCTGTCACATGGTTTATGGGCTCATAGGATCTAGGGTTGAAAGGGACCTTAAAGACCATCCGGTCCAATTCTTCCCCTCCCCCACAGATGAGGCAAGGAGTGGAAGGGTCAGAACCATGGTTCAGGCTCTCTCGCTGGAAGAGGGCAGGCCAAAAAGTCAGACCACCAGCAGAAGTGTAAGTGCCTGAGGCCCTGCCCCTCCATGTGATATTTCCTTTTCTGCCTGAGCTTGGCTTGAAGGTTAACCCTTGCATATCCAGTTGATTTGCTTCATGTTGGTTCCTGAAATGTATGGTGTAGAACACCTGATCTAAACTAGAGACAGCTAGGTAACAAATGCAGTGGATAGAGTGCTGGACCTGGAGTCAGGAAACCCTGAGTTCAAAATCCAGCCTCAGGCATGAATACCTGTGTGATCCTAGGTAAGTCACTTAATCCATGTTTGCCTCAGTTTCTTCAACTGTAAAATGGGGATAATAGTAGCACCTACCAGGGTTATTGTGAAGATCAAATGAGATATTTGTAAAGTGCTTAGCACAGTGCTTGGAGCATAGAAGGCACTTAATAAATCCTTGTCTCCTTCTTCCTTCCTACTCAATGTCCAAGAAGCACCAGGCACTGTGAATCTGCTTTAGTTGGGAGAAGATGAGGTCTAACGGTCAAGATTCACCACTGAGCAATCAATCAATAAGCATTCATTAAGCATTAAGTGCCTATACTGTTCCAGGCACTGGGACTATGGCTGAGGATATAAAAACCCAAAACAAAACGTGAGTTCCAGTTCTCAAGGAGCTGACATTTCATTTACTCGGGGCATGTAAGATGACCATAAGCAACGTGATTGGACCAAAAATTTTGCATGGCTTTATTTGCTGTGGTCCAGTTATGTTATTTGTTCACCCAAGTCGGGATTCATAAGCACTAGTCTTGGTTCTGGATTTGACTCTAAGTTGTTTATTGTTGTTGCTGTTTGTCCTTTGTTCTCAAAGAGGACCATGACATCAGGATGAGAGCCTCCAGTGAAAGGAGCAAGATGATCCCCTTTTAAGATGGTGGAGTAAAAGCAGTGACTTGCTTGAGTTCTCCCCCAAAGCCCTCCAAATACCTGTAAAAAAATGGCTCCAAACAAGCTGATCACCTTTTTGGACAGTAGAAGGTCATCTGGTCCAAGAGAATCCAATCACTTCATTTAACAGAAGATGAGACCAAAAGAGGTTAAACACTTGCCTGAAGCTGCAAAGGTAATAAATAGCAGAGTGGGCATGAAGTATCGTCTGGCATATATTCTGCAACAATTTCTACTATTTGTTCAGTGCTTTAAGGTCAGGATCATAGATCTAGGATCGGGGAAAGAACAGAGGGACCATTTTGTCCATCCATTTTAGTTTAGAGTTGAGGAAAGTGGGGCTCAGGGAGGTTGTGAGTCGGACTAGGGTGGACAGGGAGTAAGCCTCAGAGGCAGGATTTTGGACCTTGGTCTTCTGACATCAAAGTCAGTGTTCTTTCTTCTGTATTATGCCTGGAGAGCACTTTCTTCACCACAGCCCTGGGAAGAAAGTAGCATGAGTTTTTTCATCCCCTTTTTATGGATGAGGATATGGAGGTTCAGGGATATTAACGAACTGTCCATGGTCAAGGAATTAAGTGTCAGAGCCAGGATTCAAATTCAAGTCTCCTCACTTTAGGTCCAGAGCTCCTTCCATGGTCCCAAACTGTATCTTTGAATTGGAAGGGACATTAGAGATTATCTCTAGAAGGTCAACCGGGGTTGTAAACTTTTAAAATATTTTTAATAACTGTATTTCAATGTAATCTGTTTCCTTCATAAATCTATGCATTTTATTCACGCATTTAAAAGAATTATTCTGAGAGGCAGCTAGGTGGCGCAATAGATACAGCACCGGCCCTGAAGTCAGGAGGACCCGAGTTCAAATGTGACCTCAGACACATAATATTTCCTAGCTTTGTGACTCTGGGCAAGTCACTTAACCCCAATTGCCTCACCAAAAAAAAAAAAAAAAAAGAATTATTCTGAAAAAAGTAGTCCATCTCTATTTAGGCTTTACTGGTTTGCCAAAGTGAATGACACACTTTGAAAAAATAAAAAGATTAAAAGCTCCTGATAAAGTCCAACATTTTCATTTTATATATGAGGAAAAAAGGCTCTGTGACTTGTTTAGGGCACACAGGTAATGAGGGTAATGACTTTTTTAGGGCATAGAGCTAATAAATAGCAGAGAGTAGGCACATTGATTCCTGGTTGTTCAGTCGTTTCACTTGTGCCTGACTCTTTGTGATCCCATTTGGAGTTTTCTTGGCAAAGATACTAAAGTGGTTTGCCATGGCATTCTCCAACTCATTTTTCCTCAAATAAGGAAACTGAGGCAGACAGGGTTAAGTGATTTGCCTAGGGTCGCACAGCTAGTACATGTCTGAGGTCAGATTTGAACTCAGGAAAATGAATCTTCCTGACTCCAGGCCTGGCACTCTATCTGCTGTGCCCACATTGAAATTGCCCACATTGATCCCTAATCCAATGCATTTTACAAACAAATCCTGCCTAGCCTAGCCTCTTCTTTTATCATTCCCTGGCTTGTTCTTACTCTGCCATGGGAATTCTACATAAGAGGCTTGAAGAGTTAAAAAAAAAAAAAAGTTTATCATGAACCTGCTATGCATCATGTAATTTAAAAGTAAATGTGTCATGATTTCCTATTTCAGGACTTAGACTATTATGATTAAAATAAGATCTTAACTATTCCTCCCACCTCCTTTTTTAACCCACAGAAGGGCTGTCAGTCAGCGGTATGATGCTAACTGTAACAGTCAGTTCTCCAGGGCCGAAAAGGGTACTAATGATAGGACACACTTTTAAGTTTAATCTGCATCCTTACGTTTTCTTCCTCACTTTCTTAAGTCTAGATGATCAACAAAACAGTAAATTGAGTCATAATTTGTAGCATTTGCCGATTTTTGAGGTTTAACTGCTCATGCTGAAAATGTAACCATTGGCTCTCGTGAGCTGGTTCAAGCTGGTTCCAGCACACTGTTGTCCCTGCTTGTACTTGTTGTGGCTCTGTTCACAAGACTTGGGTACCCCAACATCATGTGTACTTGGCTGTAGCAACCTTGCTCAGGAATAGGAGTGGTCAAGCAAAGTGGAATCCAGAAAATCTCCAAGTCTTGTATACAGCACAGCTTTTGTTTTTGTTGGACCCACCTCACCTTCTTGGGGTTTGGACTATCCTGCTGATTCCGCCTAAAATGAGGCAGAAGCAGATGGGAGGGGGCTGGATATGTGAATTCCTACCTTGCACTGTTATGATTTATGATTCATAACAAACAATAATGATACCGAGAGTAATTACTGTATGCATGACCAAAAATTATAATATATAACTTCACTGTGACATTATTTAATAGAATAGTGGTATGACAGGTCTGTCTTTGTCCCAGTCAAGATCTAATTACTTGGAAATCTTGTCATAAGGCCAGAGTCCATCTCATCTATAAAGTAGATGCAGAGCACAGACCCTAAGGATCCAATTAGAAGAATGTTTTTGACCCTACTCTGTTTCATACTGTGAGCTTGACCCATGGTTCTGACCCTTTCCTCCTTGATTCTTCCTTTAATATTCATGACAACTTTGATTTTAGCATGCTTGATTTTAATTTCCTGTTTGCTGGTCTCCTTTATGGATCACTGCTTCTGCTCTGCCCAAATCCTGATCTCAGGGTTTCTGACCCAAGTTTAATGACCTGACCCTGATTCTTGACTTCACTTTTTGTCTGATAGTTTAGTCTGACATTTTTGGTTCTGGATTCTACCTCTTCTTTAATTGACCTCAACACAATGGTTTAACAGCGAGGCTATGGACCTGTTCCTCTAGCATCTAATCAGAGTTGTAGCTAGAGAAGAGTGAATAATCTTATTCCAGGGTGGTGAAATTTAAGACAACAACATCACTTTCAAGGCAGCTATGTGGTGCAGTTGATAGAGTTCTGGTCCTGGAGTCAGGAAAACCAGAGTTTAAATCTGGCCTCCATACACTTACTAGCCGTGTGACCCTAAGCAAGTCACTTAATCCTGTTTGCCTCAGTTTCCTCATCTGTTAAATGATCTGGAGAAGGAAATAGCAAACCATGCCAGTATCTTTGGCAAGAAAACCCCAAATGGGGTCATGAAGAGTCAGGCATGATTAAAATGACTGGGATGATAACAACAACAAACATCATTTTCAACTCTTAAGCAGCATAGAAAACTCATGAAATCCAGCATATTCTTTCTTCTGACTGTGGTATTAGCTCTCCAGTAATGAGCTTAAGGTAGCCTGGACTGAACTGATTTCCCAGCAATCACACTTCAGGTGAGCTTCTTCCTCTCTCCCACCTCCTCTACCTCTTGTCTTTTGTCCTGGACACAAAAATTCCTAGTTCTGACTCTGAAAAGGTTCTATTGCCTGTTAGGGGAGAGGGGCTGCTTTGTGCTCTTTATCATTTTGGAAGACAAATCAGCCTCAATTCAGTCGTTGTTCCTACACCAATCTGATGTTATTAATTTTGAATAGTCACTGATGATGTCAACTTAGAGGGAGTTCTCCATTGGACTGCCATTGAGATCTATTCTCTCCACCAACTTGGAGGGAGTTCTCCATTGGATTTCCATTGAGATCTATTCTCTCCACTGGATGATATTCCAGGAAGGAGTCAAACTGCTTGGCTCCCTGGAACCATGAGTCCTTATTTTTACTTGGCAGCCATTTTTCACCCTGCAGTCACTACCTTTCCACTAGTGGTGTGAGAATTGTGACCAAATCAATACTACCATTGATTTTGGAAAGGGCATGCTCATTTACTGCCCTTTTCTTCCATTCACTATCTTCTTGATTTCACAAACCAAAACCCTGCTGCCTGGCCATCACTCTGTTATCTTGCCTCCTTCATTAGAACCTAAGCTCCTTGAGAATTCAGAGGTTAACTAACTTGTCTTGTATCCATACAGAGGATATACACCCAATATGTATTAGAGGCAAGTCTTGAATTCAAATTTTCCTGGCTTTGAGCCCAGCTCTCTATCCAGCACTTAATGCTTTTCATAAATCATTTGTTCATTCATTTTGTCAATGGCTTATATGAAGGAGGAGATGGAATGCTTACCAAATGTGCAGATGAAATAAAACTAGGATATGTATCATAGGACTGTTGATTTAACACTGCAAGAGAATCTTCAAATTAATAATAATAATGGCTAACATTTATATAGTGCTTACTGTGTGCCAGGCACTGTGCTAAACACTTTACAAATATGATCTCATCTGATCCTCATAACAACCCTGGGAGGCAAGTGCTATTATTATTCCTATTTTATAGTTGAGGAAACTGAGACAAACAGAGGTTAAGTGATTTACCCAGGGTCATGCAGCTAGTAAGTGTCTGAGGCTGGATTTGAACTCAAGTCTCCCTGAGCCTGCCTGGGGTTTTAACTTACTGTACCACCTAGCTTACCCTGTTCTAATGCAACCTTCTCATTTTACAGACAAGGAAAATGAAGCCATAGAGGCTTATGGACCTGCCCAAGATCAAGTCAGTAAGCATTTATTAAGCAATTACTGTATGCCAGACATTGTGTAGAGTACTGAGAATACAAATACAAGCAGAAAGAAAGTCTCTGCCCTCAAGGAGGAAGACAACACATAAAGGGAAGCTTAAAAGGGGAGTGATGAAAGTTCTCAACAAGGGGTCACAATAGAGAAAATCCAGGGAGTCAGGAGTATAGCCTGAAAAGGAATGAAGATGTATCTTGTCTGGGCATCTGCTTTAAAAAAAGAGGTTCTTCGGGGCAGCTAGGTGGCGCAGTGGATAAAGCACGGGTCCTGAAGTCAGGAGGACCTGAGTTCAAATCTGGCCTCAGACCAAACACTTGACACTTACTAGCTGTGTGACCCTGGGCAAGTCACTTAACCCCAATTGCCTAACAAAAAAAAAAAAAAAAAAAAGGAGGATCTGGGAGGAACCAGCCAATTACAGGAAGAGGCCTCAGGGGTGGACGATATTTCCAATACATGAAGTCCAGGGAAGGAATGAACTTCCAGAGTTAAGAGGTTTCCATGGCATAGTAGAGAAACTCCAGAGAGTCAATAGCGCCACCTAGAAAGGAATGATCATATAGTCTATGATTACCTGAACCATGGTTCAAACCCTGAGTGACAGAGGCAGGATCCAAAATTCAGAGGACCCGAGTTTGAAGCTTGGTTCTGATTTGGCAACTAAGTGACCTTGGGCAAGACATTTCTAAGCCTCTGAGAGTGAGATGAAGAGTTTGAACCAGCTTGTTTTTAGGTACCTTTCCACTTTAAATTGATCATCCTAAGACACATTCTAACACTTGCAATGTTAGTGTAGGTTGATTTATCCTCTACTTTCTTAGTGTGGTAATTTTTTATTTTGGATTTATTTTGGCTGAGCTCAGCCACAGTCTGCTATAAAAATGGCTAGACCATAGCTACCAAACAGGAATGTTTGTTTTTCACTTGGGTAGCAAGAGTTTTTTTTTTTTTTTTTTTTAAGATAGGATATCAATATACCTCATGAAGGCTCCTGGAATTGGAAGCAATGTCAACCCACAGAAGGAATATGAAGGGTCTCAGGCATGCTGGGTCAGTGACACAGCGATCAGCCAAAGGCCAGCCTCTCTACTCTTAGCTGTTTGTTCTCCCCACCTCTGGCAGAGGGTGTATATATCTCTCCATGTATCTCTTGCTAGTGCAGAGAAAGTGAATTATTCTGTAATTTGATGTCATGTAAAGAAATCTTGTGGAATGAATGGCAGTGTCCAAGAATTCACAAATTAGCAAAAGACAATTCCCAAACTGGGCATCCTTATAGGAGTGAGTGCTCAGGAAGGAGGACTTTTCCCCCCTCTTATAACACATTTTCAAGTTCTTCTCAAGGTGGCACTCTTAGCACATAGATCGTTCCTGTGACTGACATTTTGGTCTGCTTTCAATAGCATTCTTTGGGCTTCTGAGAACTCTCGGCAAAATTGGAACTCTGAAGAAATTACCTATGACTGTTGCCTCTTCATTCCTCTGCTGCTCTTACCTATTTCTTTCCCCTCACCCCTGTTCTCCTAACTCTCACCCTTCAGGTTCCCAGTGCTATCTGTCCTCTGGTCCTTCAGGACCCCAGGTAAATTGTTCCATCAGAGCTATCCAGTGCATCAGATCTTTCTTTCTCTGTTACCATTAAAATTTATCTGTTGTTTGTCCCATCTCTTCAGGTCACTACTCTCTCTTAGGGATAATCTGAAAAAGTTGTACATGCAACCATATGACTTGGTAAGAGCCATTTATGTGCTACCTGTCTTAGATAATAGATTTGTACTCTCTTATTTTTTTCTGTTCATGGCACCCACATCCTCCCAGTTTATAAACTTGTATGCATCCTAGAATTTTCCCTCCATATCATTTCCCTCTCACCATATCTTATGTGTACCCTTTCCTCTATACTCCCATTATCATTCCTTACTTTTAAACCTCACATAGATTGTTACATAATAGTCCCTTACTGGTCTTCCTGCCTCTACTTTCTCCATTCTCCAATCTACCTTTCATATAGCTCCTAAAATAATTTTCCCGATGCATGGGTATGGCCATGTTACTCCATTACTGAAAAACCTCCTGAGGCTCCCCATTGACTAAGGATAAAATGCAAACTCCTTACCTTGGCTTGTAAAGTCCTGCATAATATGATTCCAATCTACCTTTCCAGTTTTATTTCACTCTGTTACCTTGCATATGCTACTATCCAACAGGACTTATACCTCTTCTCTAATCTTGTCTGTCTCTTTCCCATAACTGGGTATTCATATTTAGTGTAGCACTTTGTCTGTGCCCTTCCTATGCTTTAATAGCAATCTACCATGTGTGATATTGATTTATAAAAATATTTTAAAGCCATGTTAGATGATAAGACCCTTGAAGGTAGAGTCTGTGTGGCTTTTCATCTTTGTATTCCCAGCACTTGGCAGGAGGTACATTGTGCATATTAAATCTTAATCAATGTGTGTTGAATTGAATTTGGCTTTAGGCCATGAAAAGAATCACATGTCGATTTCAGAATGGCTAGATGGAGAGGAGAGTGTGCACAAGGCAATTGTTTCTACTCCTTATCAAATCATACCTCGTGGGTGGCTTCCAGTTGTCTTTAGATGTAAAGACCCTCATTGCTTTACATGAATTCTGTTTCATCAAGCTAGTGACATAGACTAAGGTATCTTCTAAGTATAGTGTGCACCATGGTTCTTGAGGCAATGTCTCTGCGAAATAATTAGCAGCATTTAGCAACTCGCTCAGTTATGGAATGCCTGTTTTAACTGATAATGGAGGCTGAGAAATGGGAATTTAACTTAAAATTCAACATATGTAGCTCATTTGTCTCTGTGTTCAAAGCCCTTATACCCTCTTTAAAACTGTTTTAGTAACACTCAGTTATCAGCATTGCAGCTTAATTTGTGCTGGATTTATCCTTTGTAAATTTGGCTTACTTTCTCCTCCTTTTTCCTTCTACCTTTCTCCCCTCTTGCCTTTCCTTGTTATATGTTAATGAGAGGAGCATAGTGGGGAGCCTAAAGAATTGGCTTCAGAGCCAGAAAGACATGAGGTCAAGTCCCACCTTTGACGTATGTTGGCTATGTGACCTTGGACAAGTCACTTAAGTGGACTCTTAACAGGACTCTTGACCTTGTTTTGTGTCATAGAAGAAGCTAGGTGGTACAGTAGTTACAGTGCTGGGCCTGGCATCAGGAAGACTCATCTTCCTGAGTTCAAATTTGACCTCAAACACTTGCTAGCTGTGTGACCCCAGGCAAGTCACTTAATCCTGTTTGCTTCTATTTCTTCATCTGTAAAATGAGCTGGAGAAGGAAATAGCAAACCATTTCAGTATCTTTGGCAAGAAAATACCAAATGGGTCCATGAAGAGTTGGGCATGATTGAAAAGTGATTGAAAATAGACCCCTTCTCAGAATAGTTTTAAAAAGTCACAATAAAAGGAAATGCTAAATTTCAGTTAAGCGTAAGTGAAAGTAAGGATGTAATTTTTTTTCCTATCCAGGGTCATGAAACCCAGAAATTTCAAGTTAAGAATGCCTTCTCTAAGACTTTATGTTGTAGAAAAAGTGATTCTCTGCATTGGTGGAGGGATTTTCTTCACCTAGGGAATGTACTAGTAAGATCATATCTCCAGTCTCCACCCCTTCCAATGCTAACTACTGTGCTCCACTAAAGTTCTACTCTGATGCTTCATAATGACACTGAGATCTCAATTTCCTCACCTGTAAATCAAAGAGGTTAAATTAGGTGACCTGTAAGGTTCCTTCCTGCTCCACATCTGATATGCTCTTATTACAGGTGACTCTTGGTTTTAAAAATCTGTATTAAAGGGACTCAAGCTCTGGTTAGTTCCTACTAAGCTGAAAAGTCTTTGGCTGTGGGGTCTGGCAAAAGACCAAGGTCTGGTATTCAAATCCTCCTTCTCCTCCCACCCCAATCCCTCCAACTCCCCAGCTAGGTTCAGAGAAACTCATCATCAGAAGAGTCTATAGGATCAGAGATTTAGAGCCAAAGGGCCCATCAGAGATCATCTATTCTAATCCCCTCATTTTGCAAATTAGAAATAGAAATTAAGTGACTTGTCCAAGGTCACATTGATAGTAAGTGAAAAATCTGGGATTCAAACATCTGTCCTCTGGCTCAAATTCAGTATACTTTTCCAACCGTTCCCTACTTTAGCTACTAGGTAAAAAAAATTATTATTATTATTATTTGCTACAGGCATTATAATGACTCTTTATACAGGCAAGAAATGATTGTGATTAATAATTGCTGGTGCAGTAGATAGAGTGCTGGACCTGGAGTCAGAAAGATCTGAGTTCAAATGTGACTTCAGATGTTTACTAGCTGTGTGACCCTGTGCAAGTCATTTAACCTTTGCCTCAGTTTCCTCAACTGTAAAATGGGGAGAATAATAGCACCTATGTTGCAGGGTTGTTGGGAGAATAAGAGTTGTGAAGTGTTCTTAGCACCATGCTTGGCACATAGTAGATGCTAGATAAATGTTTATTCCCTTTCTTTTCCCTCTCCATGAGAGTGTGCACCAACACCAATGACATCAGAGATTTCTGAAGTATACAATGAATATTTGTATCTATCTGACTATCTATCAATTCACATACACACATTTATTTAATGATACATTCATATACATGTCGATGTATTTATGCACATCAACTCATAACTAATTAAATTATGGGATGGTTTCTACTATTTGTCCTTCAGTATCTGGAATGGAGTAGAAGTCAGACAAGATGACCTCTAAGATCTTTGTAATTCTAAGAACCTATGCTTTTATATTTTTAGTCTATTACTAAGTAATAAACATTTAAAATATTCAACAAAAATAATAAAAGTCTCTCTTTGACCTTTCCAGTTCCTCAGTCCTTCAAATGTTAAAGTAACTTAGAGATATATTCAAACAGGCTGAAAAAGATCTGAACACTGGAAAAATATTTTCTTTTTTTGGTTCAGATATTTGGCTTGGTAAAAACCCATCCTTAGTCTTTTGGGACAAGTCACTTCATTGCTTTGATGTTTTATCTATAAAACGATGAGTTTGGACTAGATTTCCAAGGTTCATTACAGCTCTAATATTCTACAATTCTGTGAAAGCATTAGGGTCACTCTTCATCTACCCTTTCACCCAGTTCACTCTAGGTCATACATATTTGCATCTCATTATTTAGACTCTAAATAAAATTTTTTTAGAGCAGGAAATGCTGCAGCCCAATTTCTTTAAGGTAGAAGGATCATGGAGGATAGAGCTTCCCCATCATACCCAAGGGACAAGACAACCCACTAATGCAGAGGTGAAAATTAAAAGCCATCCGTGTAGGGCATTTTGGGAGCCACATTCTAGGCTGATTTCTGATTGGCACTGCTAGTTCACACCAACCTTGTCCAAATACACAGTGTACCTGTATCCTCTAGTACAAAGCTCTTGCAAAGCAAGAGATTTGTTATGTTTGAAAGTGCTTGAAAATCTTTAAGACTCAAGCTGCTAACACGACTCTTAGAAGATCCTATTTAGATCTATCTCAATGTTCTCCAATAGGTAAAAACAAAAACAAAACCAAAAACAAAACCCACACTGCAAAGCAATAACTCACTAACCCTTTTAGCTTCTAAACAGCTGGAGTTCATGACATTCATGGCAGCCACGGATATTGCTTTGGCTGCCTCTTAGCTGGAACTTTAGCAACACTTCCTGGCTAACATTCGGTTCAATTTAATTCAAACTTTTATGCTTATTATATGTAAGGCATTAAGGAAGAGAGGGTAACATCAGGTAGCGTAGTGGTATCAAACTCAGAAAGAATTGGAGACCTATAAATCACACATAAGGAACCCTGAGGGCCACATATTGAGTTAGAAAACCATTTATTAACATTATTTATCTTCTATTGTATTTTTTATTTATTTTGTTAAATATTTCCCAATTACATTTTAATCTAGCTCAGGTCACCTTAAGGAGTATTTCCAGCAGTGTGTTTGACACTTCTGGTGCAGTGTAGAACACTAGACTTGTAGCCAGGAAGACATGGGTTCAAATCTTATTTCTGACACATAGCTATGTGATTATGGGCAAGTCACTTACCCACGTTCTTTAAGACAAGAAGTCTTAGACCATAGAGTCTGTGGATATATTTCATGTGATCGGTGAACTTGGATGGGACATATGTATATGTGTACATGTACGTATATATATCTATTAACCTCTAATCAAAATTTAGCATTTCCTTCTGTTATGAATTGGGCAACAAACATTATTTTGGGAAGGGGTCCACCGGTTTTACCAGATTGCCAAAGTCATCACTGATGAAAAAAAGGATAAAAAACTCTGCTTTTAAGATTATAAGTAATACACAAGTTGCTCTCTACTTCAATCACAAACAATTAGCATTTATTAAATACCTACTATGTGCCAGCCACTGTGCTAAGTGCTGGGGATACTCCCAGCTTAGTGCCACCTGCAAATCTGATGAGTTTGCCTTCTATGCCTTTATTCAAGTCATTAATAAAAATGTTAAACAGGCCCAGGTCAAGCACAGATCCCTGGGGTAATCCACTGGAGACTTCCTATCTGCTTCACTGACACTGCACCCTTCTAGTCCAGCCTTCCGACCAGCTCTGAATCTGTCTGACTGTATACAAGAGGGCATATATACCCTTTTTAGTCAGCCATGGAAAGAACAATGACTTTGGAGTCAGAGTCCAGGGGGTTGTATCCTATCTCTGCTCCTTATGATTTGTGTGACCTTGCATAAGTCACTTAACTTCTCTAGTTCTCAGTTTCCTCATATGTAAAATGAGTGGGTTGAACTTGAAGGTTCACACTAAGTTTAAATTTATGATACTATAAACTTCCCTGGCATTTCTTAGATTAGGCTAAGGGATTGATGTGATTAACTCAGGTAAATGAACACAGTCCTACAGTACTTAGTTTGGGAAAATCTTTTTCCAGCCTTGTATTCAGATCCTGTTCTCTTTACTTCAGATATCTGGCTTACTGTGTATTCCATGCTCTTTTCCTTGACTGTGTAGCTCAGCACTCTGTGCACAGGGTTAGCACATAAATATTTAATGATTTTGTGTTTTTTATGAACATTGTTAACCAGAATGAGTAAAGGGGAACTTATGAATTTGATGCTTTCCCTCTCAGTCAGCATATGGAATGTATTCTCAAGCTTCATCCTCAGAGATTTTGCCCTTTGCCAGGTTAACATGACCTAGAGGAAATGGATCTCAGCTGAAAGTGATTAGTGGAGTCTCAGATAAAACTCTTTAAGAATGCAACACTAAAACACTCCATGACATATTTGTGACTGTTGGGAGCCACCAGTATCTCACGCATTGGAAACAACCCTGAACTAGGAGACAAGAAGCCTGGGTTCGATCCCCAGCTCTGCTATTAGCCAGCTATATGGCTTTGGAAAATGCACATTAACTCAATTTCCTTACCTGGAAAATGAGAGAGGTAGCCTAGACGATCCCTGAGGTTGTTCCAGCCCTAGCAATCTATGCATTTATGACTGCTTAGAAGAGGGCTGGAAGCACAGGTGGTTGTTTGTATTTTACCCGATAAAAAAGGATCATGGTTGGGGTATGTGTGTGACAGCTGGCTTGAGGTTCTAATCTACCAGAGCATATTCAGTGTCTCAATGCATCAGAATTAAAACACATGCTAGCTGTCATTCAAGGGAAATAAAAACTGCAAACATTCAAAAAAGTTCTTGTTTCCTTATGAGTCAAAGATAATCTCATGTAAGAGAACACATAACATATTCTTGAGGAGAGATGTTCTTTAGATGAAAAACAAAATGGTGACCCAGTAGTAGGCTTAATCTTGATGTATGTCTTTAGATCAGAAAAGCACCTAGTGACCAATGGGATCTTTTAATATGAGGATCCTGAGATATCCTTAAAATGAAATAAAAAATTTAAAAATGGGATTCCTAGTCCTATCTCCCAGTGACCCCACAGTAATGAGCCAAAAGAAGCGTCATATGAAATCTTTTGGCTTCTTCAGAAGAATAGGGATAGGAATTCAAGGTTATCTTAGTGCATTTGTTCATCTTATCTCCAACCTTTCACTCCTCATCACAAACATTAGGGAATGTCCTCAGACACTAGAATGCCTTTCTATCCTATAGCACAAAATAGTGTAAAGAGTACTGGACTCAGAGTCAGAAGAACTGGATTGAAGTCTCTGCTCTGACTTGTATTAGTTACTAGTGTAACTGTGAAAAAGCCACTGGAACTCTTTAAGCCTCAGTCTCTTAATCTGCAAAATTGGGATAATAATAACTCACAAGGTTGCTGTGAAAACTTTACTTTTTAAAGTGTAAGGCACTATGCAAATGTGAGCTTCTATGATTGATAGGCAGCATAATGAGTTGGATTTGCATACTGAGATTTTGCTCTGACACTTATCAAGTAAGCCTTGATTTAGTTTTTCTGAGCCTCTGTTTTTTCATCCATAAAGTGGGCATAACGATATTTGTATTACCTACTTGTACCCCTGCCCCAGGGCTGTTGTTAGATCCAAATGAGATTATAGATGTGAAAGTGCTTTGCAAACTGCATGACGCTCTATAAATGTCAGCTATTACTCATTCATTTTTGAACTGTGTAGGTTCCCTATGTTGGTACAATTATAAGTATATACTTCATAAGAAAGGGCATCTGTTCAAAAACCCAGGGAACATAAGAGGAAAAGCACACATATGGCTAGGCTCAAACACAGAGAAATACATACAGAGGGAACATGTGTGACCAGGTACACACATGAAGAGCCATGAGCATAGGAAACCTTGCATGGATGGGCAATTCACACTGCTGATGCTGCAGGGTCACTGACGCCCTCTGCTGAAGTCATTATGTTGCTGATACCAGTTGTGTTTCTGCTAGGTTGGCTCCCTGCTGTTCTTGTGCATTGTTCTATGCGTGTAGGATAGATGTAATCTGGTATAGCAGACATACGCAAATCTAGCACGCCACCAGTGGAAGATAGTTTTTTTAAATACCTCTTTACTTTATTAAATAATTATTTTATAGAATTAGACTAGTAGTTACTCACTGAGAGAAACATGGAATTAGTGGCAGTATCACAAGAATTCCCAGCAGTCACTTGTCAGTCTTGTTATGTAGTAGGGGAAAGAGAAGGGCAGGGCAGTCCCACTGAATACAACTCTCAACAAAGCCTGGTTTAAGTAAAACATCCTACCTCCCATCTACCCTTCTCACTTCACAACTCTCTAAATGACATGTCCAAGGGCTAGACAGTCCTCAACCAATTGTGCATAAAGATGTGGTTTTCATTTCTATCATCATAACCGCTCCCCTTCCCACTAAAACATTTAGGATGAAACAGCCTTGGAGGAAGAAGGTGACAAATAATCATGATAAAAAACAAGTTGGGATAAGGAAGATGTGAGACAGATTGAGAAAGAACATGTGGCTTAAATTTCAGAAAAGTACCAGTGGAAGGGGAGAGAGAGTCTCATGGTACCCAAGTTCTGTAATAGACCAGAGGGATGAGCTAAGGAAGAATCCTCCAGGCGCAAAGAATTCTGGGTACAGTTTTTATCAGTTCTGTGTCCAGTGCTGCTATGTCTTCTGCCCTGAATAAATCCCTGGGCACTGAGAATGGCTCCTCCCACTGGAGTCATGATGGCTATGGTGATCCTCAAACTCAATCTAAGGGTGCTTAGTTGTAGTTATCTTTAAAACTCTTCAGCTCTCAGAAGTACTTAGTTCTTTTATTCTTCTAGCTGGAGGGCAGATAGTGAGGCAGATAGATAGTTGTTGGGGAAGAAACTTCATAACAATATTTGGTATCCTTAACTGTAGACTGGTGTTGCTCCTATGTTCCCACCGTAGGCTTTGATTGCATCAACCAGTTCATTCATTGTTTCCTGATGGTTCAGATATTCATTTTGGCCAGATGCTAGTCCCATATTGAGCTTTCTCATAACAATCCAGAAGGATATCAACGAGGGCTTTGTGGAGGCCTTTGATAGGGAGACTTGTGTTTCAAAGCTCCGGCATATGGGAGTGGAAGTTGTGGCCCATCAAGGTAGGAGGAGGCTGTTTTCTGACTAGAATGAGATCTTAGATGCACAGATGGCACCCAGAACTTTTGGTTGTAGCAATGTTTATTTCCTGGTATTTCCGGATGCAATAGACTGGTATCTTTTTCAAGAAGCTGGGGTTCATACTCAACATCTTGGACCTTAAATCATTGGATACCAATCTCTTCCTTCTGATCTTTAGTAGCATAGTGTCTCACAGGGATGTGAGGCCTTCTTTGGGCCTTTATATCAAAATGCATAATCTGCCTTTTCACAAAAATGAATAGGGGCACAAACACCAAGCTCCTGTGGGTCATTAATAGCATAATGTTTACTCCATTCAACCAGTTAGTGCTAGACCCCATGGCTTCCCTCCAGCTTCTTTAGCTTATGTTTCACAACAGCAGGGGCCTCAGGAGTTACTTGGCAATTCCAGGCCATTTCCTTATGGGGGAAAGCCAAGGCCTGATCAGAAAACATGACAATTGTCAGGAGCATGGAGGGCAGGGCAGAGGGGGTGGGTAAGAGGGAGGAGAGTAGGGCATAATTATTTTGAGCTCTTTCAAATGAGAAGTGTTTTCCTTTTACAAGGTCATTATAAATATTGCTCTTATTATTTTTATACTATAGACAGATATTGAATTTGTATATATATATGCATACATATGTATATATATATATACATACTATGTTTATATTATTTCTCATGTAGTCCTACTATTATTTATTTATTCAGGAAGAAATTTCTGATTGGAGCAATTGTGATATATGAACATTTGTGAGCCTCTAAGATCTGTTTCTTCTCAAAAAGGTGATTCCTTGGAACACAAATAGCTAGTCTGATAAATAGTTCCTATGAATTTTCTCTCTCTCTCTCTCTCTCTCTCTCTCTCTCTCTCTCTCTTTCTGTGTGTGTGTGTATGTGTGTTTAATCTCCACTTCTTGTTTACCAAGAGCTGTGTTGCTGTCCATGGCTTCTTTCTAATTCAAGATAAGAATTTCCTTCTTAATCTCCAGATTCATGTCCAATTACTAAATTATGCCCATTCAGCATCATTTTATAGGCTGTCCTTCAAAAGGATGCCAGACACTATCTGGATCTGAGGGACCCCCCCCCCCCCCAGCTCAGCCCTTCTTTTGGTATCTCATGCAAATGAATTAGAGGACAAAAGATAAAGATATTACCCATCAATCCTTTGTTCCAAATTCCTGTTCTTATTTTGTGTATATGGCCAGCCTCAGACTTTTTTCAGGCTTTTAGTTGCTCTTACATCTGCATATTAACAGGATAAAACTTTAAAAATCCAAAGGGATAATTCTTTAGTGTTGAAAAATCAGGTAGCAATGAAGTGGGGGAGATATTTTTTGATGTAAGCAACTCTTCCAAATACTACTCTTGTTAGGGAAAGGTGGTGAACACACACCTGGGAGGATTAATTAATGAGTACCTGTGGCCCCTTCTTCTGTGATCAATGTATCACCATTGTGATCCTAGCTACCATGCTGTTCTCCTTTGGAGGTCTGTGTAGGACTACAGTGAGCATTGGCATAGGAGCTAGGACATTTGAACATGAGAAGTGTCTTAAGCAGCATAATTTTCAAAGACACAGTCTCCACTCCTTAGAAAAGTATCAGATTTCTCATGTGCTGAGATCCTCTCTCTTGCAGTAGCTATTGTCCAGTCTCAAAATATACATATATATTGTAGTTCAAGTACTTGTTTTTATTGTTATGCTATTAATTTAATGTTCATAAATATTGCAAAGTCAATAACAAACAATAAAAAATTTGTGTGGGGTGGTGGCAGCATATTATCAATCAGAAAACATGCAAGTCATCACACATCTAATATACTTCACAAGGTTGGTGCAAGCATTTTAGAAACCTTAAACACTACATTAACACCAACATTTAGCACTGCATTAATGCCCATTATTAGGTTGTTTTTATTATTGCTGTTGTGAGAGGCAGCATGGTACAGTGGATAGAGAGGTGGTCTTTTTATTTTTTTTTTACAAAGCTATAGAAATGGGTCATTTGTGTGTTAGGTCGGAGGAAGTGTCTGGTGCATTCCTAGACAGTATGAGGTGGCATCTCCACATGGGAGGGGGGATGGTAAGGAATTACTGCCAGGAGGACAGAGAGGACATATAAGGGAAGTGCTCTGGAGAGATTGAAACATAGGTGGACATTCTGTAACTGGTTCTTGTAGGTTACATGTAGGTTGCATGGTGACGGGAAGGTTTTTTGCTTGGCGTTGGAGGCATTCAAAAAGGTTTTTCAGCTCTGGCAGTTCTGCCTCCTCTTGGCTGTTCTTGGCCCCACTGTCTTCACCTGAACTCTGGGGATATGATGGTGTCCAGTGAACCATGTTTGAAGCAGAAGGGATGCAGGGTCTTGCTGTTCTGAAGTCAAATAGCTTCCAAGAAATGGGGCCTCCTTAGCTTTTTTTTTTTAACTTGTTTTCTTCTGTTTTAGGTACAGGAAGTGGAATCTCTGACCTAGGAAATTTCAAAAGCGAGGAGAACGAGCTCCAGGTTTCTGGGAGTTGGAAACCAGGCCAGGTTTTGCAGCCAGTGCAGCATCAATGCCCCAAGGAGTACTAGACCTACCAAGTTCATGACCAAAAGCAGCATTACTGGATGAGTCTACTAGTTAAATGTATATTCTACCCTCCAGGATCCTGTGATGATCATGGGCGGTATTAGCTATTTTTTTAAAAAATATTTTATTTTTCCCCAATTACATGTAAAAACAATTTTTAACATTTGTTTTTTTTTTAAATTTGGGTTTCAAATTCTTTCCCTCTTCCTCTTCCCCCCATCACTGAGAAGGCAAACAATTTGGTATAGGTTATACATGCACAGTCATGCAAAGCATATCTCCATTTAGTCATGTGAAAAAAGCACAGACAGAAAAAAAAACAAGAAAAATAAAGTTTAAAAGAAGTGTGCTTTGATCTGCACTGACTCCATCAGTTCTTTCTTTGAATGTGGGTAGTATTTTTCATCATAAGTCCTTCAGAATTGTCTTAAATAATTGTATTGCTGAGAATAACTGTCATTCACAGTTGATCATACAATGCTGCTACTGTGTAATGTTCTGGTTCTGCTCATATCACTTTGCATCAGTTCATGTAAGCCCTTCCAGGTTTTTTTCTGAAAGCATTCTTTTCATCATTTCTTCTAGCACAATAGTACTCCATCACAATCATATGCTATAACTTGTTCAGCCATCCCTCAATTGATGGGAATTCCTTCAATTTTCAATTCTTTGCCACCACAAAAAGAGCTGCTGTAAATATATTTGAATATACAGATCCTTTCCCTTTTAAGTCTTTTTTAAATTAAATTTTATTGCTACACGGTTTTTGCTTTTTTTAAATATTTTTTCTTTTTTAAAATATTTTTCAATCATCAAAAATCCACCATCTTCCCTCCTTGACCCTGTCACCACTGAAAACAAAAGAAAAACAGAACCCTCGTATCAAATTTGCCCAGTTAAGTAAAACATATTCCTGTATTGACCATGTCCCAAAAATATGTTTCAGTGTGCACCCTGAGTCCCTAACCTCTTTGCTAGGTATTGAATAGCATGTTTTTTATCATGGATGCTCTGGAATCATGGCTAGTTATTGAATAGATTAGCACTTTTGAGTCTTTCAAAGTTGTCTTTAGAATGTTGTTATTACTGTGTAAATTAGCATCGGTTCTTTTTACAAATGCCAGTGAAGAAAGGAGACTGGATCTGGCCTCTGAATCAGTAAGTACCTCCGTCACATGACTAGACTTTCATTCAGCCACTTTCTCTACCTTATTCCATAATATCAGGGGATGATGTATGGTCAGAAGATGGTGACTCTTAGCTCTACATCAGTCCTGGTGTCTGAAGTCCTACTTCTGGGTCTAGAGTTGACAATGAGAAGCTCAGTGCTTGAAGTTATGGTCTAGGGCAGGTTCCTGCTAGGAAGAAGCCTGGTGTCTGGACCTGTGATGTCTCAGTGTCTGGAGCATTGTTTCTTTTCTGAGACAGTTCGGTTAAATTGAGCACATGTGTTAGTAGGTTCAAGATTGAGTCTTAGCATGAATCAGCAGCATCATAAACCTGCCCTGAAAGCAACTGTGATGCGTTTGTTATTGTTGTTGACTTGTTTTCTGTCATGTCCAACTCTTTGTGACCCCTTTTTAGGGTTTTCTTGGCAAAGATACTGGAGTGCTTTGCCATTTCCTTCTCCAACTCATTTTACAGAAGAGAAAACTGAGGCAAATAAGGGTAAGTGACTTGCCCAGAGTCACATAGCTAGGAAGTGTCTGAGGCCAGATTTGAACTAAGGACAAGGGTCTTCCTGACTCCAGGCTTGGCATTCTATCCACTGTGCCACCTACCTGCCCAACTAGAATGTTAGTGCCTTACATGAATCCAGCTAACAGTAAGTTGACAAGTCTAGAAAGGCTAAACCATACAAATTCGTTTGTGGAAAAGGAGAGCTTTACCATGACAATTCAGGATCAGATCACTGCCACGAGGAACTAGAAAAAGGGTTATCCCTAAGGAACTCAGCCTTAGTAATCAATATAGATTATGCAAAGAAACAGTGGAGTTGTTGCTCAACTGTGCTGTGCAACCTATCATTGTGGGCTGCAAAAATTTAATGGATTATCTAGCATGACATGATCTGGTGGTTAGAAGTACACATTGTAGGCTTATTATTTTTTCATGGACTGAAAGACAACAAAAATCCCCATACATTTACAGTTGTAAATATAGACGTTTACTTTCACATTTGCACATACAATCCTCAAAATATCTTATATAATTCAACAAAAAAACTGTATTGAAACTGGAGCAATATTATGTTGTAAACTTGCCCACAATCGCCCTGCCTGATATAGCATTGATTCATTAAAAAAACTTAAAAATATTTTAATAGAGGTCATCATACCAAGTACTCATTCTCCAAGCTATATGGAATGAAAAGTTAGAGAACAGCAACCCGACCCAGGAGATCAAGATTGTGTGGGAATAGAAAGAGGTACATATAATCCTTGCTGTCTTGTCTACTGCTTGAATTGCCTGAGCATGCTTTCAGGGAGTTCAGACAGGATGATCTGAAATCCTAATACTTTTATTCAACTACATAAAGCAATTGTTTTATCCATCTATGCAATCATGTGAAGAAAATAGAATATAAAACAACAACAGCAGGATATTGACTTGTGTCAGGACTATTTCTCTTTGAATTCAATTACTAAAAGATGAGAGCAACAAGATATTAATTATAAGAATAATTCAAGGGACTAAGGCAATACTTATTAATGAGGCATTCATGTTGAACATAAAACTATCAAGGAGAAAGCTATGGTTTAATATGTTAATAATATATGTTGATATGTTAAGAGATTTACTGGCATCCTGAAATCAAAGCTCAATGAGAACATATTTAAAGCAATTAACACCTGTGTAATACCAGGCTTAAGGCATATTTTTGGAACCACAAAAGGATCCATGAATAGATTTGAAGAAATATTCCAAAAATCCATAAAATTTTAATGAAGTATAACTCTCAACATCGCAAGACAGCTAATGAAACTTAACACTTCCTTAACAAAAAGAAGAAAGAGGATTGATAGATATCCTCAGAATATCTGTTGAACAGGTCAAAAAACTACAGAATAATTTTGGGATAAGCAAACAGCCCTTCTCTTAGTAATAATAAAGGTTAATAACAGGTACGTTCCATTGGATTTGTTGAATGTAACCAAAGTCAATCTCCTTCAGATAGAGCCTGTAAAATCCTTAGGGAGCTAGGCGGCACAGTGGATAGAATACTGGGCTGGGAATCAGGAAGACTCATCTTCCTGAGTTCAAAACTGTCCTCAGACACTTAGTAGCTATGTGACACTGGGCAAGTCACTTAACCCTGTTTGCCTCAGTTTCCTATCTGTAAAATGAGCTGGAGAAGGAAATAGCAAACCACTCCAGTATCTTTGCCAAGAAAACCTCATATGGGGTCGTGAAGAATCAGACATCACTGAACAACAACAGTAATAAAATGCTTAAGATCCAAGGGGAGAATCAAAAGGCCATTCTTGGCAGACATACACATTGGATCTAGCCAACAATGTCTTGACAAGAGAACATCAGACAAATGGGTGAATCACATAGATTTGTTTGTAGAACCTGAGGGTTTTGAAGGCAATCCAGGACCAGTCATTTCTTTAGCAATTCAAGGATTATCTTTAAGAAGCTTAGATTAAGTGATCATTGCAGAGTTTATAAAGAAATAAGAGAAATTGTATAACACATCATTGTAGGTTGAAAACATTTAGCACCTACCAAATACCTAGCAAGACATGATCTGGCAGCTAGAATCATATACCGGAAGCTTGCTATCTTTCAGAGACTAGTAGATGACAAATTTCCAGATGACAAATAGAGTCCTCAAAATTTCCTTGTGAACTCAATCCATAATGGTACAGAAATTAAAAAATTGTCACAGACTAAAATGCTGCCCACAATTATCAGGACAAAACACAAATCCATAAAAACTTCAGAAAGTTCTAAATAGAGGCTGCTCTATCAAATACTTATGATTTTTTTTTTGGTGAGGCAAGTGGGGTTAAGTGACTTGCCCAGGGTCACACAGCTAGTTAAGTGTCAAGTGTTTGAGGTCACATTTGAACTCAGATCCTCCTGACTCCAAGGCTGGAGTTCTATGCCCTGCACCACCTAGCTGCCCACTATGATCTTTAAACTTAATGGAACAAAGAGCTTTCAAAATATAGATATGTAGCTTCAGAATCAAAGTAATGTGGGAACAGAATGAGGTACACATTTTCCTTGTTATCCTATTACTGGAATTGTACAGAGGATGCTTTCAGTAAGCTTAGAAGAGATGAACTCTCTGTCCTTTTCAACTTTCCCTTACAGTACTTGACTATTGGTCTCATTGTGGTATTTAATCTTAGATGGAGTTTACCACTCACTTTGGGCTGCATTTCCAAGCAACCCAACCTTAGGGTTTTTTATTCAATTACAAAAAGCACTTATTTCATCTACATATGCAGCAGTTTTCAGAACATGAAATATAAGAGAATAATAACAAGATGATGACTTGTCTCTAGGTTATATTTGAACTCCATTGGACAAAATGAAAATAATGATATAATAACAATGAACTTTTTTATAGCATGTTAAAGTTTGCAAAGCATTTAGTATAACATAAAATCTTTTAACTGGTCAGTTAAGCATATACTGACTACCCTTGTCTTTCTATTCTGTTATTTAACTCATCGTTTATATTTTTGCATATATATCTTTTCTCCCTAATAGCATTTGAGCAATGAAAAGGACCTTACCAGCCACATAATCCAACCAACAAAAACTTCAAATTCATATGTTCCCCTTTGCTCATTCTGGTTAATAGTGCTTATAAGAACAATATCATCAAGTATTTAAGTGCTAACGCTATGCAGACAGCACTGAGCTAAATTCTAGGGGATGTACAGCACAAGATGCAGAGCAAAACAAATACCTGAAATTTTTTAAAAAAGTGAATCTGAAGACATGGCTGGAAAACATTGCATCAAACTAAGTTCTGAATAGGACAGTTATCAGTTTATCTGAGCTAGTCACACCAGTCCCTTAATCTAATTTAAAGAATGCCAGAGATGTTCTTAGTATTATGTTATCACAAATGTAGACTTAAATGCAGGGACATGCTGGTCAATATTTAAAAATCTGCTCTCTTAAAAAAGCTGTCGGCGCAACACACTTTTAAGTTTAATCTGCATTATTATTAACATTTTCTCCATCACTTTCTTATAGAAATTAACAAATCAACCCTGATTTATAGCATTTACCAATTTCTGATATATAAATTCTGACATTGAAAATCTGACAATTGGCTCTCCCCAGATGCTCCAACACACCACCACTGAGTCCCACCCATACCTGAAGCCTTTCTACAGTATCAGACCTGATAAATGGTCATTCAGCATCTGCTTGAAGATGTTGAATGAGTTAATTAAAAGAATCATTCAAGTTGAAGAATAATCTAAGCAATTAGGGTTAGATTTACCTATCCCCAGCAGGCTGGGCAAATTTCCATGGTGACAATTCTACAAGGTGCTTACTTCTGGGGTTGGTGAAGTTCCTTGGGTTGCCACTAGGGGGTGAAGCAAGAGAGATGAAATTTGGCAGAAACTCGTTTCATCGTCAGCTGATCCTGGAATGGGGGCAGATTACCTTGTGGGTGAGTCACCCATATGATTTGTCAGTCTTGCATTGAAAAAACAACAACAACAACAACCACAACCACTTTCAATTGACAGTATGCTGCGTTCAGAGGAAATAAAGAAACTATAGAGAACAGAATGTTGGCTTTAGAGACTTTAGAAAGACATGGGTTCAAGGCTGGCTTTTACCCACAGTAGTATGCAGTCATTTAATTTCTCAGCACTCCAAATGAGTCCCTAAAAGTACACATTATTGGAAAGTTACTAGCTTTGTAATGGTGGAAGGCATTTCCATACCAGGAGTTTGTCATGCTATTGAAATCACATGCTTTCTTATAATGTGCAAGTAGCTGTAGTAGGCAGTAGATACAAAGACAAAAACCTTAAACAGTTCCCCAGGCCCCCATCTTTAATCATGAAAGTAAAAGACTGTCTCATTTTTGTATTTGTATTTCCAGAACCTAAAGCAGTACCTGGCAAATAGGAGGCACTTAATAATTGCTTGTTGATTGATTGAAACAAGTCTTTAGACCTTTCAGTTTGTGAAACAAAATATGTTCTTTTCAAAAGCTGGATTGTCTTTTAAATTGAACCAATGTAAGTATAAGACACAATGACAAGTGATACGAGGAATGAGAAGACTTTCGATTCTATTTTCAGCTGGAGCTGATGAATAATGCAAGAAAAATGGCCTATACTTTTATTGATGTGTTGATGGGCCTGTCTTTTCAGGCCTGTCAGACTTTTCTGACTAGATTGAGGAAGGCAAAAGTAGAAATGGGAACTCAATGTCACCCAACATGCAAGTCACTGCAGTCAAAAGCATCCTAGTTTAAAAAAAAAAACAGGCCTTTTCATTCTTCCACAGCTTAGCAGCATATGTCTTGAATTACTTCCTGGAGCACACAGTGCATGCAAAAGGCAATTCTGAATTGATCTTGTTAGCCTGAGATTTAGTGGGACCCCATGGGATGAACATTCTAAATTTGTAATCAAAACATTCAGGATTTCCCAGCAGAACTATAAACGGAGTCTGTAAGTTTATAGAAGAAACTGTCATACAATATCTTCAGGGCATGGATAGGGGTACTTTAAACATTCAGATGCTAAGAGTGAATCGTTTTGTGTACATTAGAAACACCTGCTCTCCAGTTCAATCCAATTTTATCTCTGTGTGTATGTGTTACTTGCCTTGTTCTTAATGTGCCTGATGGTCAGTTGGGTTCAAGCCACTTTGCTTAAGAAAATTACTTGTGTTGATTTTAATTGTATGTAATTTAGAAGAAAACAAAACACTTCAGCCTTCCACTCATATAGTCACAAAGGCATGGTAGATTGATATCCACCTTCTGTAGTTACAGGAGAGTTAGAGAATGAAAGGCGACATTCAAATCCAATAATATTTAGACCATTAAGAATTTCACTTGCAAAGTGCAGTTTCTAAACCTCCTAAAATGTGTCTTCTTCTCTGAGGGCAAGCTTCCTTTTGTAACCAACAACCCCCAACCAACCCAATTGGGTATGGCCTGGAGTTCTTGGGTTAGTACAGTCAATGATCAGAAAGTTAGGAAGTGAGGTCAAACTGACTTTAAGGAGAAGTACTGTATGCTAATCTCTCAATTCCCTAGTGTTGCAATGTTTCCTGCCCCACCCACCATTCCTCTCTGTTTTCCTTTGCACAAGTCTGCTATGTACTATCAAAACAGTTTTTGGCAATTGTCATAATATAAGTCATTTTATTTTTGTACTGTATCTGCAAATTCATTGGTGAGAAGCTCCTTTGACCAATGCAATCAGTCAACAAACATGTATTAAGCATCTTCTACATGCCAGGGACTGTGATAAACTCTGGAGATACAAGGAAAGGAAAAAACAACCTAATCCCAAAAATACAAACAAAAGAACAGCAGCAACAGCAAACTAGTCCCTGATCTCAAGGAGCCCCTATCATTATGAGAGGCTAGCGAGCGGGGATGGATAGATAAAATGAGGGTTGTTTTTTTTTTTTTGAGGAAGAGTTGTGGATGTATTTGGAGGTGGTTGGAAAGCAATCAGTAGACAGGGAAAGATAAAAAATTAAGGGGAGAATAGGAATGATAGAGGGGTCAATGTGATGGAGGAGATGAGATGGAATGAGATAATTTGTTCATGTTTGCCTTAGCAAGAAAGGCCACCTCTTCACGCTAAGAAAGAGGTGAATGAAGAATTAGTGGCAGAAGTCAACTGTGTTATATGAGATGAGGAGGAAAGAAGAGGGAATTCTCAGGGTATGGCTTCAATTTTTTTAAAGTGAAATATGAAACAATGTTCTCTGCTGAGAGAGTAGAGGGAGTGGGAACTATGAGAGGTTTAAGGAGGGCTGAAAAGGTTTGGAAAAACCACCATGGAGAGTGGGGTAGTGAGGCAATTAGGGAATTGTAAGAGGAATTTCTTGCCATAGGGAGGGCCCCGTTGGAATTATGTAACATAAATTTGTAGTGGACCCAGTCTGGATGGTTTTGTGATTTTCTTCAGCTTCATTCAGTTGCACGTAAGTAGGAGCAAAGGCAGCAGGTGATGGGAGTAGTGGAAAGCTGAGGCTTGGCAAGGCACGATTGGTGAGAGGATAAGGGTGTAAGACACTAAAGAGAAGATGCAGAACTGTAACTACTCTGCAACTTATCAACCAATCACCATTTACCGAGTGTCTACTATGTGCCAGGTATTTTGTTAGGTGCTAAAGATGCAAAGACAAAAGTGAAACAGTCACTAGTTCTAAGAGCTTATGTTCTATTGTGGGAGACAATGTGCACACACACACACATACACACACACACACAGGCAATTTGTGAAGGATGCACTGACAAGTAGAGATATAAGGAAAGGCCTTATGCAGGATGGGGCATACTTTGAAGGAAACTGAAGAAAACTCGGGATTTACCAGACAGAGCTGAGGAGGGAGTGCATTCCAGGCAGGGCCCTTGTAATCTTATAGCTGCCTATAACACTAAGATTAAGTAAGTATTAAGTGACTTTCCCAGTCAAGTTAAAATGAGAACCTGTTTTCCTAACATCCAGATTTCTTTCTATCCGCTATATCACAGTTGCAAGTTATAAGATACTTTTTTGAGTTTTGTAACTAAAGAAACCACCACTTTGCATTACTTTTTCAGTGGCAGTAGCCTGAGATTATTCAACCTAATGAAGAAAAAGTATTTACAAGGTCTATAAATTTAGTAAGAGGCTTTATTTGAATTTTTATTTTCCTGAGTTTATTGTACTATTGTTAATAAACATATTAATGGGTCAATTGGGAGCTCTAATTGTTAACCAGTAATTATATATGTGGAGATAGTGTGTTTATTGAGTGAAAAGCCTTCAGTTTACTTTCCACTTTTACCATTTACTTCTTTCTCCCCCCCCTTTCTTTTTTTTTTTTTATCAATTTTTTGGTTGTTTTTACATCAGCCATTGTTCCAATACACACCCTAGGTCTCCCAACCCCATCAGACTTTCCCTTGTAACACAGACAAAAAATTAAGTAAAACAAACTGATGCAGTGACTGAAACTGAGACAATATTCAACAGTCTGCATCCTGAGTCTTCCATGGTATATTTAATTATCTTCTCTCTCTGGTTGTAATTATGGAGAGTGTGACTATCATTCAGGGTTGTTTTCATTTTCATTACTGTGGTCATTTCATATGTTGTTCTAGTTCCTCTTCACTCTGTAGCAGTTCATACAAATCTTCTAATGCTTCTCTGAATTCCTAATATCCAGATTTTTTAAAATTTGCAATAATTTTACATTATGTTCATACACTGCATGTTCAGTCATTTTCAAATCATTGTTTCTAGTATTTTTGCTACCACAAAAAGTGCTGCTATGACTATTTTGGTATAAGGGGTCCCATGTCTCTTAGGGTATGTGCCAGGTTGTGGGATTGCTGAGACAAAGAGAATGATCAGCTTAGTGACTTTTCTTATATAATTTGAAAGTGATATCCAGAACAGTTGGACCATTCACAGATCTATCAACAGCAGAAAGATGTCCCTGTCTTTCAACAGTCCCTCCAAAATCTACTATACTTCCATCTTTTATCATCTTTCCCAATTTGATGAGTGTAAGGTGAATCTTCTAAGTTTGCATTTTTCTTGTTAGGCAATTTGGGGAATGGTTGTTCAGTTTTCTACTCTTTTTGAATGCTTTTAAAAATGTTCCTTTGACCACTTATCTATTGGCTAATGGCTCTTATTCTTATTTATACCATTTATTTATTGGCATCTTAAGTTATTAATGGATGCTTTTCAAATTCCAAATCAAGCACAGGATTCTTGTTGAATTAATGAAATGTACTGAATTTTTCAAGAATTATAAATAAATTAAAGAATCTTTAATTTCCTTCCAAGTTCAAGGTCTTTCTTGATATGTCCAAAAACTGGTGCCTCCCCTGCAAAATTACCTTCTGTTTCTTTAGTACATACTTGTAAGCATACATGTTGTTTATCCTGATAAAATATAAGGTCCTTAAGAGAGTTAACATTCTTTTTCTGTATCCCTAGAACTTAGCACAATACCAGGCACACAGTAGGCATACAATGAATTCATAGGTCTAGTCCAAAAATAAAATGATTTGCATTATGACAACTGCCCCAAACTACTTTTTGGTGTATAGTGGGCCTGTGTGAAGACACTAAACAGCAAAGAAGAAAGGAAAAACACAAGCCACAAAGTTGTTGAAATAGTTATAGGGTAGCATCTGGGATTTCATGTCAAAATCAGTTTGAACTCGTCTACTCATTTTCTAATCATTGTTAGCATTAGCTCAAGAACTATGAGCTATGTGGTTAATGGGAGGAGGTTGTTTCTTAAAAAAGGAAATTTCATCTTCAGAACACAACACACATTATACTGTACTTTTGGAGCTAAAAGGCCTTTGCTGTGCTCTTCATAAATGAAGAAAGTGATACCCTGACAGGTGAAATGATTTGCCTAGGACGCATCACCAAGGCAATTAGTGGCAGAGGTATAGAAGCAGAGCCTAAAATCTTGCTCCTTTGGTCCTTGGCTCAATATCCTTTTCTTTGATTCTCACACCTCAGCTGTCATTATCTGTTTCCTTATAATAATGTCAGGATGTATTTTATCTTGCAGTCTGTACGTATCTACAATGACAAATTAGCCTAGTCTGATCACTTTGTTAAATTTGCCTAGGTCATCTACTTTCTCATTACATGTTGTGACCTGTGAGGAGTTAAGCATTTCTGAGACCTAGTGTTTTCTTAGTGAGATTCAAAACAAACAAAAAACTAGAATGCTTGTAAATAACTTTGAGATAATTAAATAGGTATGGTGTAGTGAATAACTAATTTGGTTAAACACCAAGGCATTTTTAGAAGTAGTCTATATTTGGCCATTTGTATTGTTGTTGTCCAGTCATGTAGGCATGTCCAGCTCTATGTGACCCCATGGGAGTTGTCCATAGGGTTTTCTTGGAGCGTGTCCCCATTTGATAGATGAGAAACTGAGAACAATAGGGATCAAGCAACTTGCCTAGAAGCATTTGAAGCTGCATTTGAACTCAGGTCTTCCTGACTGTGGGCCTGGTGCTCTATCTACTGAGTCACACCCCCCCCCCCCAACCTCTATTGAGGAAAAAATATTCTTGAGAATAAAAAAGTGAGAAGCCACTGTTGATTTAGTAATAGTAATTTTTAGGAGATTCAAACAAAATCTCAGCTGCCTTTGCTTCTGTTATTGAAAGAGATAATATTTGTAAAAATATTTAGTAGAGTGTCTGGCACATAGTGCCTAATGAATTAAACTTATTCCTTTCCTTCACTTCATCTTTATCTTTCTTCTCTGGGAAGCCTTTGTGTATAGCCTGATCTACACTATCATGCTCTTCCTGGCTTGGTGTGTGTGTGTGTGTGTGTGTGTGTGTGTGTATGTGTGTGTGTGTGTGTGTGTGTGTGTATATGTCTTACTTGTAACAGATAGACTATAAACTTCTTAAAGGACAGCACTCTGTATGCCCACAGAGCCTAGAAAGGGCATTGTAACAGTGAATAGGAAAGAAAACTGAGCTACGAAGCAGAAAATCTGGGTTTCAGGTTCTGTCAATTATCAATGCAGTGTTGAAGAAGTCACTTAACTTCTCTGTCCTTCTGTTGCATGGATATAATGACACCTGACTATCTACTACATAGGGCAGTTAATGATGATCAAATGAGAAAATGCATGAGAAGGCTATAAGATCTTTTTTTTTTAGTGAGATATTTTTATGTTGTTCACACAGTACGAGTTCAACATATGCTTGTTGAGTAAATTTTATGTGTTGAAATGCATAGAACTCTTTCATACTAAAATGTAGAACTTTATCCTAATTTGTTAAGAAAATATAATGATTAAGTCAGACATGACTGGGCTTCTAAGAAAAGGAGAAAGCAAATGGTTTGCTTTCACAGATTTGATGCTCATCATGTTCACCTTAAGCCCAATAGTGCCTTGGGTATGAGGTAAATGACAGCAAGTATTATATGTCTCCCTTCTCCTAAAATTATAGGGCTGACCTCACTCTTGAAGGAAGGACTCTTCATGACTTCAAGTCAAACTGGGCCTTCACTTAGAATTATATTACATTTAGACATCTCAAGAGAAGCAATGTCACACTTAAAACAATCAAACAGTACATCAAGCCCCTGCTATGTGCAGACCACTTAACTTTGTTGTGTCTAAGACAAAGACTGAAAATTATAGAGGATTTGTCATCGGTACTGGGTATACTGATGGAGGGGGTTTCTACTTTGGAAAATGCGGATATATATTATTTTTAGCCTTATATTAAATTATTGATCCTGAACCACCACAACCCCCAAAGAAAAAGTAAGGCAGAATAATTGGTAGTTGTTATAAAATTGGAGACTATTTCCAAATTATAAATTTGGAGTTGTTACAAAATTAGAGACTGTTTCCAAACTCAAATAATCAACCCCAATCCCAAATTCTACATGGCCTGGTAAATAGGTATTAATTTAGCACTAACTTTTTAAAAATTACTAACCATTTCTACTTTCTCTCCCTCCTAACCATTTTCTATCTATTTCTTCCAGCTTCTCTAAGAAACAGGCCTGCAGTTAATGTACTAATAGTACCCCTAGAGAAGCAGCTTCCTGTGAAAACCTAACCGAATGGGTGGAGTATGGGAAGTTTTTTCTTAGGCTCACTGCCTGATCCTCATTAGACCCATTGCCTGTTTGTCATTAGGTAAGTTAGCTGTGACTTCTTTGGGGCCAGTATTTGTTTCATGGGTGGGGTGGGAGTAATAGAATTACAATGAAAATGTTTTCCAGAAAAGGGAAGAACAGATTTTTATAACTAGGACAGTGTTTGTGAACTAAATCAAAATGAGTGAAATTTGTTTTGTAGCATCCAGACCCTGTCAGAAACTGAAAAACTAAAATAACCAGGAGATCTCTTAGCCAGCATAAGTGTTAGTTTCAGATTTATCATTTGGAGGAGAGTGGGATTAGAAAACCAGATCCAAAGTTTAATATCAGGGCTACATCAGAAGGAAAATGATTTGGAGCTATGTAATTTATTATTGGGAGGGAAAGATTAACAATAGATATAAGGGAATGGTTTAGGGATTAGTCCTCCCTCATCTTTTAATGTTCAATACATGAAAGGAAAGGGCCAGACAGAAACATCAAGTTTTGCCTTTGTGGATAGAATTTTAGGGGTAGTAGAACATCTGACTATTCAGGACATCCAACAGAGATAAAGGAGTAAGTAAATGGGAGTTTTAGTTTGAAATCAATCTTTGTAAAGTATGACATAAACAGAAACTCACTCATTCCTCCCCTCCATTACTGCTTGGTGTGCTTGAGAATATAATGGCAAGTCAGAATGGATTATAAGAATTCATTATGGTTAGCAAATAATTTCCAAAAGTGTAAGCAAGAAAAAAACAACTAAAACAGACACTATTTGGTCATCTGGACTGAAGGCTTTAACAGTAAATCCCAGGCCTAGATTGAGATGGAAAACTCTACAAGCATATTTTAAAGGAAATTGTATATATACTCCAACAATGTCTGACTGCTTCTATCACCAGCATCAGAGGCATCTTGAAGATGTCCAGGTGCCAAAAAATCTACATACTGTTTTAAGTTATATATTATATATGACATTATTAACTTATATTACATATAACATAACTTCTAATTATATATTACATTACCATATAACTTAAAATGACATGTGTGTGCATGTATTATGTATACATATATGTGTGTGTATATATTTTTTTATTTTTAAATTTTATTTATTTATTTTTTGTTTTCAACATTCACTTCTATAAGCTTTTGAGTTTTAAATTTTCTCCCCTTCCCTCCCTTCCCCCAGAGACAGTCAGTATCTCTGATAAAGGTCTCATTTCTAAAATACATAGAGAACTGAGTCAAATTTATAAGAATACAAGTCATTTCTCAATTAAGAAATGGTCAAAGGATATGAGCAGGCAGTTTACAGATGAAGAAATTAAAGCTATCTGTGGTCATATGAAAAAAAATGCTCTAGATCACTATTGATTAGAGACATGGAAATCAAAACAACTCTGAGGTATCACATCACACCTGTCAGATTGGCTAACATGACAAAACAAGAAAATGATAAATGCTACAGAAGATGTGGGAAAATTGGAACACTAATGCTTTGTTGGTGGAGTTGGGAGCAGATTCAACCATTCTGGAGAGCAATGTGGAACTATGCACAAAGGGCTATAAAAATGTGCATACCCTTCTACCACTTCTATACCACTTCTAGGTCTGTATCCCAAAGAGATCATATAAATGGGAAAAGGACCCAGGTGTAAAAATATTTATAGCAGCTCTTTTTGTTGGGGCAAAGAATTGGAAATTAAGGGAATGCCCATCAGTTGGGGAACAGCTGAACAAGTTGTGGTATATGAATGTAATGGAATACTGTTGTGCTGTAAGAAATGATGAGCAGGCAGACTTCAGAAAAACCTGGAAAGACTTATATGAACTGATGCTGAGTGAAGTGAACAGAACCAGGAGAACATCATACAGAGTAACAGCCTCAATGTGTGATGACTTTGATAGACTTACCTCATGTTAGCAACGCAAGAATCTAAGACAACTCCAAAAGACTCATGGTGGAAAACACTATCCACATCCAGAGGCGGGAAAAAAACTATGGAGTCTGAATGTAGATAGAAGCATATTATTTTCTTTCTCTTTCTCTCTTTTTTCTTCTTTCCTGTAGTTCCTTCCATTGGTTCTAATTCTTCTCTACAACATGACTAATGTGAAAATAGATTTAATATGAATGTATATATAGAACCTGTATCAAATTGCACACTGTCTTGGAGTGGGGGGAGGGGACGGATGGGGAGAAAATTTGGAATTTAAAACCTTATGAAAGTAAATGTTGAAAACTAAAAATAAGTAAGTAAGTAAGTAAATAAATAAATAAATAAATAAATAAATAAATAAAAATAATGTAAGGTGATTCAATTAGGAGAGGTAGCATCATATCAGGTAAAGAGGCCTGAATTTGTAATCCTGGCTTTGCTGCTTATCATCTGTGTGACCTCAAGCAAATCATTTCACATCTCTAAAACTCAGTTTCTTCCTCTGTAATTTGGGGGGACAGTTGGACTACATCAGAGGTGTCCAACTTACTGCCCACTTGGCAAAACTCCCAAGTGCAGGAAACAGGTTGAAATGTAATTGGGGAAATGTTTAACAAAATGAATAAAAATACAACACAACAATAATGCTATTATTTTCTATGTGTCTATTCTGCCTGAGGGGATTTGTTTCTATTTGAGCTTCACAACACTGTAATAGATGATTGCTAAGGTCCCTTGCAACTCTAAATTTATGATCTTAAGAACTCAAGAAGAGATGTAACTGAAGAAAGAGTTCAGCTTCTACAGCATGATTAAAGATTGATTAAAGGGGATGGTGGTTTATTGGAAGGAAGGGAAGGAATAAGTATTTATGTAACACTATATTATATACGCACATGTGCCAGGTTCTGTGGTAAGTGCTTTAAAAATATTATCTCATTTGATCCTCACAATAATTTTATGGGGTAGGTGCTGTTATTATTCACCCATTTATAGCTGAGGATAACTGAGGCAAATAGAGGTTAAGTGATTTGCTCAGAGTCACGCAGCTAGGACATGTCTGAGGCCACATTTGAATTTAAGTCTTCCTGACTCCAAACTCACTCCACTTCACCACTTAGCTGCCTTATTGTATAGGTGATGGAAACCAGTGAGGAGTAGGTTGCAGTATTCAAAGTGACAGATTGATGATGCTCTCACTGGAGGGATTTTGAGGAAGGGCAGATAATGTTTCATATTTATATAGTACTTTATAGTTTATAAAACATTTTTCTTAACAATAACTATGTCAAATAAGTAAAGTATTATTATGTCTTCTTAAAAGATGAAGAAAATGAGACTCAAAGGGATGAGTTGTTCATATTCATTTAAACCAGTAGGTGGTGGATTCTGACTCTAAGTTCAGGATTGTTTTTTTTTGTTTCTGTTTTTGCTTTTTTTTTTTGTTTGGTTATTTTGGCATTACCATAGCTTTATGAGGATTAGGGAGGAAAACAGGCAAGACTCAGATGTGGGTATGTTTCCTGATATTTAACTTAAGTGTATCTGATTGAAATGGGAATATAGTGAATTATATCCATCTTCTTAAGTACGGAGATTTCCAATATTTGAATATTTAAAACCATCCAGAATTACAACATATTTTTCTAGAACTTCTCACATATCCTTAAATAACTATTCAACATCAAGTTGTGGGGGAAAAAACATTCTGAAGTCAAAGGCCACATCCCATTAAAACAAAAATCTTTGTCTAACACACAAAAAAGATTTCTAAACTTTCATCAATGTCTCACTTATTTTCAGCATAATTAAATGCAACACAATTTCAGCCCTGAACAATAAACACTGTTTGAATTATTGCTAAATGTCGTCTTGGGGTCTGACTTTTCTTGTTATCCTTTGAGAACTGGAGGTTGTAGCTAGGATCAATTTAAAAATAGCAAATTAAAGGAAGAAAATGCATTTCAGATTGGGAAAAAACCCAAAGTGTCAGAAACACAATAAGCTTTAAGAGAACTGGACTGAAGTTAGTCTTGTAAGATACAGAAAAGATTTAAATAAATGGATCATGATGAGAATTTTTTTCTTTGTTTCATGGGTTATCATGCAAAAAAAATAGGCAGAATCTGAATCTAGAAAACAACTTTTCTTCATGCTATGCTTCCCAGGATATCAAAAGATTTCCTTAACTCTAATTATGGCTAAGTATACCCCAGAGTTAAGAATACCATCTGGTCAAATTGGGGAAAGGAGGAAGCAGAAAGCTGCTTTTTTGGCTACAGTGCCATCACCAACAAAGCCAATGTTAAACCCAGTCTGACTTTTTATTCCTCTACTTCAGCCTAAGGAAGCTAGATGGTAGAGTGAATATAATGGCCTGGATTCAGGAAGGGGCCTGGATTCAGGCCTGGATTCAGGAAGACTCAGTTTCCTGAGTTCAAATCTGGCCTCAGACACTTACTAGTTGTGTGATTCTGGGTCAGTCAGGTAACCCTGTTTGCCTCAGTTTTCTCATCTGTAAAATGAGCTGGAGAAGGAAATGGCAAACCACTTCAATATCTTTGCCAAGAAAACCCAAAATGGGATCATTAAGTTGAACACCACTGAACAACAACAATACTTCAACCTAGAGTTTAGAGGATTATAAATCTTGAACTGAAAGGGACCTTAGAGGCCATCTAGTTCAACATCCTCATTTTTCAGATGAAGAAGCTGACAACAAGAAGCTGACAACTAAGGAAGTTAGGTGACTTGTCCAAAGTCACACAGGTAGTTCATGAAAGAGGTGGTATTTGAACCCACCTGGCTCCAGTGGGTGCTCTTTGCATTTTACTATGTGAACAAAACTTTGGAATTCCTTATTTCACTGCTTACCACAGGAAAAATTTCATCCTAAACTTTTTGAGATCATTCCATGCTTGCCCATACATCTTTGAATCTGACCATCCAGAAATCCCTTCAAATGACTTGTGGAACTTATATAAGAAACTCAGGGCCTAAGATATTGGCTCACATTCCACTTTGGAGGCTTTCTGAAGGACTGAGCCAGTAACAAGTTCATTTCAATGCAAATGAGTTCATTATGACTCTTCTCAACCCTGACCTCTTTGTGATAAGAGACTCTCTTTCTCAAGCTTCCCGACAGCACTTCATAAATCTAATTCAAAGACAAAGAGCTTTATAAAAATACACTGACTTCAATGCGAGAGCTCAGGCACCATAGATGATGCCTTTCCTGGATATGAAAAAGATGTCTTTGCACATTCATAGTTCTTTGAGGTATTAAAATGTTCTGATTCTGAACCAGGCCAAGAAGAAATATTGCTTATTGTCAGCCGTAACAATGCTTTTAGCATTTGATTGACATCTGGAAAGTAAAAATTCATTAGCTGGATAAGCTTTTAAGAGTAAACTCTGCTTCCCAAGTCTTCTGTTCTTCTCATAAACTAGGGTGCATGTGGTCTTTATCTTTAAGTGCATCACCATCAATTTGACTTCTAGAGGTTCATATCTGTGATCAACATTTCCTGGAACTCCCAAAATCAGTGGTATGTTTCAGGGACATAAATCCCAGGGAGCTGAATCATCCTGTATCTGACAGCAATAAAACACCCCCAACAACAAACCCTCAATAACCCCAGGCCAAAAACAACAACAACACAACCAAAAACCCCACAAGACCCACTACATAGACTTTCTAGAACTTTGGAAACTCTCAAGTGGTTTTCAACTTAATGGAGATGATTGGTGAAATCTCTGTTCTTCTTATATCTAATGATCCTGTCTGTCAATTTTTAAAAAGCTTTACTTTTAAAAAATATCACCCTACTACCATCTTGTACAGCAGTACTTCCCCCCCTTCATGATAATTAATTGAGTGCTTTAGGTCATTTTAGTCAAGTATATAAATGAATCTCTTAAACTGAAGGAAAAAAATAACCACCGTCACATCTGGGAACTACAATACAGATATACACCTGCCATTCAAATATTTTTGAGATGAGGCTGCAGAGAGTTCAGGAACTCTTCATCAGATTATTATCAGCTGGATCTACCAATGTCCCCCCAGTATGCTTATGTTTCCTTGGCTTGGTAGATGAAATTGAAGTTGTCAGATCTTAAAAGTTTTGGGTAATGGTACATGGCAGTTTGTCATCCGGGACTAAAATCACCATGGATTCCAAGTCAGAGTTCGTTATTGTCAATTAATGGAGGGGCATCATGCTGAATAGTTGCCACTTCATAGCAAAAATCTCATTTAGAATTATAGCTTTAGATGACTACATTTTTAGAAAGTCAAATCCTTAACTGTATATTTTGATAGAAAGGATGAAGGAGGAAATGAAGGAGACGATGAGTTGGGAATTGTATGAAGAAGCAAATATTGAACATTGGATATGATGACCTCCTTTCTGAAGAATGCATTCCCTATTTATATTCTGCATATGTGCTAATGGTTGTCAGTTAACATTTAAAATCAACAGGCATTCCCTTGTGAGATACATATCTTTAAAGCCTCATCTAGTGTGTGCATGGGAACTTAGCACAGAAAAGAATTTCCACACTCTAGTTTGAAGGACAGACGCCTTTCGTTGAGGGTTAGATTGCTGGGAGAGATTGTTCATGGTGATTCATTAATATAGTGCTGAAAAGAGGCCAAGAGATTTTCCTGATTTTCTTTTGAGTCTAGAAGTGAAAAATAAAACAAAGAAACGACAAAAGGGATGAGAAAATGAAAAGAGAGAATAGATTGTCTATTAGACCTAGCACATGATATTTGTAAGGGAAAACAATTTTTCAGTGGAAGTAACAATTGACTATATGTCTTCCTCCTATGGAAAATGTATCTGAAATCCTTGATGGAAACAAAGATTTCACAAGGGTAGTAGATATTATCCTGACATGAAACATCATGATATGGTAAAAAGAGAATGGATTATCTTTTGCCTTTCTTTGTGTCTCCAGTGCTTAGCACATTACCTAGCACATAGTAGGTGCTTATTAAATGTTTATGGACTGACTGACTATAGTTCTTGCCTAACCACCAAGTGGCTGAAGAAGAGTCAGTCATTTAACTTTTCTGGGTCCTATTATTTATAAATTGTGGTGTTAGACTAAATTATCTCTAAGTTCTTTTAGTGGGAATGGATTTGAGTGAATCCATTCTGATTGAATCCAATTCAATACTGAGCAGGGAAAGGACTGCATTCCCCCTAGTTCTCTTCAGTACAGTGAAGCATGGTCATAAGACCAACTGGCTTCATCTACCTTTATGTAATCTTTAAAGAATTTCAGCATCATTGGGAAGAAAAAGAATTTAAAAACATCAAAAACTCATGGGTGGTTAAGTGCTTAAGCTGCTCATTTTTCAGTCAGTTAGTAAACATTTCTTAGCACCTACTATGTGTTAAGCTCTGGGGATAAAAAAAAGGTAGAAGACAATGTTTGCTTTTGAGGAGTTGAGTCTATATGGATTTGAGAATCATCAAATGTTAACTGAATTCATAGGAGCTGATGAGATCACTAAGTAAAACAGTAGGGAAGGAGAAGAGAATGGAGCCTGGGACAAAATCTCATGAGACACCTATGGTTAGTGAGTATGATTTGGATGAAGATCCAGCAAAGGAGACTGAGAAAGAGTGGTCACATAGGAAGGAGGAGAGCTAGGAAAGAGTAGTGTCATAAAAACCTAGAGAGAAAAAATATTGAGGAGATGAGAGTAATTAATAGTGTCAAAAACAGCAGAGACATCAAGAAGGATGAAGACTGAGAAAAGGCCATTAGATTTGCAATTAACTGATTTATAATAACTTTGGAGGGAGCAGTTTCAGTTGAATGATGAGTTCAGAAGCCAGACTATAGATCATTAAGAAGAAGTTGAGGCTTTTTCAAGGAGGTTAGCCACAAAAGACAAAGAGAGAGAGAGAGAGAGAGAGAGAGAGACAGAGAGAGAGACAGAGAGAGAGACAGAGAGAGAGACAGAGAGAGAAAGAGACAGAGAGAGACAGAGAGAGACAGAGAGAGACAGAGAGAGACAGAGAGAGACAGAGACAGAGACAGAGACAGACAGAGACAGACAGAGACAGACAGAGAGACAGAAACAGAGAGAGACAGAGAGAGAGATGGGATGTTAGGGATGGAGGATCAAGTGAAGATTTTTTTGAGGATTGGGGAGAAATGGGCATGTTTGTAAGCAATAGGAAAACAGCCAGTAGACTGTAAGAAATAGAAAATAAGTGAGAGTGGGAATGACAGAGAGGGAAATCAGTTGGAGATGACTAGACTGAATGGGATCATTTGTGCATTTACAGAGGTCTGCCTTGACCAGGAGAGGGACCACCTCTTAATATGAGACAGAGGTGAAAGCAAAGATGGTGGCAGAAAGCACGTGAGTGATATGATATGCAGAGAAGAGGAGAAGAGGGAGTTCTCAGGGAACTGTCTCAATTTTTCCCCCAGTAAAATATGAGGTAAAGTTCTTGTGAGTGGATGGATTTTAGGATTTAGAGCTTGAAGTGGCCTTAGAGATTATACAGATGAAGAAAATGAGGCCCAGATGATGAATCAATGCCAGAGTTGCATTAGTTGTAAATAGCAAAAGAGCGATGTGAACTCAGGTCCTGAAACTCATATTCATCCCACTAGACCATACTCCCACTATTATCGTGTGGATATGATGGATTACTATATGCAAATGGTTTAAGATAATAGAGATCTCTAGCTCTCAAAGTTTTCAGGCAAGGTATACTTGCTGTGTTCATAGCTAAATACAACAGATCATGCTTCAGAACATCCAAATTTTATAATTTTGTTTTAGTTGATTCAAAAAACTGTGTATAGCTGAGCCATAAACTTGAAGCCCCATTCATCCAAGGGTGCTGGCTACTAGCATCTTAGTATAGACCTAGCTTAGGATGTGATGCAATAACTTTTTCCTCTTCCAACTTCTCAAATCATGTTGTGTGGATCTTTCTTAAACACAAATCACATTGAAATTTGCATTATAGTTCTTTGTGTCCTTGTCTTATCTCCCGTAGTAGGAACCTTGTTTTATTCTTCTTAGCATTCTTACTGTCTGGACCAGTGCCTTGAACATTCTAAGTCTTTAATAAATGTTTGTTAAAGGAATGAAAATGATCATTAGCAAAGAGTGCGTGTTAATAGTAACTGGTACTGGTATGACACTATAAAGGTTGCAAAGTGCTTTTATGTACACTTTATTTGAAACACAATATCTCTGTGAGCTAGGTACTATTATTCCCATTTTACAGATAAAAAACAACAACAACTGAAGTTTAGAAAGCTTAGTTTAAATGACTTGTCCATCATCACACAGCTAGTAAGTGTCTGAGATGGGATTTGAGCCCAGATTTTCCTGTATTCCATCTTATACACATCTAAGTCTTTCTATGCTTTCCCCTTTAAAGGAAACATTTTTGAGTTAGCTTCCCTCTTCAGATTGGTATGGGAATTGCAGTATCAGAAAAAGAAAGCATTCCTACTGTGAACAGAGAGTTTTAAAACATGAAATCTGACCAGGAGCAGATTTTAATCCTTAAAAAGGAATCTAAAATCACTCAAAGAAGGGAAAATAGTTTCTTTACTGTTTATTTTTAAGGGATACCTTTCAGGGATTAAAAAGCCCCTCGAAGATAGAAGAAGCTTTTTACTATGAGACCAGAACTGTCTAACAAGACTTGTTTTTACAAACCCACTTAATTTAGTGGAGGACAGTTTACATTAGGCCGGAATAAGTAAGGCACAGAGTGAAGAAGACTAGAAGAGGCCAGAGAGGGCTTCGCTTGGCCTCCCTCTGGCTTCACTGTGTCCCCATTTGGGTTTGAGGTGAGTGGGAGAAGATGATTGAATGAGGAACTTCCAACTGGGGGAATTGAAATGGACATATTATAAGAGATGATTTAAGGTTGCCGACCCAAAGGGGTTATGGTGTCTGGGGAAGTTCTTACTTTAAGGGGCCAGATGAACTAACACATTACAAAGACTGGTAATAGCAAAAATAAACAAAAACACAATTGGGAGATACTGAGAAGTCCAGTTTAAATCATCACCCAAGGGAAAGAGCAGAAATGACTACTCTGTTTTCTGTTTCTTTCTATCATTTTTGGGGAGCAAAGGGGAGAACTGGAGCAAGGGAGAGGAAGAGCTAGTGGATAGTGTTGGATTTATGCTGCCACTTGAACTGTTTATTTCTTAAATCTTTGCTTAATCACAGAGCTGTGCTTTATGACACATCTTCAGTGCCCCCAACCTACCTTTTCTTGTCTCTTTCATCCCCTTGGGAATATCTCTCCCCTATAATGCTTTGTAACTGTTCCTTTGTCTTAGTTAAAAAGAAGATTCATAGAATTTTAGGCCTAGAAGGGGCCTTAGCCATCATCTAAAATAAAATCACTCCTTATTTTTCATACGAAGAACCTGAGAGCCAGAAAAGCATGACCAACATCATCCAGCAAGTTTGTGATGAATCTGGGATGAGAACATTAAACAAGATATTGTTTCATATCAGTCTTAGAGTCGGGATCATTTAAACTCCTTTAAGTACCACGTAATTTGCACATATGGAGACCTGTCATGCTATGAATAGCTAATAACTGATAATAAAATAAAATTTTACTCAGAATAATATGTAAGATATATTGTTTTTGTGTTGTGTTTAATTTTTATGTTAATACAATAGGTGCATGTATTAGGACACAATTAATATATCTTTATTTTAGCTATGGGAGACCTCAGAGATCATTTAATCTAACCCCTTTCACAGGGGACTAAGCTGAGAACTTAAATGATCACAGCAAGTTAGTGGTGTCTACACAATTCAGCACAGTGTCTGGCACATAGTAGACACTTAATAAATATATGCTGACTTACTGAAGTGATTAGAACCCAGGCCTCCTGAATCCTAGAATGATCTTCTCTCTATTATACCATGCTACCTTTCTTTGCTACCCTTCCCCACTCAAAGATTCGCTCTTAAATATTTGAACTGGAAGGGGGTGTTGGAGATCATCTAAGTCAATCTGCTCATTTTATACAGAAGGGAGAACGACCAGAGGGGTTGAGTAATTTGTCCAAGGTTCTTACAACTTGTCATTAACAGAATTAAAGGCATTAAAACCTATATCCCCCGACTCTGAACCCACTAAACACTCCTGCCTTGGCTTCAGGAACTAAGGGCACTTGTAAATTTTGGAGTCCAAGTCTCAGATGTGTTAAGCACTCTCAATCTGGGACTACTTGGACTTGAAACCCTGATTGGTAGGGAAGGTATGAAAGAGAGGAGAAGAGAAGAGAAGAGAAGAGAAGAGAAGAGAAGAGAAGAGAAGAGAGAGAGAGAGAGAGAGAGAAAGGTAGGTAGGTAGGAAGGAAGGAAGGAAGGAAGGAAGGAAGAAAGAAAGAAAGAAAGAAAGAAAGAAAGAAAACAGCAGTGATTTCTTTGTAGAGTGCCCACAAGGTGGCAGTATAGAATAAGTATTCACATGAAGTATAGGTAACTATTCTCTTCATGCATGGAATTAAAAGAAATCTGCTAATTTCAACATAATTTTCTTAGCTGTAATTTGTTAATATGGTGTTTGTTATGGTTGTCATAAATGAATCTACTATGCCTTTACTTGCTACCGAGCGCAGCTCTGACTTCATGGTCTTTCGCTTTAATATTTTACTACCCACTGCCCTAGAAGAATCCTCGTCACTACCACTCCTTTTCAACACTAAGACCTTAACTGCCAACTTCCCACCATACAAATGTCCCTAAAAAGGCATAAAATGAGTTAATTTCCCTCTCTATAAATTTAGGGAATAGACCCTCAGCTGGGCCCTTGATGCTAATATTGGACAATCCTCCTCTTCTCTTACAGGTGCCTTCATCACATTCCCTAGGGTGATTCTTCCAAATCTTTACCTCTCTGATCAGGATGCCAACCATTTAGAACAGGTGGTCTGACCTTTTACAGTATTTTCTTGAAGAGAATAAGATTGCCTGGTGTGAGCCCCTTCACCTTATTCCTCTAAATTTCTTAGAAGCATCTCCTATTCTTCTCTTCCTTCTCTCCGGTCACAGAAGACAATTCCATATTCATCACTATTTTCTTCCATGTCTTTCTCTTCTCTTCAATCTCTCCCTATGTAATGACTTATTACCAGTGGCCTAAAAATGCGCTCAGGTCTTACTCATCAAAGAATCTTTTGGTCTTAGTATTTACTTGACCTATTGTTCTATATCTCTCCTGCCATTCACTGTCAAGCTCCTAGAAAGTCATTTACGTTCTCTTCCTCTTCACTCACTCATTTCTGCTTTGATAGCATCAGTTTATTGAACCTTCTCTCAGAGATTACCCCAATGATCTCTTCCTTGCTAAATCCTAGTGATTTTTTTCAGTCTTGATCCTCCTTGACCCACCTAAGCTTTTAGGAATTGCTGATCACATTCTAAGCATTCTCTCCTTTTTTGTCTTTTATGTTGTTATTCCTGGCTTTCCTCATATCTGTCTGATCAATTCTCAGTCTCCTTTGTAGGATCATCTTTCATCTTCCGTCCTATAAGTATGGACAGAGCAAAAGAGGAAGGGAGTAAGCATTTATCTAAGTGCCTACCATGTGCTAGCCAGAGTGCTATACTTTCTGTGAATACTTCATTTGATCCTCACAATAGCACTGTGACATGGGTGTTATTATTATCCTCATTTAATAGTTGAGGAAACTCAGGCAAATAGAGGTTGAGTGACTTGCCCAGAGCCACATGGCTAGTTAGTGTCTAAGGTAATATTTGAGCTCAGGTTTTCCTGACTCCTAACTCATAGCTTTATCCACTTTTGTCAACAGGGTAGTTGTGACATTAACATAAAATCAATTACACACTCTCAGAATTGGAAGGAATAAGAGACCATCTAGTCCAATCCATATGTTAAAAAAATTCCATTTACAATATACCTAAATACCAATTTTGTTTGAGAACTTCAAGCCCACTGCATCCCGAGGCAGCTCATTCTAGTGTTATTTTTTTAATAGCTCTAATTGATAGGAAGTTTTTCTATGTATTAATCCTAAATCTACCTCTCTGCAATTTCCACTTACTGTTTTTTAGTTCTGCTCCGTGATACTAAGGAGAACAATTCCAATCCTTCTTCAGACACTTACAGATTAAAAAGAATGTATTAGTCTTTCCATAAGCCTTCTCTTCTTCAGGCTAAAAATCCTAGCTTTTTCATTCTATTCTCAAATGCCCAATCACCATTCTGATTGCCTTCCTTGAGATGCTCTCTGGCTTGTCAATGTCCTTCCTAAAATGTAGTGCCTCAAACTCAACACAAGACCCCTGATGTGGTCTGTCCAAGGCAGAATTATAGGAATACAATGACCTTCCTACTCCTAAAAACTCTTCATTTTTATGGCTGCCATGTCACACTGTTGATGAGCTTGTAATTCACTAAAATGCCCACATCTGATTCAGATGAACTGTTCTCTACCCGTGCTTTAGTCATTGTGTACTTGTGGAAGTGAGGGTTTTTGAGCTGCAGGGTAAGATTTTTCATTTTTTTTTATTAAATCTCATCTTATTAAAGTCAGCTCAATAGGGTAGCCTGGCAAGAGCTTTTAAATCCTCATTCATATCATCCAGTTTGTTAGCTATCCCCTTTAAGCTTTATATTATCTTTAGATTTCACAGGAATTCTTGCTGTGCCTATATTCAAGTCATTGAGAAAACTTTCAGGCCAACCACAGGTTCCTGGAACTTTTCCACAGGAGACATCCTTCCAAATATATATACCTTCATTAAGGACTACTCAACCAATTCTTAATATATTCTGTTGTGCTCTCCTCTTGCCCGCATTTCTCCATTTTTTGTATGAGAATAGCATGAGAGATGTGGTTTAATCCTTTTTCTAAATCTAGGTAAACTACATCTGCAGTATTTCCCTGATGTACCAGTCTGGTGACCCTCTCAAAAAAAGAAAAGAAAAGAAAGAAGGTAAATGTGTCATGGCCTCTTCTTAATAAACTTGTGCCACCTCTGTTTGGAAACACTCAGCAGGCCCACTTAGCTGAAGCTAGAAGATGAATATGGCATGCAGTGATTTAAAGACTGGGTGGAATGGATTTAGGAGTGAGATGCTAACCAGGTAGTGGGAAAAGAGGAAATCTTTAAAGTAAAAGATGAGCCTAAATAATTCCCAGGTAGGGCTAGAGAAAATGCTAAATGGATAAGAAGGTTTAGAGAAAGGACTCTGGGGATGTTTTCTCCTCATTAAATTTCTTCAAAAAAAAAGAGAAATTTAGGACTGCCAAGTAGAGGGGAAAGAGAGGTCAGGGTGATAATTGAAGAGAAAAAACAGCATAGGAAAATACAAATGTTTCTTGCACAATCGGTCACTGGCTTGAGTGCAATTGAAATAGATCATGTTAGTAAGGGAAAAAGCGTTATTGAACCTAGCAGGACTATCAACACTTGTTGGTTTATCTCAAGAAAACAAAATAATAAGAGGCAAGAGATGAAGGCTACAGAGAATTTATGTAGTTCATCAAATGGAATTGACCAGTGGCTTTTAGTCTTACAAGAAGAAATTATGGTTCTACTTGTTCTGTTATGAAATAATTGGTCTATATTATTGCCAAGTGCATTTCCAACTTAAAGATTCTTTTTTTATTATGCTATTATTAAAGGATAGTATGAAAGTAAGGCAAAAGGAAGTGATCAATAAGACTTAATATCACTTCATGATGAAGAAGTCATGCCAAGCTAATCTCATTTCTTCTTTTGGCATGATAACTAGACTGGTAAATCAGAAACATGTGTTTCATTCAGCAAGACATCTGACAAAATCATTTTATGCTTATGAATAAGATCAAGTTATGTATTTGTTGTTGTTCAGTCACTCAATTGTATCTGTCTCTTTGTGACCCCATGGATCACAGCATGTCAGGTCTTTCTTTGCTCCACTATGTCTCAAAATCTGTCCAAGTTCATGTTCATTCTTTTCATGACAGTATCTAACCATCTCATCCTTTGTCATCCCATTTTCCTTTTGCCTTCGATATTTCTGAACATCAGGGTCTTTTCCAATGAGTCCTATCTTCTAATTATGTAAAAAAAATTTAAGCTTCAGTTTCAGTATTTGACCTTCCAGTAAATACCCTAAATTAATTTCTTTTTTGGAATGTTTTTCTTTTCCTTTTTAAAAATTAATTAAATTATTTTTAGTTTTTAACATTCACCTCCACAAGATTTTGGGCTCCAAAATTTCCCCCCTCCTTCCCCTTCTCCCCAAGACAGCATTCAATCTGATATAGGCTGTACATATACATATATATTAAATCTATTGTCACATTAGTCATGTTGTAAAGAAGAATTAGAACCAATGGGAGAAACCATGAGAAAGAAGAAACAAACAAAGACAGAGGGAGAGGGAGACAGAGAGAGAAAGTTAGAGAGAGAGAACAAATAATATTCTTTGATCTGCATTCAGACTCCATAGTTCTTTTTCTGGATGTGGACAGCATTTTTCATCATGAGTCTTTTGGAGTTGTCTTAGACCTTTGCATTGCTAAGAAGAGATAAATCTATCAAAGTTAGTCATTGCATAATGTGGCTGTTATTGTGAACAATGTTCTCCTGGTTCTGCTCACTTCACTCAGCATCAGTTCATATAAGTCTTTCCAGGTTTTTCTGAAGTCTGCCTGCTTATCATTTCTTATAGCACAAAAGTATTCCATTGCATTCATATACCACGACTTGTTCAGCCATTTCCCAACTGATAACTATACCCTCAATGTCCAATTCTTTGCCACAACAAAAAGAGCTGTTATAAATATTTTTGTACATGTGGATCTTTTTCCCATTTGTATGATCTCTTTGGGATATAGAGCTAGAAGTGATATTTCTGGGTCAAAGGGTATACACATTTTTATAACCCTTTGGGGATTGTTCCAAATTGCTGTCCAGAATGGTTGGATCAGCTCACAACTCCACCAACAATGCATTGAATTAATTTCTTTAAGTATTGACTGATTTGATCTCCTTGCTGTCCAAGGTCTCTCAAAAATCTTTCCCAGCACCACAGTTTGAAAGCATTGATTCTGTAATGCTCTGCTTTTCTTATAGTCAAACTCTAACAGCCACCCATTGCCATTGGAAAAACCAAGCTATCCAGATTTGTCATAGGTTTCCTCCCAAGGAGCAAGAGCCTTTTAATTTCATGACTGCAGTTGCCATCTTCAATGATCTTTGAGCCCAAGAATATAAAATCTGACACTACTTACATTTCTTCTCCCTCTATTTGCCAGGAAGTGATGGGACCAATTGCCAAGATCTTAGTTTTTTTTATGTTAAGACAGCTTTTACACCTTTCACGCTTATCCAGAAGCTTCTTAATTCTTCTTCACTTTCTGCCATCAGAGTGGTATCATCTGCATGTCTGAGATTATTGATATTTCTCCTGGAAACCTTAATTCCAGATTTTCCAGCCTGGCATTTTGCACAACATTAAATTGTATATGCATTCTGCATATGTTAAATAAAGTGATGATATACAGCCTCGTTGCACTCCTTTTCCAATATCAAACCAATTAATTGCTTTACGTTTGATTCTAGCTGTTGCTTCTTGATCTGCGTACAGGTATCTCAGGAGACAAGTAAGATGATCTGGTACTCCCATCTCTTTAAGGACTTGCCACATTTTGTTGTGATCCACACAGTCAAAAGCTCTAGTCAATGAAGCAGAAGTAGATTTTTTTTTCTTGGAATTCCCTTGTTTTATCCATAATCCAACGAATGTTGGCAATTTGGTCTCTAGTCCTTCTGCCTCTTTGAAAACCAGCCTGCTCTTTTGGTAATTCTAGGTTCACATGTTGTTGAAGCTTGGATTGCAGAATCTTAAGTATAACATTGTTGAAGTGAGAAATGGGCACAATTATTTGATAATTTAAACATTCCTTGGCATTGCTCTTCTTTAGGATTGGGACATAAGCTGATCTTTTCCAATCCCGTGGCCACTGTTGAGCTTTCCAAATCTGCTGGCATATTTAACACTTTAACAGTCTCATCTTTTAGGATTTTAAATAGCTCAGCAGGAATTCTATCACCTCCACTATTTATTATTAGCAATGTTTCCTAAGACCCACTTGACTTCATTCTCCAAGATGTCTGGCTCTAGATCAGTAACCACACCATTGTGGTTATCAGTGATGTTCAGATCTCTTTTTGTATAGTTTTTTGTGTATTCTTGCCACCTCTTCTTAATCTCTTCTGCTTTGATTAAGTCTCTACCATTTTTGTCTTTTATCGTGCCCATTTTTGCATGAAACATTCCCTTGTTATCTCTAATTCTCTTGAAGAGATGTTTTGTTTCTCCCATTGTATTGTTTTCTTCTGTTTCTTTGCATTGCTCCTTTAAGAAAACCTTCTTATTTCTCCTTTATTTTCTCTGAAAGTCTGCATTCAGTTGAGTATATCTTTCCCTTTCTCTTTTACCTGTTGCTTTCCTTCTTTCCTCAGCCATTTTGCTTTCTTACTCTTCTTATTCTTTGAAATGTTTTTTGTTGCTGCCTCCTATACAATATTGTGAAACTCTGCCTATAAATATTCAGGTACTCTATCCATCAAATCTAATACCTTTAATCTATCCATCACCTTCACTTCATATTCATAATGGATGTTATTCAGGTCATACCTATATGGTCTGATGGTTTTCCTGACTTTCTTCAATTTGAGTCTGAATTTTGCAATAAGGAGCTCATGATCTGAGCCACAGTGAGCTCCAGGTCTTGTTTTAACTGACTGTATCAAGCTTCTTCACCTTTGGCTGCATGGTATATAATCAATCAGATTTTGATATTGACCATCTGGTGATGTCCATGCATAGAGTCAACTTTTGGGTTGATGAAAAAGAGTGACCAGTGAATTATCTTGACAAAATTCTTATTAGTCTCTGTCCTGCTTCATTTTGTACTTCAAGGCCAAACTTGCCTGTTATTCCAATTATCTTTTAATTTCCTACTTTAGCATTCTAATCCCCTAAAATGAATGTGACATCTTTTTTTGGTATTATTTCTAGCAGATGTTGTATGTCTTCATAGAACTGATCAACTTCGGCCTCTTCAGCATCAGTGGTTGGAGCATAGACTTCTATTGCTGTGTTGTTGAATGATTTGTCTTGGATTTAAACAGATATTCTTTCATTTTTGAGATTATATCCCAATACTGCTTTTCTCACCCTTTTATTGACTATGAGGCTTACTCCATTTCTTTTTTTAATTAATTTATTTTGAATTATCAACAATCACTTCCATAAGCTTTTGAGTTTTAAATTTTTCTCACCCCTCCTTCCCCAAGATGGCACACAACCTGATATAGGCTATACATATATATTCCTATTAAACATATTTTCACATTAGTGATGTTGTAGGTAAGAATTAGAACCAATAGGAGGAACCATGAGAAAGAGGAAACAAAACACAACAGAAGAGAAAAAAATAGCAAATAGTATGCTTCAATCTGCATTCAAACTCCATAGCTCTTTCTTTGAATGTGGAAAGCATTTTCTGTCATGAGGCCTTTGGGGATGTCTTAGATCTTTGTATTGCTGAGAAGGGTTAAGTCTATCAATATTAGTCATTGCACAACATGGCTGTTACTATGTACAACGTTCTCCTGGTTCTGTTCATTTCACTCAGCATCAGACCATACAAGTCTTTCTAGGTTTTTCTGAAGTCAGCCTGCTCATCATTTCTTATAGCGCAATAGTATTCCATTACATTCATATATCACAACTTGTTCAGTCATTCCTGAATTGATGAGCATCCTCTCAATTTTCAATTCTTGGCCACCACAAAAAGAGCTGCTATAAATATTTTTGTACATGTAGATTCTTTTCGCATGTGTATGATCTTTCTGGGATATAGCCCAGAAGTACTATTGCTGGGTCAAAGGGTATGCACATTTTTATAGCCCTTTGGGCATGGTTCCAAATTGTTCTCCAAAATGGTTGGATCATTTCGCAACTCCCCCAACAACGCATTAGTGTTCCAATTTTCCCACATCTTCTCCAACATTTATCATTTTCCTGTTTTGTCATGTTGGCCAATCTGATAGGTGGGATGTGGTACCTTAGAGTTGTTTTTCATTTGCATTTCTCTAATCAAGAGTGATTTAGAGCATTTTTTTTCATATGACTATAGATAGCTTTAATTTCTTCATCTGAGAACTGCCTGTTCATATCCTTTGACCATTTATCAATTGGGGAATGACTTGTATTCTTATAAATTTGACTTACTTCTCTATATATTTTAGAAATGAGGCCCTTATCAGAGAGACTGGTTGTAAAAATTCTTTCCCAATTTTCTACCTTCCCTCTGATCTTTGTTGCATTGGCTTTGTGCAAAACCTTTTCAATTTAATGTAATCAAAGTTATCCATTTTGCGTTTTGTAATGTTCTCTATGTCCTGTTTGGTCATGAATTCTTCTGTTCTCCATAAATCTGGTAGGTAAACTATTCCTTGCTCTCCCAGTTTGCTTACAGTATCAGCATCTATATCTAAATCATGAACCCATTTTGACTTTATTTTGGTATATGGTGTGAGATTTTGATCTATACCTAGTTTCTGTCATACTCTTTTCCAGTTTTCCCAGCAGTTTTTGTCAAAGAGTGAGTTCTTATCCCAGAAGCTGGGGTCTTTGGGTTTATCAAATAATAGGTTACTATAGTCATTGACTACTGTGTCTTGCATACTTAACCTATTCCACTGATCCACCACTCTATTTCTTAGCCAGTATCAAGCAGTTTTGATGATTGCTGCTTTATAATACAATTTAAGATCTGGAAAGGCTAGGTCACCTTCCCCTGCATTTCTTTTCATTAGTTCCCTTGATATTCTGGACCTTTTGTTCTTCCAAATGAATCTTGTTATTATTTTTTCTAACTCTATAAAATAATTTTTGGTAGTCTGGTATGGCACTGAATGAGTAAATTAACTTAGGTAGCATTATCATTTTTATTATATTAGCTCAGCCTACCCATGGGCAACTGATGTTTTTCCAATTATTTAGATCTGACTTTATTTGTGTGAAAAGTGTTTTATAATTGTGTTCATATAGTTCCTAGGCTTGTTTTGGGAGGTAGACTCCTAAATATTTTACAACGTCTACTGTAACTTTAAATGGAATTTCTCTTTCTATCACTTGTTGTTGGACTTTGTTGGTAATATATAGAAATGCTGATGATTTATGTGGATTTATTTTATAGCCTGTAACTCTGCTAAAGTTGTTTATTATTTCAAGTAGTTTTTTACTTGATTCTCTAGGATTCCCTAAGTATATCATCATATCATCTGCAAAGAGTAATAGCTTTGTTTCTTCTTTGTCTATTCTAATACCTTCAATTTCTTTTTCTTCTCTTATTGCTAGAGGTAATATTTCCAGTACAATATTGAGCAACAGTGGTGATAATGGACATCCTTGTTTCACCCCTGATCTTATTGGAAATGCTTCTAGCTTGTCCCTATTACATATGATGCTTATTGAAGGTTTTAGGTAGATGCTATTTACTATTTTAAGGAAGACTCCATTTATTCACTATGCTCTCTGATGTTTTTAATAGGAATGGGTGTTGTATTTTGTCAAAAGATTTTTCCGCATTTATTGAGATGATCATGTGGTTTCTGTTAGTTTTGTTGTTGATATGATCAATTATGCTGATAGTTTTCCTAATATTGAACCAGCCCTTCCTTCCTGGTATAGTGTATTATTCTTGTGATAAGTTGCTGTAATCTATTTGCTAATATTTTATGTAAAATTTTTGCATCTATATTCATTAGGGAAATTGGTCTAGCTCATCAATTGGGGAATGACTGAACAAGTTGTGGTATATGAGTGTGATGGAATACAATATGGAATACTATGCTATAAGAAATGATGAACAGGCTGAATTCAGAAAAACCTGGAAAGACTTGTATGGTCTGATGCTGAGTGAAATGAGCAGAACCAGGAGAACATTGTACACAGTAACAGCCATGTTGTGCGATGACTAATGTTGATAGACTTAGCCCTTCTCAGCAATACAAGGATCTAAGACATCTACAAAGGCCACATGTTAGAAAATGCTATCCACATCCAAAGAATGAACTATGGAGTTTGAATGCATATTGAAGCATAATGTTTGTTATTTTTTTTCTTCTGTTATGTTTTGTTTCCTTTTTCTAGTGGTTCTTCCTATTGGTTGTAATTCTTACCTACAACATCACTAATGTGAAAATATATTTAATAGGAATGTATATGTATAGCCTGTATCAGATTGCATGCCATCTTGGGAAGGGAGGTGGGGAGGGAGAGGGAGAAAAATTAAAAACTTGAAAGCTTATGGAAGTAACTGTTGATAATTCAAAATAAATTAATTAAAAATTTTTTAAAAAGAAATTGGTCTATAATTTTCTTTTTCTGTTTTGCCTCTTCCCAGTTTAGGTATCAGCACCATATTTGTATCATGAAAAGAATTTGGTAAGACTCCTTCTTCACCTATTTTCCCAAATAGTCTATATAGTTTTGGAATGAATTGTTCTTTAAATGTTTGATAGAATTCCCTTGTAAATCCATCTGGCCCTGGAGATTTTTTCCTAGGGAATTCATCAATGGCTTGTTCAATTTCTTTTTCTGAGCTAGGGTTATTTAAGTGTTTTACTTCCTCTTCTGTTAATCTGGTCTATTTTATTGGTTTTTTCATAAAACCATCTCTTAGTTTTATTTATTAGTTCAACAGTTTTCTTAATTTCAATTTTATTAATTTCTCCTTTGGTTTTCAATATTTCTAATTTGGCGTGTAATTGAGGATTTTTAATTTGTTCTTATTCTAGTTGAATGCCAAATTCATTGATCTCCTCTTTTTCTATTTTATTCATGTAAGCATTTAGAGATATAAAACTTCCCTTAAGAGCTGCTTTTGCTGCATCCTATAAGTTTTGGTATGTTGTCTCATTATTGTCATTCTCTTGAATGAAGTTATTGATTATTTCTATGATTTGTTGTTTGACCCAATCATTTTTTAGGATTAGATTATTTAGTTTCCAATTATTTTTTAAGTCTGTCTTTCCATGGCCTTTTATGACATATAATTTTTATAGCATCATGATCTGAAAAGGAAGCATTCAATATTTCTGCCTTTCTCTATTGGATTGTGAGGTTTTTATGCCCTAGTACATAGTCAATTTTTGTGTATGTGCCATGTACCACTGAGAAAAAAGTATATTCCTTTCTATCCCCATTCAGTTTTTTCCAGAGGTCTATCATACCTAACGTTTCTAATGTTCTATTCACCTCTTTAATTTCTTTCTTGTTTATTTTGTGGTTAGATTTATCTAGTTCAGAGAGGGGGAGGTTGAAGTCCCCCACTAGTATAGTTTTGTTGTCTATTTCTTCCTGTAACTCCCTGAACTTCTCCTCTAAGAATCTGAAAGCTATGCCATTTGGTGCATACATGTTTAGTAATGATATTACTTCATTGCCTATGGTGCCTTTTAGCAGGATGTAGTTTCCTTCCTTATCTCTTTTGATAAGATCTATTTTTGCTTTTGCTTTGTCTGAGATCAGGATTGCTACCCCTGCTTTTTTTAACTTCAGCTGAAGCATAATATATTCTGCTCCAGCCTTTTACCTTTATCCTGTGTGTGTCACTCTTTTTCAAATGTGTTTCTTGTAAACAACATATTGTAGGATTATGGTTTTTAATCCATTCTGCTATCCACTTCCATTTTATGGAAGAGTTCATCCCATTCACATTCACAATTATGATTACTATCTTTGTCTTCCTCTCTATCCTCCCCACCCCCATTTATGCTTCTCTTTCTCCTTTTCCCTCCTCACCAGCATTTTGCTTTTGACCACCGCCTCCCTCAGTCCCTCTTCCCTTCTATTAGCCCCTTCCCTTTTTTTCCTCTTTACCCTTACTGCTTCTTCCCTCTCTTCTATCCCCCCCATCCCTTTTCTTTCCCCCTTTCCCATCTATTGCCTATAAGGCAAGTTAGATTTCTATACCTAACTGATTATCATCTCCCTCCCTTCTTTCCCTCTGCTGTAATAGGTTTTTGTGCCTTTTCCTGTAATGTAATTTACCTTTGTCTGCCTCCTCCTTTCCTTTTCTCTCAGTACATTTTTTTAGATCAGATTAATCCACTTACTTGGATCCATTTAAATCACTTGATTAGATTTTTTTTTTATCATTTATGTATACCCCTTGAACATGGTGTAATAACAATACAGTTCTCAAGAGTTACAAGTGTCATCTTCCCTTGTAAGGATGTAAACAGTTTGCCCTTATTAACAACATATTGTTTCTGTCCTGTTTACCTTTTATGTCTCTCTTGAGTCTTATATTTGAAGATCAAATTTTCTGTTGAGCTCTGGTCTTTTTATCAGGAAGGTTTGGAAGTCTTCTATTTTGTTGAATATCCATCTCCTCCCCTGAAAGATCATGCTCATTTTTGCTGGGTAGTTGATCCATGGTTGTAATCCAAGTCCCTTTGCCTTACGGAATATCATGTTCCACGATCTACGGTCTTTTAATGTAGAAGCCACAAGGTCCTGTGTAATCCTGACCGTGGTTCCATGATATTTAAATTGTTTCTTTCTGGCTGCTTGTAGTATTTTCTCTTTGACCTGGTAATTTTGGAATTTGGTTACTACATTCCTTGGCATTTTCAATTTGGGATCTCTTTCAGGAGGTGATCTGTGGATTCTTTCCATGGGTATTTAACCCTCTGGTTCTAAGACCTCAGGGCAGTTTTCCTTTATGATTTCTCAAAAGATAATATCCAGGCTCTTTTTTTCATTGTGATTTTCAGGTAGACTATTAATTTTTAAATTGTCTCTCCTGTATCAATTTTCCAGGTCGGTTGTTTTACCACTGAGGCATTTTACATTTTCATCTGTTTTTTCATTCTTTTGTTTCTGTTTGACTGATTCTTGATCTCTCATAGAGTCATTAGCTTCCATTTGCCCAATTCTAATTTTTAACAAATTGTTTTCTTCTATTAGATTTTGTACCTCCTTCCCCATTTAGCCAATTGTATTCTTTAGGGACTTGTTTTCTTCAGTGTACTTTTTTCCAGTTGGTCAATTGTATTTTTTAAGGACTTGTTTTCTACAGTTAATTCTTGTCCTTCTTTTTCCAGGCTATTGACTCTCTCTTACATACCTCTCATTTTTTCTTCTACCTCTCTCATTTGACTTTTAAAATCCTTCTTGAGCTCTTCTAAGAAGGCTTTTTGGGCTTCAGACCAGTTCATATTCCCTTTTGAGATTCCAGATGTGGGTTTGTTGACAATGTTGTCCTCCTCAGAATTTCTGCTTTGATCTTCACTGTTCTCATAATATGAATCTATCATATGTTTCTTTTTGCTCATAGTGTTTGCTTATTTCCTGGCCTTTAAAGAGATTGAGCTCTCCTGCTGGGGAGCAGAGGACACTGACCCAAGTTTCTTGTGTTGGGAGCCTAGGGCCTGGTCACTGGCTTTATGTGCTGGGGTCTCCGATGTTAGCAGTTGGAGGCTGAGGGTTCTGGCAGCTTACCTGGTGTTGGACTGGAATCAGCAAGGCTGGAACTCTAGGGCAACTCTAGGTTGCCTGCTTTTCCTTTCCTTTCACATTATTCAGCTCCTTTCAGATGGATGTTGCAGGGTGTTTATCTGCCTGGGGCTGTTTGTAGTGCCGCTTCCCTTATTTTTGCTGAGGCACTCAGAGACCTGGTTGCTGTAGAATGCCCAAGCACCTGGTGGTTTTCTGAGCTGGTTTCCACCAGTTCCCCAGTCCTTACTGAGGCAGGGGTGGGGGGGGGGTCCAGGTGTTGGTTTTTGCCTGCTCCACCACCTGGGTTTCAGGATCTCCTCCTGGTATGCTTAGGTGGGGCTTTCCCCTAGCTTGCTGGGACTCCTCCTGTTTGGTACTACTCCCTTTCCCCCAGGGCAAGAAGCACCTTTCCCATTAATCCCTCAAGCTACCTGGGCTACAGGATTGCTGCACCCTGTCTTTCTTCTGGTTCAGCTGTTCCAGGGTTTTTCCTTGGGCAATATTTTCTGAGTTTTCAGAGGTTAAATTGGGAGGATAAGAGCCACTTACCTCTTACTCCGCCATCTTGGCTCCCAGAAGCTGAACCAGTGAATCTTACTCCATTTCTTTTAAGGGATTCTTGCTTACAATAGTATATGCAGTGATCACCTGAATTAAATTCATCCATTCCTGTCCAGTTAAGTTCACTGACACCCAAGGTGACAGTTAATCTTTCCATCTCCTGTTTGACCACATCCAGCTTACCTTCGTTCATAGATCTTACATTCCAGGTTCCTATGCAATATTGATCTTTACAGCATCAGACTTTCCTTTTCATTACTGGGTGCATATTCAGTTTAACTTCTTTGTGGCTTTGTCCCAGATGTTTCATTAGTACTGAAACTACTTGTGGTTGTCTTCCACTCTTCTACAGTACCATATTGGACACTTTCTGATCTGAAGGTCCTGGATCACTTCCTTATCATGCTGGAGGGGCTTACATAGCTCAGTGAAACTGTGAGCTATGCTGTGCAAGGTTACATAAAATGGAGAAGTCATAGTGGAGAATTCTGACAAAAGGTGATCCACTGGAGAAGGAAATGGCAAACCATTATAGTATCTTTGCCAACAAAATTCCATGAACAGTATTAAAATGATAAAAGAGATGATACCAGAAGATAAGCCCTCAGGTTGGATATAGGCTAGTCAGAGGACCAGGTGGCAAATTTGAAAGTGGTTGAATGACTGAACTCAAAGACCTACTACATAGACTTATATCAAGTTGTAGTGAGGCAGCTAGTTACTGAAGTGAATAGAGACCTGAACCTGGACCCATGAATGCCTGAGTTCAAATCTGGTTTCAGACACTTACTAGCTTTGCAACCCTGGACAAGTTATTTAACCTCTGTCTGCTTTAGTTTCCTCATCTGTAATATGAGGATAGTAATAGCACCTATTTCCTACAGTTGTTGGAAGATCAAATGAAATATCACTTATAAAGCATTTTGCAAACCTGAAAGCATTCTGCAAATTCTAGGTATCATTCTAATTATTATCATTAAAATTATAATTATCACTGTGTATTTAGTGGAATGCTCCCAGAATTTACCTATAATGCTCTTTTGTACATAATGACTTGAAGACATAGAGGAGGCCATGTTTATTAAATTTGCGGATTGTTATAACATAATAACATAAGGCTAGGAGGTATGGCTAATGTGTTAGGCTACAGAAGAGGAACTAAAAAAATGGGGGTATTAGTTAGCTGCCAGGATCAATACCAACAAGACCTTATTAAACAGGTACTGTGTACCCATTCCTAAAGACACAAAAATAAATGTAAATGCTCCTTCCCTCAAGGTGCTTCTATTCTCTAGGAAGAGAGAACATATACACATATAAGTATATTCAAAATAAATTTGTAGAAAATAAATACAATGTAATTTTTGGGGGGGCAAACTACTGGCAAGAGGGGATTTTATGAGCCAAGCTTCAAAGGAAACTAGAAATTCTAAGAAGCCAGGGTAAGGAGGGAATGTGTTCTAGGCATGAGGAACAGCCAAAGCAGGGCTGAAATGTTGTATTCATTCCTAGATGCCTTATTATGAGACTTATACTGACAACCTGGAACAATTTAAAGAAGAGCAAGCAAAATGGTGAGAGGACCAGAGATCATGCCACACAAGGACTGACAAAAGGAACTGTGTATATTTTGCCTAAAGAAGATAAGGGAGCTTAGAGGTCGTATAGACTCATAGGATCATGAAGCTGTAAGGTATGGATTCCAGAGGCTATATAGTCTAACCCCCTCATTTTACATATTCAGAAACTGAGTACCAGGCAAGTGATTAGGACTTTTCCAAGTGACTATCCCAGGTTCCCATGCATGGCAATAGTCAGAATGGACAGAATCAGGAGTAAGAGGTTTTTAAGAAGTATATTTCAGCTCAATATAAATATGAACTTAATAATTACAGCTTTCCAAAAGTAGAATGACATAATTGGGGAGCAGTGAGTTCATCATTGAAAATCTTAAATCAGAGACTAGATGATTTCTTTTCTAGGATTTTGTAAGGGGTATTCTTGGTCAGTTGGGTGACCTCTGAGGTCCCTTCACAAATGGGAGATTCTCTCCCTTTGTAATGATCTGTCCCTAGCAGTTTCCTAGACACTTTGGGGGATGCAAAAGATGTCTAAGTCACAATCCCTGATATTAAGGAATTTGCATTCTAACTGGGTACAAAGGACTAACACACATGAAATAATTAGATACTACTAATGAGTTACATTGGAAAGAATACTGGTCCTTGAGTCAGGGAGCTTTAGTTCAAATTCCACCTCTGGCACTTACAACCTATGTGACTGTAGTTAAGTCACTTATCCTCCCCAGCTCTCAGTTTCCTCATCTATCCAAGGAAGGGGTTGGATCAGTTTGTACTTTGAGATCCCTTTAAGCTTTAGATATCTGTTTCCTATTTCTTTCTTTCTACTAAGTGAAATGGAAGGTTAAAGAAAGACCCCTGTAGGCTAGAGTGCTCAGAGAAAACTCCAAGAAGGCAGAGCATAAACTGGAAGGATAAAGAGGTTTTAGATAAACAAGGGAGTCTGAAGGGCATTCCAGGGAAGGGAAAAGAAAAAAAGTAGAGCGTGAAATGAGCAGGGCATGTGTAGGGAACAGTAAATATAACCTTCATAGCCCTTCTTCATCATGACATCATATGAGATGCCACCAATCCCCATAAGACCTGTTTCCAGAAGGTTTGCCTCAGATACCCTATTTCCGAAAGCTTTTGCTAACTGACCTGGCATCATACAAATAAGCCTGACCTCCTCTGAGAAACTGGTTTATCCTGGCATTGAAAATACATATTAGAAAATACATGAAAATGAAATAGGAAAAAATAGTATGGTATTTTATAAAGGGAGAAAATCTTTAGGTTTTGACATATTTGAGGCTGTTTCCCACAGCACTGTCAAATGTTCTTTTTCCATGTAGGGCAACAGGGGTAGCCTGAAGCAAGAGAATTAACCCAGGTGTTTTACTGCCTGGAACTATTGACTTTCTACTAACCATCTGACAATAGGTACAAAGTACTCCACCCCCTTCTTCTTCTTTTTTTGGGGGGGGCAATTGGGGTTAAGTGACTTGCCCAGGGTCACACAGCTAGTAAGTGTCAAGTGTTTAGTCTGAGGCCAGATTTGAACTCAAGTCCTCCTGACTTTGGGGCCGGTACTCTATCCACTGCGCCACCTAGTTGCCCGCTCCACTCCCTTCTTGACTTGCTTCCAAGCAACAACTGTCCACCATCTTGATGTTCATGGGTGGGAAACTCAATCTTCATATCAGCTTTATGACATTTATAGGTCTATTTTTTTTAATGCAAAAGCTTTCTTTGTAAAACTTAAAGTTATAAATTGCTTGCAAACAAATTCCTGCTCTGGCCACTGGTCTTATGTGGTGCTTTGCACATCTCTTATCTCACATAACATAAAGCAACTGGCATTTTATTTATTTCTATACACCTTTATGCATTATAAGTTCCTTGATAGCAAGGCCCCTACTTTAAGTCGGTATCTTTCCCAGTGCCTAGCATAATTCACTGCACATAGCGAACACTTAAATGTTAATTAAATGAATGAGTGAAATTTGAGTCAAAGGATCAAGATCTGTATCCTGGATCTGATATTTACTAGCTATATGACTCTGGATAAATCATTTAACCTTGCTAAGCCTCATTTTCTTCATCTATAAAATGGAAATAACAATAGTTGTGCTACTTATCTCATGGGACATTTTGTTAGGATAAATGAACAACATATGTAAAGTGTTTCATAAATAGTAAAGTGCTATTTTTATTAAAGACATTATTAAAAATTATATCTCTCAGAAGAATTTTTTTTAAAACTGGAAAAGCAGTTAGATTTAGACCAACATCTTAGTACACCTATGACAACAAACTGAAACGATGTCCACATGACTTAAACATTAAAGGTTATTTCATAGAAAAAAGTAGAAGAAAACCATATCAGGTATATTTCGTAGCTTTGGTTAGGGAGACAATTCTTAGTTAAGTAAGGAATAGAGGTAACTATAAAAGATGAAATACATAATTTTGATTATATGGAACTGAAAAGCTTTTGTATAAAAATAATGTAACTAGGATAAGAAGGGAAATGATTGGGTAAAAATCTTTGAATTGAATATCTCTAATAAGGTTCTGATTATAAGATATAAAGGTAGCTAACAGAAACATATAAGACTAAAAGCCATTTTCTCATAGAAAAGTGATCAAAGAATATGAACAAATTGATCCCAAAAGAAGAATTGCAAACAATCACGTGGAAGAATGCTTTAAATCATTAATAATAGAAATGTAAGTCAAAACAATTCTGAAAACAATACCTCATATGCAGCAAATTGGCTAAGATGACAAAAGTCAGGAATAGTTTAATGTTGGAAGGATGGTGAAAAGACAGGGACAATTGGGAATTATGTGAAGAAAGTGAATCAAATGTTCATACCCTGACCAAGAGATTCTTCTGCTAGGCATATGTGCCATGGAGATTGATGACAAAAAGAATGGTCCTGTATAAACTCACATATTTACAACAATGTTTTTGCAGTAGGAAAGAATTGGAAACAAAGTAGATGCCCACTGATTGAACAAAGGTTTAACAATTTGTTGATATGAATTAATGGAATATCACTAATCAAACTGGAATTGTGTAAAATTTTAATGGCCATGTTTGGCTGCAAAAAATACCAGTGAGAAGGCACCACTCCCTGTTTGCAGCGGGAGGGGGCTATGGATATGGAGCCCTGCATTTAATGTCAGACCTTGTCAATATCTTGGTTAGTTTTACTGAACTTTCTTCTCCTCTTTCTTCCTAGTTTAAAAAAAAAAGATATAGTGCTTCTACAAGTTAGGAGAAAAGATACATTGGGAAGTGTAAGTGGTGTAAAAAACAAAAGATATCAATAAAAATTTATTTTAAAATTATAGTGTTGTTTCTAGCTCTGTCTCTGTCATCTTCCTTCCATACCACCTCTTTGAGGATTCCTTAACAAAACATGGATAGACATTATTATCATCACAGATATATCTAGTCATACAGAACCTGTTTGTACAACACCAAAAACTTGGTGAATTTATATCAAGGAACTAATCCTATACCAGCACCTGATAATTCTGCTTCAGGTGTGATTCTTGTAAGCAACATACTATTGGATTCTGGTTTCTAATCCATTCTGCTAGCCACTTCTGTTTTATGGGTGCCTGTATAGATATTTGAAACCAGTGAGTCTCACTTTACAGAAAAGATTATTCTTGAAATATTGGTTTCCTAAACAGATTTTTATATATTGTTTTCATTCTTCCCATTGATATTCATTAAGAAATTTGAGATGTCAATTGGGGAATACTTGGAAGCAAGTTGTGGCATATGATTGTGATGGAATACTATTGTGCTATAAGAAATGATGAGCAGGATGGTTTCAGAAAGTATGAAATGATGTAAAGTGAAGTAGCAATACAAGGAGATCGTTGTATACCAGTAAGAGCAATGTTTTAAAATGATGATCAACCATGAAAGACTTAGCTACTCTGATCAATACAGCAATCCAAGACAATTCCAAAGGATCTATGATGAAAAATGCTATCCATCTCCAGAGAGAGAACTGATAAACTCTGAGTGCAGACTGAAGCCTCCTTTTTTCATTTTCTTTTTCTTGTTTATTTTTTGGCAACATAGTTAATAAGGAAATGTGTTTTGTATGACTTCACATATATGATTTCACATGTATAATTGACTTAACTTCATATGTATTATGAGAAGCTTGCCTTCTCAATGAGTGGGGGTGGGGCTTGATGGAAGGAGAGAATTTGGAACTCAATATTAAAAAGTTAAAATAAAGTAACTAAATATAGATATTTGTGAATATATATATGGATACACACAACTATATACATATATGTGTACACACGCACACACACACAAACATATTTCAGAAGATAGAGGGACTGGTTAGAGGTATTCTACTGCCTAGCTACAGCTCAATTCAGGAGACATCAGAGAGCTACAAGTAATGGTATTATAGTCAATTTCACTCTCAGAGTCTCCAGCAATGGGACAGAGTCTTGTCTTGGTGTCCAGGAAAAGCAGAGTAGAGTGGGATAATAATAACTGCTATTACTAGATATTACATTTACATAACACTTTGAGGTCAGCAATATGTTTTACATATATTACCTCAAATGATCTTTAATCAATCCATGAGGTACGTGCTGTTTTACAGATGAAGAAACTGAGCCTGAGAGAAGTTACATGATTTCCTCAAGGGCCTTGGTGAATGATGGAGAGGCAACTTTTGTCAAGCTGTTAAAAGACTGGGCAATCTGCCAGTCTATACAATAATTCTAGATAATCATCACGACCCTAAAAAGACAATCCATTCCTACTGCTATCTGCCCACAGGGAAGTTAATCTGATTCCCTGGATGAAGACAGGAATCAAGGGGAGGAGGGTGAGTGAATTCAAGGAAAATCCAAGTATCTATACACCAAGTAAAAATGTTCAATTGGCTATAAACAATGTCTCCATGTGGAGAAAATCCAGAGAACATTTCAGAGAAAGTAGAAACTGTATGTAGGTACAAGTTTTAGGGTTAACAAAGCCTATAAGGCTTATGACAGCTTGATGGGGACTATTTCCCCTGGATTAGGGGAAGGCTGAATCCAGAGATCATCTTTTACTCTCTGATATTTCAACTGTGAAGGCTACATGAGGATGGAAACCAGGTAAATACCTTGATTTATTGATCTAGAGACAATAATAATAAAAAATCTGGGAATACCCACTGGCCCAGGATTCAGATTGGAAGCTAGAGGACCTGAGTTTATGAGAGTATAGAATACAGAGTGGTCACTGCATGAAAGTCAAGACTAGTAAGCTTGTGTTCAATCTGAAATGATGTCCCAGCAATAATGAGAGAGAAGGTCATGCATGTACATTTATACCAGTGTATACTATGTATATTCTGTATGTGTAGCTTTAGCATGTGATATGTATGGGACCTATGTGTCTGGTCTACTGCATGCAACGCTAATATAAATGTTATGTAATAAATGTTTAGGAAAATCACCTGTGACTTTATTCTGTGTTGATTAATGAATGTTTGTAATGTACACCTACAGAAAGTATACCTGCTCACTGGGTGAGATTAGCAATGACTGCTTCAATTAACTATTTGATTAATTAGGCAATTAATTTTAAAAAATTCTATGGAGGAACTTTTCTGTGTAGGGTATTATGAATGTGAATTCAAGACAGATATCCTGAATAGTTTCAGCCTGGAGAAACTATAAGACAAGGCTGGTGTGGCTGATGTGAAAAAGGCATCAACATATGACTAGAGCTAAAAGCAAAAATAGATCAGAAATAACCACTAAATTGAAGGGGGAATAGTATGTGAGGGAGAAAAGGATAGCTCTCCTTTTTACTAGAAATCAGTTTTTTTTTCCTCTTCAATTAATTAAGAATATGGGGAATTTAAAGTTATGCTACTGGTTATAGCTGTCAGGATTCATAAATATTTTTATTTACATGGAAACTATTAATTAGGGATGGTGCTGCATTGGCTTAGATGTAAGAAATAACCTTTGAAGATGATTGCATCTTTTAAAAATACTACTAGGAGTTTAGGCAACTCGATGAAAATAAAAGGACTTAATATGGAATAAAGAGGTAGCATAGCAGGGTGGGTAGAGAACCATGCCTGGCAGTCTGAAAGACCTGATTTAAATTTTGCCTCTGATTTATACTGTCTCTGGGACCCTGGGCAAGTCACTAACCCTCCAGGAGCCCCAGGAAAATAGGAGATAGAATGCCATGATGAAGAACAGTGAGACGGCCAGATTGGCTTGGCCTATTATGTTTTTTTTAAGAGGACCAATAGTATCAAGGGGTGATGTCTTGACTTGTGCATGAATCAGATTTAAGTGAGGTAGAGTTGCATAAAGTTGTCTGCCTCACTCCTCCTTCCAGAATCATCAAAGTCCAGTGGCAAGACAAACATTGGGATGACTGATGAAGGCTTGGGTTGCAGTGGACTGCCTTTGCTTCTTCACAATGTCTGAACAAGCTCTAGGCATTGCACAGCTCCTGCTTCAGCTGCCTTCATGGCCATTGGAATAAATGGTTCTCATTTGCCCATTCTCCTGGGGGAAGTCTTCACACTCTTGGGGTTAGACATCCCCCTAAATCACTAACAGGTTTGAAGCCTGTCAGTTACCCTCAACTTGGTTTAGTTCATTTGCCAAGATGGTTTTCCTGGGGTGTGGCCACTGGGCATAGGACAGCTTCTTGGAGCCACAGGTGAGAGTTGGGTGAGGTAGATGAGCAGCCCTGAAAAAGACTTGGCAAGCCCTTTCACCAGAAATGCTAGTCTTCCCTGAACACCCCATACACTTCAGTCTAGGGAATCAGACACAGTAAGATATTGTACAATATTAGAGAAGGAAAAGGAACTTAATAATCATCTAATCCAGTGCCTTTTACTTTATAGAAGAACACAGGGACTGGAGAGGCAGTGATTTGTCCATGGTTATAAAGTCAGCTATTATCAGAACAAGACCATTACTGGCTCCCAGTGAAGTCTTTTTTCTCCTGCACTATTGGGATCTATCATAATAAGACAGTAGATAATATTTGGTTGATACAAGCTCTTGGATAACAAACTGAAAATTGGCTATAGCCATGGAAGAAAGTTAGCATTTTGCAGGATCTTAATCCCTGTCTTAAGGTGGAGAAGAAAAGGAAAAAAAAAGAAGCTTAATTAAGGACATTTCCCTTCAATCTGATCACCTCAGTGGTGAACCATTTCAATGGAGGTAACAAGTTCTAAACACTGTCAAACTGGGAGCAAGTGAAGGGGCACCAGACCAGGTTGCAACCTCTGTTTCCTGGTCTCTCACACCTGTTAAGAAGATGCCAGCTCTCTTCTGCAAGAAAAGGACCATGACAGTATTACAGCATTTGTCACCTACCCACTGCTCTATGTGAAAAGTTGAAAGCTTGACAGAAAGAGATGATAGGGATCAAGGAGAAAGCAGGAAATTGTTTGCTAATAAGGCATAGGAGCTCAGCCCAGCAGTAGCAGGCTTTGGAAATGGAATTGTTGTCTCCCAGGTGTTCTTCATGAGCAATAGTAATGACTCTGGCCTGACATAAAGGCTTCTGGAGTTGGCCTCTGGGAAATTAGGGAGCATAAGCAAAAGGGGTATTCACTGGTGTAAGAACACCACCCCACCCCTACCGTCACTTTGGTCTCTGCTCTGCAACTGGTCAACTCTCTGAAAAACAAGTGAATACCACAATGGGCTATTTTCTTTCCATTAAAATTATCTTTTCATTTGCTTGGTGGTCTCACTTTTCACTTTCTTGAATTTCACCGGACCCAGAGCCCTGAGGCTGAAGCTCCCTCTTTAATCCTCATTAAATCTACAAGCCTTTAGCACTCATGCCACAACTGTCAGCAGATAATTATGCTTCTACACTGTTTGGGGGGGTGGGGTGACAAAGCTTCTCCAGCCACAGGGGCAAGACTTTGGCTAATGGCAGCAACTATTTCTTACATCTACCTAGTTATGGGGGAATATACTATTTGAAAGATTCATTTTTCTACTGGTTCCATTATTCCTTTAGAATTTCATTTAGTTTAAATGCCTGACAGAAAAGATATTTAGAAAGGGAAACAAACATATCTTAAAGGAAATCTTTACCTAGCTCAAAAGGCTAGTTATGAGAAGAGCATTTTGCATATTAGAATGCTATAAAAATATGAGCTGTTGTAATTACTATAAAGGGTGCTCTGGGGAACCTAGTCTGTCTGGGGGTTTCTTTTAAGGAAAAATAAAATGTGCTTAACATGCCCTGTAGCTGTTGTTTCCACGCCAACAGACTTGTCATGTGAAAAATTGGGGGTGATTGTTTTATGACTTGCCAGTCTGTACTGGATTGGAATTGTTCTTTTTCTTATTTGAATTCAGGGCTGTGAGGAAGAACAGTGAGAAAATTTTCTGATTAAACACGAATTTTTTTTTCAGCATTTTATAATTTCGAATAACAAAGATCAATTGTGACACTTATTCCATTCAACCTCCCTTGCACAGATTCATAATTAGGAAAGATTTTACCTAGGGCAGAAATGAATGGGGAGTGGGGAGTGTTGAGAGAGGCAGGAAAACAATCTGTTAGGGCATCAGTAATGCAGAAGAGAGTGAAGCCATGTAATTGAGGAAATGGTAAGGGAACCCTCTTGAGAGACAGGAATCATGGAAATGCAACTATGAGCCATGGCTTGGTGGGGGATTGTGCTGCAGAGCACACCTGCCCTCCAAGATGTGAGATTCTTGTGGCAAAGTCGTGGTTACCTCACACTAGTTATGACTTTGTCTTGTTAGCATCCCATTAACTCTTTGACAAACTATGCTCCTTTGAATAAAGTCTTCTTCTCCCTTTTTGTTTCCAGGAAGAACTTTCCAGTTCATTTGATGAATGTTTTCACATTCTCCAGATTCTTTCTCTTTTATTGTGCTTTATTTGGACATTACAAACTTTATTCTGGCTAGTCTGTTCCTTAGTCAGAGAAAAGGTCGGTAACAGGTACCCATAGATAAGACAGTTTACCACTAACCCCACCTGCAGCTCCCCCATGATTCCTTTCTCCTTGATGGAATATGGCTAGACATGAACCTGTGACCTTGAATGCAGAAACATTATGAAGCTGGAGGCAGAGAACTGGGAATTAAGCATGCTTAATAAGGCAAAGTGATGGAGGATAAGGTTGACTCAGTTTTCAAGGACATTGAGAGAAAGAGATAAAACAGGCCATTGGTAGAGTGGAGAGAGTCAATATGTAGACAAGCACTTATTAATCACTCACTATGTACCAGGCACAGTGATAAGTGCTGGGGATACAAATAAAGGTAAATAACAATCCCTGCTCTCAAGAAGCTTACAATCTAATGGAGGAAACAATGTGCAAACAACTATATACAAACAAAATACAGGACAAATTGAAAATAACAGAGGGAAGTCAGTAAAAATGAGAAAGGCTTCTGGCAGAAAGTAGGACCTTAGATGAAACTTAAAAGGAACCAGAAAATCCAGGGGGTGGAGTTCCAGGCATGGGGGGCAGCTAGAGTTGGGGATGGGGTGCAGTGTTATGGGGTTGGGACTCAGTGTTATGGGAGGGGAGCAGGAAAGGGACCAATGTCATTGGATTGCAGATTATTGAAGGAGTGAGATGTAAGAAGACTGGAAAGATAGGAGGGGAACAGATTATGAAGGGCTTTAAAAGTTAAACACAGAACTTTATGTTTGATTCTTTTGTTTTATGGTTGTTTCCCATGCTACAACTTTGAGCTGTGCCTTCTGGACAAGAATAGTCTCAGAAGCAAGGGGGAGGAGAATGGCATCAAGAAGCTAAAGGTATGATTAGAGAGAACACCTAGCACAATGCTGGGCATATACAAGCAGTACACCTATCTCATGTCAGTATTATAGAACAATATAGCTAATAATAAGCTACCATTTACAAAGCATTTAAGGTTTGCAAAACTCTCTACATATATTATCTCATTTTATTTTCACAACAAATCTGGGGATAGGTGCTAATATTTTTCTCATTTTACAGATGTGGAAACTGGGGCAGATGGAGGTTAAGTGACTTGTCCAGGGTTGCACAGCTAGTAAGTGGCTAAAAAAAGGATTCCCACTCTGATTCCAAGTTCAGCATGCTATCAGTCTAGTTGTGCCTGGAATCTTAGATAGAGATCTAGAAGGGAGTTTAGTGGTCATCTAGTCAGATCCTTTCATTTGAATTTATTTATTAAATTGAATTTTTTTCAGTCATTGAAAATCTATCTTCTTTACCTCCCATCTCTTCTTCTTCCTCCATTGAGAAAGCAAAACAAAGCTCCTGTTATAAACATGCATAGTCAAGTAAAACAAACTCTCACATTGGCCATGTCCAAATACACATTTCATCACCTCTCTATTAGGAGGTGTTATGAGTCCTCTAGAATTGTGGTTCATCATTATACGGATCAGAGATCTTATGTCTTTCAAAGTTGTTTGTTTTTACAATGTTATTGCTATTGTATAAACTGTTCTCCTGGTTTGCTCTGAATCAGGACATAAAAATTGTCCCAGGTTTTTAGGAAATCATCCCTTTTGCTGTTTCTTACAGCACAGGACTATTAAATCACATTCATATAACCATTTCCTACATGGTGGGTGTAATCTAAGTTACCTATTCTTTGTCATTGTAAAACAAACTGCTATAAATATTTTTGTATATCTATACTTAGAGTTTGTTTTGCTTAAGACTAATCCCTCCTTTAGTCTATCCTCCTTCTTAATCTCCCTTTCCTTTTCTCCTCTTCCCTACTTTTACCCATTGAGTGAAATGTTTTTCTATACTCAACTCTGTGTATGTGTTTTCTTCTCTCCTTTGACCTGTTCAGATGAGAGTGAGATTTAAATCCTATTCATTCCCCCATTCCTAACTCCTGGTTTGTATAGATTTCTCCTTATATACCCTGACTATGTGAAATGATATTCTCTATCTTTCCCCCCCCTCCCCACCTAAAATGTATTCTTTTTTCCTCCCTTTCTATTCTTTTTTAAAGATAATTGAAACATAACAGAACCACTCCCAGACCCTGTCTAATTAGATTCCATTTATGATCCCTGATGACAATAGGATTTGGAGAAACATTATGTATCCTCTCCCCATATTAGAATGTGAGCACTTTATCCTTGTTTATAAAGTCTCTAATGATTGTTCCTTTATACTTACTTTTAAATAGTTCTCTTGACTCTTGAGTTTGCAGTTCAAAGTTTCTATGCAGCTCTGGTCATTTGATCTTGAATGCTTAGAAGTTCTCTATTTTGTTAAAAGTTTCCCTCACTCTTCCCTCCCCCCAGAGGATTACACTCAACTTTCCAGAGTAAGTTATTCTTCTTTGTAAGCCTATTTCCTTTGCCTTCTGAAATATGGTATTCCAAGCTCTCTTTTTCCTTAAAGAAATAGCTGCTAGATCTTCTGTGATCTGGATTATGGCTTCTTGGTACTTGAATTTTTTTTTTGATATCTGCAACATTTTTTCTTTAACTTGAAAGCTCTGAGTCTTAGGTATAATGTTTCTATGGATTTGGGGGTTTCTGTCAGGAGGTGATCAGTGGATTTATTCTATTTTCATGTTGCCCTCTGGTTCTAAGAGACCTGGACACTTTATTCATTTCTTGAACCATGTCTAGGTTCCTTTTTTTGATCAGGATTTTCAGGTAATCTAATAATTCTTAAGTTATCTCTCCTTGATCTCTTTTTCAGGTCATTTGTTTTTTCTATGAGATAACTTAGATTTTCTTGTATTGTTTTCCAGTCTTTTGACTTTATTTTAATATGTCTTGTTTTCTCATGCAGTCATTAACTTCTATTAGGTGCGTACTAAGTTTTCAGGAGTTTATTTTTTGTGTAAGGTTTTCTAGCTCTTGTGCCAAGCTCTTAATTCTCTTTCTAGTTCTTTCATCCATAGATTTCATTATTTATCCATTTTTTTCTTCTAGCACTCTCATTTAATTAAAAAAATTTTTAAAAAATTCTTTTTAAACATCTTGTTTGATCTGTTCTACAAATTCTAGTCTAACTCATGTCCAAGTTGTGTTTTTCTTTGAGGCTTTGTACGTAGATATTTTGAAATCATTCTATTCTTTCAGGTTTGTGTCTTAAGTGTTCCTGTCACTATGTAAGTGTCCCTGTCAGCTTTTAATGGTAGAATTTTATTTTTACTCATTTTTTCCAGCTTATTCTCTGATTTAAGAATTTATGTTAGAGTTGGGCTCTGCACATTTCTGGAGGGAACATCTTGATTCAACTTATATCCCCTTGAGTTTTGCTACTTTCCTGGGGTATTGAGCACTGCATTATTCCAGGATCTCAGGGACAGCTCAGATGGGGACTTACAAACTTCCAATACTCCCAAAGTAATCTGATTTAGTCCAAAATCTAATCACTGACCTCCTGGTTTGAGCTCTGCAATTGCTTAATCTCTGTTGGGTCTGATAAAAACAGCTGTGGGCTTGCCCCTATTTGGAGTTCCATTAGACTGCTGCTGGAATCAGTCACTATTAGCCACTATCAAATGGAAACATCTGCTGGTTCAGAGTGACAGAACTCCAGACTCTGGTCATAGTTATTGTGCTGTAGACTTTGAGTGGTCTGGAATCTGGAATTGAAACCCCATTCCACTCCTGACATGAGAACCACAAAGCTATTACTTGCTTCTGAACTTTCTCCTTGTTTACTACACTGCCTAGTACCCAGGACTACTCCTCATCCTGTAGTACCAGCCCAAGGTGCAGGTTCCCTCTCTAGTTCACCCTGGATCTGTGATCTAGAACTGGGTAGTGAGCAACTGAGATGCTAGTTGACACCTGTTCCTGCACTCTGCCCAAGATCAGATTCCTCATTGTGGAACTGGGACCTCTTCTTGCCTCTCCTTGTGCTAGAAAGTTTCATGTAGCTGTTCCTGGATACATTCCATCACCAGTGTCTACAGGCCTTTCCGTCTGTTTCCCTTGGCTGACCTGGGCTGGAAAAATGATCCACTGTGATTTTTCTTCTGATTTTATGATCAAGATTCAGTCTGGTACATTTAAGTTAAATAGACAAGGAAACTGACACCTCAACAGGCTAAAGGAATTTTTTAAGGTTGTAAGTGGCACATTTGGGATTCACGTACTTGGCAAGACTAGTCTGGTCATTGGAAATAACCTGTCTGCCTCCAAATACCTCACTTACCCACTTATATTTGAAATTATTCTAACAGAGCACAAAATTTTTGTTCCAGAATTAGAGAGAAGGTTCAAAATGACATTACATATAGGAGAAATACAAGAAATACAAGCCTGAGAAAGGGCTATTTGACTGGTTTATACTAATCTAAGGTACAAATGACTGATATCAGCTTTTTTTTCTCTGAGATGAGGTTTTGATAGGGAAGAAAGTTACGTGGGGTACTACTGAGGTAGAGAATCTCAAGATGAAGTTTGTAGAAGAGGCAAAAGAAAACAGGCTAGAGGCACCTCCATTTTTAATTTGATTGGACCTCTTATTATTGGTGGTAGACATTCTTGTTATGGAAACTTCATCCCCTGATACAGATCAACAATTTCTCTATAACTTACACTCTTAGACAGTTTTCTGGGGGTACCAATAGGTTAAGTTATTTGTTCGTGTTCACATAATATACATACATCAGAATATAAATCCAGGAGTTCATTATTCCAAGGTCAGCTCTCTATCTAGTGGGTCATGCTGCATATTTGCTCATCCAAAGGTCTTTTGATTTAGGATTTAAGCTTGCATGATGTACTGTTCTGCTTTTAAAATGTCAATTGATACTTCTGGCAGTGTATAAGGAGGAAAATGCTTGTTTTGAAGAATTGAAATCCTTTCTGTTGAAAGCAACAAAAATCATCCCCTGTCTTACCCAGCAGCACTCACAGGATACAAAACTCAGTTCAATCATATTGCTTCAGATTCATGGTCATTCTCAGCCTGCCTGTCTCTCCAATATATAGCTCAATTTAGTCAAAGGTATGTATGATGAATGAACCAAAAGTACCATTACAGAAAGTGCACTCTCAAGACCTACATCTTTAAGTCTGGTACCTTGTATTCTTCTGTATTTGACAAAAGGCCACGTATAACACTGATGAAAAGTTTAGAGTTCATAACGCAATTGGAATGTAGAAAGATTTCTCTGTAGTTTTGCTGAAATGGAAATAAGTTGTTGGTACATGTTATTCTAGAATGAAATACCTGAGATGATAACTTTTCTGCAACATAGCTGAATCAAAGGGAAAACATGGCATAGTGAGAAAGCAAACAAATTGAACTGTTGCAGATTGGCCTGGGAATTTAAGACTACCACTAAATGGAAAGGGAATTGGATTTCTAGTCAAGCCTTTCCTATGCTTTTTATTTACTCTATGTCCTGGGCAAGTCTCTTGTTTTTCTGAATGTCAGCCTCCTCATCTGTAAAATGGGGTTAATTATATTCACCATGTCCCTGGGTACTTGTGACAAAAGCACTTTGTAAACCTTAAAGTGATAGATAAATGCTATTTATCCACAGTTACAGTTATGTAGTTATAGAGTTATAGTTACAATGGTGATTATCAGCAATAAACATATTATTATTATCAATAAATAATAAACATTCACCAAGGACCCATTACCTACCTGGAAGACATTGTGCTCTATGATGGGATGCCAAAGAGGTAAGATGAAGAGAAAAGCCAATGTGAATGGGACCACCATAGAAGAGAGGGATTCTACTCCTTATACACCTATTGCCAGTATCAATCATTTGATTCTCTACTGACTTGGGATGGCCTTTACATCATTGCCTTATATTCTTATTTAGCTTTTAATATATACATATCTTGTAAACTCAGATGGAAAATAAGCCCCCTGAAAGGAGAAACTTGGTTCTTTGGGAATAATGGAAAATAGTATGACAGAAACTAGGCATAGACCAACATCTCACACCCCATACCAAGATAAAGACAAAATGAGTACATGATTTAGACATAAAGGGTGATACCATAAGCAAATCAGGAGAGCAAGGAATAGTTTACCTGTCAGATCTACAGAGAAGGGAAGAATTTATGACCAAACAAGAAATAGTGAACATTATCAAATGCAAAATGGATAATTTTGATTACATTAAATTAAAAAGTTTTTGCACCAACAAAACCAATGTAACCAAGATTAAAAGGAAAGCAGAAAGCTGAGAAACAATTTTTACATTTAGTTTTTCTGAAAAAGGCCTCATTTCTCAAATATATAGAGAACTGAATCACATTTATAAGAATACAAGTCATTCCCCAATTGGTAGTTGGTCAAAGAATATGAACAGGCAGTTTTTATATGAAGAAATTAAAACTATCTATAGTCATATGAAAAAATGCTCTAAATCCCTATCAATTAGAGAAATGCAAATTTAAAAAACTTTGAGTTACCACCTCACATGTATCAGATTGGCTAATATGACAGAAAAGGAAAATGATAAATATTGGAGAAAATGTGGGAAAATTGGTACACTAATGCATTGTTGGTGGAGTTGTGAACTGATCCAACCATTTTGGAGAGCAGTTTGGAACTATGCACAAAGGGTTATAAAAATGTGCATACTCTTTGATCCAGGAACACCACTACTAGGTCTGTGTCCCAAAGAGATCATAAAAAAGGGAAAAGGACCCACATGTCCAAAAATGTTTATAGCAACTCTTATTGTGGTGGCAAAGAATTGGAAATTGAGGGGATGCCCATCAGTTGGGGAATGGGTGAACAAGTTGTGGCACATGAATGTAATTAAATACTATTGTTCCATAAGAAATGATGAGTAAGAGGATTTCAGAAAAATCTGGATAGACTTACATGAACTGATGCTGAATAAAGTGAGCATAACCAGAAGAACATTGTGCATAGTGATAGCAACATTGTGTGATGATCAGCTTTGATAGACTTAACTCTTCTCAGCAGTACAATGATCCAAGACAATTCCAAAAGACTTGTGAAAAAAATGCTATTCACAACCAGAGAAAGAACTGTAGAGTCTGAATGCAGACTATTTTAACTTTTTTGTTTTTTTTCTTTCTTGGGATTTCTCCCTTTCATTCTGATTCTTCTTTCCCAACATGACTAAAGTGGAAATATGTTTAATGTGATTGTACATGTATGGTTTATATCAGATTGCTTTCCATGTTGGGGAGGGGAGGAAGGAAAGGAGGGAGGGAGAAAAATTTGGAACTCAAAATTTTATGGAAATGAATGTTAAAAACTCTCTTTACATGTCATTGGAAAAAATAAATACTATTAAGTGCAAAAAAGAGGGGTGGGAAGCAACTTGGTTCTCTTTTGAGAACCATCAAATCATGAATGCTTCCTGGTCAACATAGCTGTTAGCACCATCCTCTCTAAAGTTTCCTTCCATCTATTCTGTATTCCTCTTGTGTGTTATGATTTATACATGATATTTTCTCCATTACAATGTAAACTCTTTGCCAGGAAGAAATTTTTTTTGGATCTGTGGCAAAGGGAATAATTCATGACCAAACCAAGGATAAAGAAGATCACAGAAGATAAAATGGACAGTTTTGATAGTATAAAATTTAAAAGCTTCTGCACAAACAAAACTAATGTAATTAAAAGGGAACTAAATAACTGAAAAAGCAACAACTTTGGGTTTCTTTGATAAACATCTTACATACAAGATATAGAAGGAACTGATTCACATTTATAAGACTAAAAGCCATTTCCCAATAGACACATTGTCAAAGGTCATGAATAGGCAGTTTTCGAAGGAACAAATGCAAGCTATCAACAACCATACAAAAAAAATATACTCCAAATCACTAATAATCAAAGAAATGCAAATTAAAACAGCTTTGAGATTCTGCCTCACACCATTCAGATTAGCTAAGATGACAAAAAAGGAAAATGACAAAAGTTAGAGAGATTTGGAAACAGACACAATAATGTACATAGTTGAGCATAGTTGTGAATTAGTCCAGCCTTTCAGTAAAACAATTTAGAATGATGTCTAAAGAGTCTTTAGTGTCTAAACTCTTTTGCCCTAGAAAGACTGTTATAGGACTCACTACCCTAAAGTGATCAAAGATGGCAGAAAAGGACAAAATATTTAGCAATTATTTTCATAATAGCTCCAAACAAGAAACTACAAGAGTGCCCATTTACTGGGAAATAATTAAACAAATTATATTATATGAGTGTAATGTAATGTTACTGTGCCATAAAAAATGATGAAATAAATAGTTTCAGAGGAAACCGGAAAGACCTCTATAAACTGATGTAGGGTAGGATTAGGAAAACAATTTATACAGTGATAATATAAATAAAAACAACTCTGAAAGAATTTACAACTTTGACTAAAGCAATGACAAACCAGAATTCCAGAATACCAGAGTCAGAAAGATAATAGACTCAAGATGCATGAAGAAACCTACATTTTTGGATATGGCTAATGGAATTTTCTTTGCTGGACAGTGCATGTTTGTTAGGATGGCTTTATTTCTTTTTTCTTTTTCTTTCTTGTTTGAAATTGGGAGGGGAAACAAGACGGAAAGATAATAAAAATACTTGTTGAAAATTAAATATACATATGTATTAAAAAAAACTATAAGCTACTAGAGGGAAAAGACTACTTTGATTTTATTTTTTCCTTGAATTGCCAGTAATTTGCACGGTATCTGGCACACAGTAAATGCCTAACACATTCTTGGTGATGTGTTGATCATAGATCAATGGGTTAGAACCAGAAGAAAGTTGGGGAGCAGCATGGATTAATGAAAAGACTGCTGCATTTGGAGTGAGAGGACCTGAGTTTGAATTTTGGCAGTTCTGATTACTACGTATGTGACCATAAGTAAGTTACTTAGAATTTCTGGGCCTTAGTTTTCTCATTTGCAGTTTAAATTAAAAAAAAAATTAAAACAAAAAAAATTTTAAGAAGTGGACTAGATGACCTTTCAACTATAAACCTATAATTCTTTGAGATTTTCTATTCCAACCTACTGAATTTACAGCTGAGGCATCTAGGACCTAGAGAAGCCAAATGACTTTTCCAAGGGCCCTTATAGTATTGAGCTGATCACTGAAGAGATAGGCCCTGGAGCGAAAACTTGATGAATCTACGGCTGTGTAACCAGTCTGATTGACTCAGGCCAAAGTACTCTCTCTCTCTCTCTCTCTCCACTAGATTATTTGGGCAAAAAAGCAATTCCTTGAGAACCTGAAATATCAACATGATTATAATCATGAAGACCAGGCCTAACATAATTCTAAATTCTCATCTGCCAAATCTTTTTTCATTTTATGAAAGGCAACCTGGTTTAGGGCAAATTGCATTGCATTTGGAGTTGGAAGACCTAGGTTCTGATCCTGACTTTGCCACTTAGGAGCTTTGTGAACTTGAGACATTTAATCTCTTTAAGTCTAAGTTTCCTCAATTATAAAATAATAATATTCATCCTTCTTGGTAATGCTGAGGCTTCAATGATTTAATGCCCATGAAAGCCATTTGTGAATTGTAAAAAGATACACAGAACTAATGGATTTGTTATTTGGCAACCAGGTGATGCAACTCAATGCTATTGATTATTAGTACATTTTGTGGGATGGGGCAGGCCTTGAGGGCTAGGCCTAGACACACCCTGGACAGTGGATAGAAGGTGTCAGACTTGGAGTCAGAAGACCTGAGTTTGTTATGAACTGATATAAAATGAGTTAGTAAAACCAGTAGAACATTGTATATAGTGACAATAATATTATATGATGATCAATTGTGAATGACTTAGCTGTTCTAATCAATGCAATGATCCAAGACAATTTTGAAGAACTCATAATGAAAAATGCTATGCAAATCTAGAGAGACAATTGATGAACTCTGAATGTATATTGGAGCATACTTTTTTTCACTTACTTTCTTTTCTTACTTACTTTTCTTGCCTTTTTTTGCAGCATAGCTAATGCGGAAATATGTTTTGAATGATTTCACATGTATAATTAATACATTGCTTGTCTTCTCAATGGGCAGGGGAGGGGCTAAAAGGAGGAAGAGAATTGGGATCTCTAAAATTTTTAAAAATTAATGTTAAAATAAATAAATTAAAGTATATTTTAAAAAAAGAAAGGCCTGAATTTGAATCCTACTTGAGATATTTATCAGCTGTGGGACTCTGGATAAGCCACAATTTTCCACCTCAGCAGTGTTAGCCATAAAATGGGGATAATAATACCTGTAACACTGACACTTAAGTAGGTATTTTTAGAATGAAATGAGTTGATGTATTCAAAGAGCTTTGCAAATATTAAGGCTACAAAAACATATATATATATATATCATACTATATAGATACCAATTATTATTAGTATTTGGGTGAGCTTTCCAAGCTTCAGGTCTAGCCTACTCAGGCAAAAAAGGGTCTCATGAGGATCAGTTTGTGAAACAAATGGAAATATGCCCTGATGTGCAGAATAAATTCTCTTAAGAACACCAGCAAAAAAGAATTGTAAATTGAAGGGATGCCCATCAATCAGGGAATGGTTGAACAAGTTGTGATATATGAATATAATGGAATACTATTGTGCTATAAGAAATGATGAGCAGGTAGACTTCAGAAAAACCAAGGAAGACTTACATGGACTAATTCTGAGTGAAGTGAGCAGAACCAGGAGATCATTGTACATAGTAACAGCCACACTGTGTGATGACTAACTTTGATAGACTTAGCTCTTCTCAGCAATGCAAGGATCTAAGACATTTCCAAAAGTTTCATGATGGAAAATGCTATCCATATCCAGTGAAAGAACTAGAGTTGAATGCAGATTGAAGCATGCTATCTGCTCTTTTTTTTCCTTCTGTTTTGTTCTGTTTCATCTTTCTTGTGGTTCCTTCTGTTGGTTCTAATTCTTCTTTACAACATTGCTAATGTGAAAATATGTTTAATAGGAAAAAAAGAACACCAGCAAAATAAAAATAATGTGAAAATTGTGCACAGGCACTTTTTTGAAATTACTTGGGGAAGCACAGAGCTGATACCACTACAGGGTTTCCATCCTCGATTCAATCCTTAGAGGCATCAAATAAGAGCAGCAGTGGGGATACTGATCCTGGAAAATAAGCGGAAAAGAGAGGCAGGCCCCTGTGAGTTGCCCAAATTGGTCATTAGTCTGTGTGCTGTGATCTGTTCTAAATGCAACTAATATTAACCATTTCTTCAACTTCTAGTTGTGCTTGATATGTTTTGACATAATGAGGAAGGATGTTCTAAAAGGCAAAATCTTCCAAGGCCAAGGATTTTCTTTCTGCTGCTTCTCTTTCTCTTGGGTCCCCTCATATGTTAGTTTTCAGGCATCCAGCAGCTTGCTCCTTACGATGACTTTTTACCCCCAGGAAAATCCACAGCAATGTAGTAGATAATTCTCAGAATTCTTATGTCCTTCTGGTATTCTATGGATCAGAAAAGCATGCATGAGGGAACAGAGAGTGGGGAGCTTGCATTCAAAGACAGTTTGGTAGAAAATAGATGGGCATTCTGAGATATGTATTATTTCATATTTGAGCAGCAACAATGCCCTGAAATCATCCCTGTCTCTCTACACTCTGACACAGGCATGGGAAAGGGTGGAAGGGAAGAAAACAAACATTTATTAAGCACCTGACAGGTGCTAGATGCTGTGCTAAGCACTTTACAAATTTCTCATTTTATCTTCACAAAAACCCTAGGAGGTAGGTACTATATTATCCCCATTTTAAAGTTGGGGAGACTAAGGCAAGTGAGTGACTTGCTCCAGAGTCACATAGCTAGTAAGTGTCTGAGGTTGGATTTGAATTCAGGTTTTCCAAACTCTAGTCCCAGTGCTCTATCCACCACACCACCTAGCTGGATATATATATGGTCAATAGAATGATAGAACTGTCAGTAAGACAGTCCCTCAACAAACATTTATTAAGCACTTATTCTGTGCCAGGAACATGCTAAGTACTGGTAATACAAAGAAAGGCAAGGGCAGTTCCTGCCCTCAGGAGTTTACATTCTAATGGGGGAAATAACATATAAATAAATAAGTAGAGACAAGGTACATACAGAGTGGGTGGGAGTTATTCTTAGGGGGAAGGTTTTAGTAGCTAGGAAGACTGGGAAATAACTCCTGAAAAAGTTTGCTCTTGAGCTAAGGGTTGAAGGAAGCCAAGGATTCTAAGAGGCAGGGCTGGGGAGGGACAACATGGAAGGCTTGGGTGACGGCCAGTGCAAAGGCAAGAATATAGGATGTGGAGTGTGTAGTATATTGTATAAGAACAGCAAAGAAGCTAGAGTAACTCAATCAGAGGGTACAAGTAGAGGAGTAAAGAGTAAGAAAATTGGAAAGGTAGGAAGGGTCCAAGTTGTAAAGAACTTTAAATGCCAAACACAGGTCTCATCCAAAAGGCACTTACATGCCTAAAAAAGAAACTAGAGATATTAGGGTGAACTAGAGAACATCTCTCAAATGACAATCAAGGGCCAGCTCATGACCTGCCTCCTCCATGCAGCTATCTCTGTCTGGTCTAGCTGCCACTGATCCCTCTCTTTCAGTATGGGTACAGACCACAAATCCTCCATATTTTCACAGCCTGTGTCATTCTTGCTCAAGTCTTCCTGTTGATCTTCCAGGGAGGGTCAAGTCAATGGGCAGTAAACTTTCCTCTATTCCTTTTTACCTTCTGTAGCATCTGGACAGTTCATCTGTAATCCCATGTTCTCACTACATCAGGTTGCCTTTCTAGACAAGATAGATTTTGGGTTCAACAAAAGGCCATAATCAAAGTATTGATTAAATGTCTTATTTTTGAGTTTTGTAGAAACGGCAATGAAGGACATAGATACACTCTTCTTTCATTAGTAACTTGCATTCAAAGACATTCAATATCACAAATAATGATAAATAGTAAAATTAAGGAAAAACAGTAAAATTGAAACCTGTATATAATCTTTAAAAAGAAGGGAGGCATTACTCATGATCATGGTGATTATCCTCATTTTCTGTACTATTATTTTCTTATCAGTGTCTTGCAGATCCTGCCTCAAAGAGAGTAGTGGGGTGGTATTGATCCCTCCATTTGCCTGACTATTTGCCCACAAACTTTGGCATGCCAAACTTTGGCTAGATTCTTAAGAAAATTAAGTGGAAGGCAAAATGAGTTATGTTATATAGATAATAGTGATTTGGGGTGGACGAAGGCAAATGGCATGCAATAAGTTTCTCCCTTCATAGGCACCCTTTTTTTTTCTTTTGAATATCACTTCCAGCAGGAATTAAAAAAACACACAAACAACAAATGGCCTGACCAAGGAGAATCAGAGTCCCCCAGAGTAAGCCATAAGCTTCACTATTTTTTGTCTTCTAAGCAAAAATTTCTCAAAAACTTGCTTCAAAGTTGATCACACCAAATTCGCTTCTCCCCCCCACCCGCCATAGTCATGCAAGGGAATTACCTAGAGGGCAAGTAGGCTTAAATTATATGTATATATATCTTTACATTAAATTAATACTATATTTTTCCAATTACGTGTAAAATCAATTTTTAACATTCTTTTAAAATTTTTTTGAATTCCAAATTCTCTTCCTCTTCTCCCCCCTCACTGAGAAGGCAGATAATTTGACATAGGTTAGATATGTGCAGTCATATAAAACATATTTCCATTTTAGTCATGTTTCAGAAGAAAACACAGATCAAAAAACCATGAAAAAAATAAAGAAAGTAAAAAATAGTGTGCTTCAATCTGTATTCAGACTCCACCAGTTCTTTCTCTGGAGATGAATAGCATTTTTCATCATAAGTTCTTTAGAGTTGTCTTGGATCTTTGTATTACTGAGAATAGCCAAGTAATTCACAGTTGATCATCATAATATTGTTGTTACTGTGTACAATGTTCTCCTTGTTCTGCTCACTTCACTTTGCATCAGTTCATATAAGTCTTTCTAGGTTTTTCTGAAATCTGCCTGCTCATCATTTCTTACAGCATAATAGCATTCCATCACAATCATATACCACAACTTGTTCAGCCATTCCCCTATTGATTAGCATCCTCTCAGTCTCCAATTCTTTGCCACCACAAAAAGAACAACTATAAATATTTTGTACATAAAGGTCCTTTTCCTTTTTTTTAATCTCTTTGGGGTACAGATCCAGCAGTGTTATTTCTGGTCAAAGGGTATGCATAGTTTTATAGCCCTTTGAGTATAGTTCCAAATTGCTTTCCAGAATGGTTGGATCAGTTCACAGCTCTACCAATAGTATATTAGCTGGATTTTAATTTTTAATGAGCTACTAATCACATTTTTCAAGGACTGGATTCTGAAGAAAACTAAGTGGAAGGCAAAATGAGTTTTATTATATAGACAGTAGTGATTTAGAGTGACGGATACCAAATGGCATGCAACAAGGAAGGGGATGCAGTTTTTGTCTCTTCCAATAAAGAAGGTGCTCTTTGCCCCATCCAACTCAGTACCAATTGGCAGGCACCACTTCTCCTGAGATATCTTTCACTCCTAGTTCCTGACCTTTCTTTAATAGGGGTACATATGGTCTACTTCTCAGCCTTGGCTTGCACTCTGGGAATGGATAATGATGCCTGAAAGAGTGGAGCATTTGGGCGAGACACAGGGAAAGAAAAAGGCATGGACTATGGGACATAGATAGGATAAGGCAATCCGGTTTGGGGTGCTGGGCAACAAAAGAACAGTATAAGAGGTTCTTGAGGAGGGAGAGAACACTAACAGGAGGAAAGGGTACCCAAACAGGAAGTGAAGTAGGTGGAGCAACAAAGGCAAATTTAAACTGAGGGTGACTCTGATAATTGATGCTTATAATGAAAATCTTGAGGCACTGAAATATCTTTAAAGGACTGATGAGTGCCCATTACCTTCAATCTGATTTTGATGTTATGTCTTCAAATTCTTCAGAAAGTAGTGATCTACAAATGTCTTATGGATATGGCTATAAAATATTGAGCCTGATTTCCATAAGTCATATGTGAAAATCAGTCCATTAGTATTTAATGCTTTATTGAAACTTTTTTTTAACCTTGTCTCATTGTAATGACACTCCATCCCCCCCACCCCATCAAGCCCTCCTTTGTAACAAAGAAGTACAATGAATTAAAACAAAGAAAATTATTGGCTAAGCATGACAATGCATGCTTCATTCTGCACCTCTAGCTCTCCACCTTTCTGCCAAGAGACAGGAGGCATACATTTCAACATCAGTCCCTTGGAGTCATGAGTGGTTACTGCATTCAAAAGACTTCTGAAGTACTTCCATTTGGATTTCCTTTACATTATTGTTGTTTTTTTTTTCCCTTTACATTATTGTGGTTATTGTGTAACTGTTTTCTTGGCTCTGCTTTATTTTTGCTCTGCTTTAGTTTATCAAAGTCTTCCTAATTTGCTCTCTTTTTCTTTTAAGACTTTTTAAAAAAATAATTAATTAATTTTGATTTATCAACAATCATTTCCATAAACTTTTGAGTTTTAAATTTTTCTCCCCCTCCCTTCCCAAGATGGCACACAATCTGACATAGGCTGTACATATACATTCCTATTAAACTTATTTTCACATTAGTTAAGGAAGTATTAGAACCAATAGAAGGAACCACAAGAAAGAGGAAACAAAACAAAACAGAAAAAAAAAGAGCAAATAGTATGCTTTGATCTGCATTCAAAATCCATAGCTCTTTCTTTGGATGTGGATAGCATTTTTCATCATGAGACTTTTGGAGATGTCTTAGATTCTTGCATTGCTGAGAAGGGCTAGTATATCAAAGCCATCACATGATGTGGCTGTTATTGTGTACAACATTCTCCTGGTTCTACTCATTTCACTCAGCATCAGTCCATACAAGTCTTCCCAGGTTTTTCTGAAGTCTGCCTGCTCATCATTTCTTATAGCACAATAGTATCCCATTACATTCATATACCACAACTTGTTTAGCCATTCCCCAATTGATGAGTGTCTCCTCAATTTCCAATTCTTTACCACAACAAAAAGAGCTGCTATAAATATTTGTGTACATGTGGGTCCTTTTCCCATTTGTATCTCTTTGGGATACAGCCCTAGAAGTGCTATTGCTGGGTCAAAGGGTATGCACAATTTTTATAGCCCTTTGGGCATAGTTCTAAATTGTTCTCCAAAATGGTTGGATCATTTCACAACTCTACCAACAATGCATTAGTGTTCTAATTTTCCCACATCTTCTGCAACATTTATCATTTTCCTGTTTTGTCATGTTAGCCAATCTGATAGGTGTGATGTGGTACCTCAGAGTTGTTTTGATTTGCATTCTCTAATCAGTGGTGATTTAGAGCATGTTTTCATATGACTATGGATGACTTTAATTTCTTCATCTGAGAACTGTTCATATCCTTTGACCATTTCTCAATTGGGGAATGACTTGTATTCTTATAAATTTGACTTAATTCTCTATATATTTTAGAAATGAGGTCTTTATCAGAGACACTAGTTGTAAAAATTCTTTACCAATTTTCTACTTCCCTCCTAATCTTGGTTGCATTGGCTTTGTTTGTGCAAAAACTTTTCAATTTAATGTAATCAAAATTATCCATTTTGCATTTCATGTCTTCCTAGTTTTCTCTTAAATCATTGTTTTTTATGATACAAAAATATTCAATTATTTTCATATGCCAAAATTTGTTGTCATTTCCCAACTGATGGTGACCCACTTTCTTTCCAGTTTTTTGCTATTATAAATATTTTTGTATGTATTGAAACTGTTCTTATGTCTTTGACTTCCTTGGGGGTATATCAGGCTATTAATTTATAGCCACTCCCATATTATGATTCTGTTGCACTGGATATTTTGCCAATCAGAATACTAAAATCGACAACTATGCTGCATAATAGATAAAGGTCCAAAATAAGCTTTAAAAAAAAAACAGGCTTAATATATAGTTTTTGATTCAATTCAACAAACATTCTTTAAGTTCCTATTAAGTTCCTATTAAGATGGAGGCAGAATGGAGAAGGGGGTATAAGCTGCAATCTTGTTAAAAGCTGGTGTCCATGAAGTATTTCCACATGATGTGTTCCTTGTACTGATAGAAATTACAAGTGAAGCACTCCCCACCCATCCTGCTAATGTTCAAGTCACATGCTTAGGCTTTCAGTCTCAAAGACGAAAATTAAATAGTTCTTTCCCTCCTGGAAAATCTACTGGGGAGAGAGGGGATAGATGATGTACACAAAAGAGCATAACACAGGCTACAATGAGGAATGAGGCAAATGGCACTAACAACTGGAGGAATCAGGGAAGACTTCATGGAAAAGGTGCCATCTGACCTGAGCCTTGAAATTCACATTGAAATTTGGTACGGCCAATGGGCACCCAGAAGATCTTCACTATAGCTAATATAGTTATATTTTATTTTTTATTTATCTATATTCTATAAGGATTCATTATTTATACCCTCTGCACTAATATGTTATTCCTAGTTTGAAAATTTTCAAAAGTAAATATAACAGCACAAAAAAAAATCTCTCCCAGGACCTATGAAACTTTCCGCTAAGGGTAATTGGGGTGGATGATTTTTTTTATCCTTATGTTTTTATAAAATCTCCCCTATTATGGAAAACCACCAAATGAAAGCCCCAAGAGAGTTCGTTGGCACAGATCACATCCATGATAGCTTTTTTTTGTGAGACCAATATGTGTGCCTACTACTTTCTGCATTTTTTCCTTCCTCTTGTATTTTTTTTAAGTTTCAAAAAATGCTCTTATTGCCTTGGGGCACATCATACCAAATTAACAGAATGCACAGGACAGACTAAAAAACACTGAGCAGTAACCAATGCCAAGTGAACCAGAGAAAGAGCTCCTCCCTTCAGGGAGAGGCTGGCCTGAAAGATATCTACTACCCTATCCTGACATACTAAAAAAAACCCACCAAGACTGAAACTCATCATCTTGTTTCTGTTAAAGTCATATCAATAAATTTGCTTTGATGGAAATGAGATAGTATATTTATCATCCCTGCTTTCTACTGTCTAGGAAGACTTTTGAAATCAATTCTATTGCCAAGCTATAGAGTATCTCAGACTTGCTCAGTTGTTTCATTTGTGCCCAACTCTTCATGACCTCATTTGGGATTTTCTTGGCAAAGATACTGGAGTGGTTTGCCATTTCCTTTTCTAGCTCATTATACAGATGAGGAAACTGAGGCAAACAGGGTTAAAGGACTTGCCCAGGGTCATACAGGTAGTAAGTGTCTGAGGCCAGATTTGAACTCACGAAGATGAGCCATCCAAGCCCAGAGGACTAGCCACTGAGCCTCCTAGCTGCCCCTAACTCAGGCTTAGAGAGGTTCAGAAATTAAACCAGTCTGTGGAAAAGAACAGGAGAAAGGAAAGAAGAAAGGAAGTATTTACTAAACACCTGCTATGTGCCAGGCACTATTCTAAGTGCTTTCCAAATATCATTGCATTTGAGCCTCACAAGAAACCTGGAAGGTAGGTATTATTATTAGCAACATTTTACAACTGAGGAAACTGAGGTGACAGAAGTTACAGAGAGTAAATGTCTGAGGACACATTTGAACTCAGGTTTTCCTGAGGTTCAGAACCTATCCACTCTATCACCTACCTGCCTAGAGAATTAGGCAAATTACTTAATCTCTGTCTCAATTTATTCAATTGTAAAAAGAGTATACAGCACTTACCTGCCAAGGTTATTATGAAGCTCAAATAAGAAAATATTTTTAAAGGACTTAGCATAGTGTCATACACATAGTAGATGTTTAATAAGTCCTTTTCTCCTCTTCCTTTGATGATGATGATGATGATGATGATTTGAACAAAGTGGGATTTGGTCCTCACCATCTTAGAACACATACTGGCATGCTTAGTGATGTCATGCCACCTCCTCAGATTTCCAGAGACTTTCTTTGTAACGCCTCATTGCCTACATCTACAATGGCCTGCCCCGCATATGTAGTTAGCTAATCTGAAAGGTTAATTTGTGCTAATGTGGTAAGGAAGGATGACTAAACTATACATCTTCCCTTCCTATAAGAGAAGACAAGGTTTTAAGCTGAATGATTAACTCCAAGGGTAGGAGATTAATATCAAGGAAGAGAGATGGATGGTATTGTGGAAAATGCACTTTATATATACAACGTTGTGCTAGGCATTGGGCACACAAAGATGGAAAATGATATCATCCCTACTTCATGGATCTGCTATTCTACTAGGGGAAGGGGGGATGGAGAGTACAACAAGGGCATAGATAAGAATAAACCAAGCTGGGGAGTGATGAGGGCAAAGTGCTCTGGGCATATTTGGAGGGATAGAGAATGTTTTCATTTGGAAGGATAAAGGAAAGTCTTACAGAAAAGGTGGGAATTTGAAGAATGGGAAGGATTTTTAAAGGGTTATATATATTTAGAACTCGAAGGGACCTCAAAGGCCAGGTGGTCCAAGCCTCTCATTTTAGAGATGAGGAAAATGAGGCTTAAGGTTAAGTGGCTTGTCTAAGGTAATAGAGAGAATAAATAGTAGAGCTGGAATTCAAAACAGGTCCTTTGGATTCAAATCCAGGACTCTTCACCATACCACTTATGGAAGTATTGAGTACATTCTAGGCATGGGGGACTTGTGTAAACATACAAAGATGGTAGATGGCATTTTGTGCTCAAGGAAGAGTAAGTTGAAGTTAGATTGCACAAGGTCTTAAATGACAGACTGCGTTTGCATTTTATTTTAAAGGCAATAGGTAGATTTTTGAGCAATGGTCAGACTGGCACCTTCAGATGATGATTTTGGTAGCTGTCTTAAAGGTGGAATCAAGAGGGGAGGTAGCTTCTGGAAGCAGCCAGATCAGTTAGGAGGCTACTACAATCATCCAGGTGAGAGAAGATGAGGGCTTGAACCAGGATAGTGGTAGCAGGAGTGTAGAGAAGGGGGCAGGTGTGAGAGATGTTGTGGAGATGATCTCTAAAGTCCCTTTCAACTAAATTCCATTATTCTATGGCTTGGCAAGTGAGTAAATGGGAGTGGGGCTGGAGAGAAGGAAGAGATCATTTCAGCTGGGCTCTTAAATCATGTGGCACATAGAGATTCTTGAGTACAGAAGGCCTGACATTAAAAAAAAGTAGACATAACCCAAGAAACAAGATTTCTTTCTTCATGGACTTCCCACCTCTGGTTTCTTCATATTGGGCAGTCTTAAGTCAGCATTGGGCTGAGCTTGATCTTGAGCTTACTCTGGGATCTGGGTCAACACAGTTTTAAATTCAGGTGAAGTCAAGCTACCCTGATTAATTCTGATGCTCATTTCCTGTTTTAAATATGGAAGGGGCTATCTCAGAAAGTAGCAAATTTCCTCTCACCAGAGGTCTCCTAAAAAGGCAGAATGATCTGGTATGTTGATGATAGGATTCTTGTTCAGGTTTGTGTTGCACACTGTGACCTCTGAGGTTCATTCCAACACTGAGACTGTGATTTTTCTCCTTTTGAAGTCTTGAAGGAAAGTTAGGCCTTGTTTTATAGGTGGTGGGAAGACAGGATAGATCTATTCATTTTTACCTTCTTCATAGTTAATATCATTTGCCATGGTCAATTTGGTCATGTAGGATTTTTTTCCATCATCATGATAGCTCCAAGGGATTTAATCAATCATGCCATAGTCCATTCATTTCAGATGTATTGACAAGGCTATAGACATCCAGAGATTTTTTTTTACTTCTAGGGAGGGAAAGAAGATGGGAAAAGCCTTGTCCTAGGGCTATTCTCTGTATTTGTTACTATAATCAAGTAGACAAAGGCAATTGATATGTGGCACAGGAAGACAGTAGTAACAACCAAAAACCATACTGAGGACAGTAGTTTCACATCTGAGCTTGTGTTTCTAAACTGGTCCTTATATTGTAATAGAGAGTAGGAAAAAAATAGTCGAGTCATAATAACAAAGCAATGTGTCCTAAGGTAATTTTGATTAATTGGATAGCTTTCCTTTTGTCTGTTTCTCTTGTGTGTGTCACTAAGTAGAGGCTTGCATAGGCCATTGGGCTGAAAATTGCTCGAAGTCTCAAGGTACAACATACACAAAAGGGAGGTGCTGTCTCTCAGGACACATATTAGTTGGGGCAGGGTCCCTCTAGGTAAAAACAAAATTGAGACACATCACCAAACACAGAGTTACATTTACTTGATCACCTTTGACTTTGAGATGAAATGTGATACAATGGAAAGAGAGAGGACAGGCCAAGGGATACCTGGTTTAACTCTCTCTACTGACATATACTGGCTGTATGTTCCTGGGCAAGTAATTTTAATTTTTCAGTTCCCTAGACAATCCTCTAAGACTCTAAGTTGCAGAGCAGGTACCAAATTGAATTAGTAGAGGGAGTTGTTTTTACACTAATGAAATCATAGGTCTATCCCATCCACCTATGTCATTATAACGTAGGGTTTGTTTTTTTTTCTGACAAGGGATTTCCTGAATTACTTGGAAGATTGCAGCATTTTTAGATGACTTGCTTGGTACCCAAGCCTCTTTAATTTTGGTTGTGAAAACCTGAAATCCTTGACATCTCCCATTATTACCTCATTGTGGTATGGAGTTGACTCTGGTTTCTCAGAGACTATGTTTGCTCTTCAGTCCTTTTCAGTCACGTCCAAAGGTTTTTCTTGGCAAAGATACTGGAGGGGTTTGCCGTTTCCTTCTCCAGCTCATTTTATAGATGAGGAAACTGAGGCTAACAAGGTTAAGTGACTTGCTGAGGGTCACACAGCTAGTAAGTGTCTAAGGCTGGATTTGAACTCAGGTCTTCCTGATTCCAGGCCTGACATTCTGTCTACTGCATTACCTAGTTTCCTTGTCTTACTTACTTTTAGATATTTATTTTCACGTTTGTTAGGTCACACTGTTTGGGACATCCATCTTCACTAGTCTTTATGATTTCATCAAAGATGTAAGTATCAAATTGTTATTCATTCTACAGTACAATTACTCAGTTCAGAGACCTAAATGAAGTAAACTCTTGGAAATCCTTCAAAACACTGGATTAAGGAAATTGTTCATGGCCTCATAAATGCCAGTGGCCACACTTTTAGCAAATCCAGAATGATAGATGTTTTTATTTTCTTTATGTTAGAAATCTAACTCATAGCTAAATACATAATCATTCTAGGAGGCCTAGTTTTTAGCATTGGATTTGCCTAGTTGGTTTTAAAAAGGAAGTAGTTTATGCCCAAATACTGTTGGAATACTTCCCTCCTTGAAAGACTTTTGTTGAGAGGCTTTAACGATAATGACCTGAAGCTTTCACTGGATTCATAACAAAGATCTAAAAATCTTACAAACAGAAAACCTAGGGGCTTCAAGTCAATCCAATGAAAAGAGTAGGTGTGAATGGATCCTTGCTTCAAAAGAGATTTCAAACCAGGAGAGACAAAAAGCAAAGCAAGTCAGGAATACAGTCAGTTCTTCTATAACTTGATGTGTGTTCCTCCAAATCACCATGCTGTGCAAAACCACTAAATAAAAACCACAGGGACTCATGAGAAATATGGGGTCAAGGACACAACACTAAAAAACTTCACTGATGACAAATTTTAAAAAAAGATAGGAATCTAATAAAAAGTGGTAGCAGTTTTATGCGGATTAAATGGTTAAGAAATCCATAAAATATGTCCATAAATACTGGTGGTGTCCTTGGTCTCCAGAAGTTGCTGGACCTTTACTCTGGTTCCCATGGGGCAGGGCCTGCAGCCTTGGAGGAGGTGGGGAGTGGGGGTGGAGTGCATGAGTATGGATCAGTTCTCCTCCATCCAAAGCTCTTACTGCACCAGAAGATACATAATGAATATGCCACTTTCCTTTGGAAAAAATCTGATGTTTTCTTGTGGAAGTGGGCTCTGAACTCAATCCCTTGTGGTTACCCCAGGTAAAGCTACCTGGAGGAGAGGTGAATCCTTTTTGCAGGGGTTTGGATCATTGTCAACATTGGCTACTATCAGTCCAGTGTAGCAAGATGGCCTAAGATTGAGATGAGTTGTCATGGGAGATAGCCAACCACCTACAGTTCCCATAGCCCTGGGTAAATGGCTTGGGATGATGAGGGTCAAAGGGTCTAGATGGACCCCTGGAACCTCTCTCCTGTGCTCTCTGTCCTCCTTTCCTTTCTGTGCTACCTCTCCATGCCCCTGCCTCTTGTTCTCCCAGTGTTATATCCCCCTTCCCCCATTCCCACATATTCCTCCCTACTTTCCCAAGGTCTGACAAACAGTGTTTGAAGGGAAGGGAAAAATCAGAAATAGGCATCTGCTTTTCCCACAGAATCAAATGCAGACTGGTGTCACATCCCCACCAAATCTCATTCATCAAAGTCACCCTCCTAATGTGCCCTGTGCCAAATATATTACCTTGGTGCAGCTTTCTGCTATTTCTCAAGAACAAAATTGCATAAGCATATGCAAAATTCTCATTATGATCAAACTATATCCTAATATATTAATCATGTTGGAATAAATTCACAGTTTTAAAAGAAGTGTTATTATAGAACTGACTACGCTAGGAAAAAAACCCCAACAACCCAGGATGACCATGAGACTCTTGGGCAGAACTGAAAAGTGGTTATAGTTTGTTTTTGAGTCTCCCAGTGGTCTTCTTCTCCCTCTTGCCATTTTGCCTCTCACATCCATCCTTAGTCTTGTAGTATTTTCACTTTTTTTGTTGCTGTTGTTTCAGCCTGTGCTGCCATGAGTGAGAACATGGCAGTTCATCCTACACTGTCTATAACCTATAGTCTTAGAAGGTTAGCTGGGGCAAGAGAGGTCAAGTGACTTGCCCTTGATCACATCGAGTATATGTGATCAGACGCAAGATTTGAATACAGATCTTCCTGACTCCAAGGCCTACACCTTGACCCTCTATATCAACTTGCCTGGAGTAATCTTTGAAAAATTGTTTCATGATTATGTTGCTATTCATTTAAGATAGAATCTTTCCTAATGGCATATACATTTCAGTGGTGGAATCTTAATAAAAAAGCTTCTTAGTTATATGAAATGAATCTCCAATTCTGCAGTGACAAGAAGTAGGGTCAAGTTTCATATGGAAATAGAAGTTGTTCTGCCCCATTGGAAGCAGGCCAATCCACTTATTCATAACCAAGTCCTAGATATCCATGTTTCCCATGTAATGGGGGAGCTAAAACGGGCACTCTCACTTCTCTTTTCATTTCTTATTTCTCTCTTCACTTTTAGTACCACATTTCTACCTCAGCCAGGCACCCACTGTCTTTATAATTACTCTTGTTTGTCAGTGCAGCCCCTTCCTCCCCTCCTTACCCTACTTATGGTCTTTATCTAAGTTTGATCTCCCCAGGCTTTGTAAAAGTATAACATTCTCCAACCCTATTACTCTCTCCCTGTCAAAACTTACTAGTCTCATGTCTCAGTCCTTTGAAGGGTACACTGTTTACTGGGGGATTGACTAAGTCTTTGATAAATGATCATACTATTCTAAATACAAGCCACTGTTTAATATAGTCTATAATCCATAAAGATGAGATGTCTTTGAAAGGAAAAATTGTATAATATATACAACCACTTATGTCACCGATAAGAAATGCTAGCTTCCTATTGTGCCTTCTGTACAGTTTTAATGAACAGGCATCACTAAGTTCAGTATGTCACTTTAACTGGGAATCATGAAAGTCATGGTGAGGGAGGTAGAAAGTCTGTTTTCCAGTGACATTTTTTTTGGCACGTCTTGGCTGTATCTTGAGACCTTCCCAGAGTTTGTCTCTGGTACCTTCCCACCTCCCGTTTTGAATCCCTCTGCCACCTCCTAGTGCCTACCTTACCAATTCTCAGGTGTCCCGGGACGTCATACTGATCTCTGGCTATCTACAATCTCTTCTCTGGTGCCCATCAAGGTTCAACCTCTAGAAGTTCCCTGAGCTCCCAAATCACCTTTCTCTACTCTGTATTTTACTCTTGCCCTCCACAATCTGCCACATCAATGACTCTCTCAATCAAGGTTCCTATTTTCTTCATCTGGCCTCAGGAAGGTGATGGTTATTTTAACAAGAGAACAAGCACTTTCTTTATGGCAGACACTGTGCTAAGCATCAGGGACACAAAGAAAGTGAAAAAATCAATCTCTGACCTCAAAGAGCTTACAATCTAATGGAAGAAGCCAACATGGAAAGTATGTACAAACAAGATATATACAGGATGAAGTACAGATCATCTCATAGGGAAGGAACTAAGATGAAGGAAGACTAGGAAATACTTCTTGCAGAAAGTGGGATTTGGCTGAGAGTAGAAATGATTGTCAAAGATACAACTGTTGCTAATCATAAGACATTGAGTCATCATCTAGTAAGTAGATGTTTTTTATACCCAAGACTTTTAGGCAGCATGCAGCCCAGCCCAGCATAGAGGATCATTGATTCAGAGTTGCAAGGGAGTCAAACCCCCTCATTTTATAGATGAAATAAAGTGACTAGCCCAGGGTGGCAAAGCTAATGCATGACATGAGATTTGAACCTGTAAGATTTATTGAATCATAAGCTCACACAAGCTTTAGAACTAGAAGAGGCAGCAAAGTTAAGTGATTTGTCCCAAATCATCTGGGCATCATAGAGGTGGGATGTGGAACTAGAATCACATAATTTAACAGTTGGTAGGGACTTCAGAGATCATCTAGCACAACTCAGGTTCTCTGACTCCAAATCTAGTTCTCTTACAATAGGAGCACACACACATACACACACACACACACACACATACACACACAGAGGGAGAGACAGAGACAGAGAGAGACAGAGAGAGCTTTGTCATTGCAGTATAATGGAGCAGACTAAACACCAGTCCTGTGCTCTGGGCCCTCTCTACTTTCATCTGATACCCACAGGCAGCTTCAGAAAGGAAGAGAGGTTTCTGTCCTCCTTAGGGCTGGTGGTAATAGCCCCCATGACTCAATTGTCCTGCTATGCTGGTATGGTAATAAAGCCAATTAAGCAACCAATTATTATTTTTATACATAAGGAAAACAAAAACTCTAATGTTAGGAAGAAAAAACTTGGAAGCTCAGAGGAGAAAATCTGCCAAGTTTTCTTTCTTATTTAAAAAAAAATAACTTGAACTCCGACATCTTTCTTCTCTGACACATGCTTCTTCATGAAAACCAGGTCACAGAGACATGGAGCCTCAGTTTAGAGACTACACACAAGACACAAATTGTAAGTGTCACCAGCAAATTAGACTCTATACCACCATCCAAGAAAAAAAAGAAAAGGAAATTGGAGAGAACGGGAAAGGAAAAGTCAATTTGCGAACCAAAATGTGTATTATGTTTTCAAAAGAGTAGCAAGGGTTGAGAAAAAAATTGCCATTATGGTAGCACACAATGCTGTGACCTTCTAGGCCAGTTTCAGACAGCTGCAGCTGCTGACTTTTTATCAGGCAAACCTATTCAGGGCACAGCTTTCTGTTCAACCAGATGTTGAAGCTCATTATTTATGTCAGGCCTAAATTTATTTGAGGTCTGTACAAACAGAATATTTTCTCACTTCAAAAACAAACACGATTCTTTGAAAATTATTTTAGGCACCTCCATTTCAGGTACTGAGGATACAGAAGAGTTTTCTCCCAGTGTAATTGATGCACACATTCTTTGGAAAGCACAGGGGTTAGCAGCTTGTTTTTTTCTTTGCACTCCAGAGAGCACCCAGATTTATTTAGACCTCTAAGGATTGGGAGATGAACATGTCATGCTGTTAGTGTCAAAATCACTGTTGTAATCATAAAATGTCAGAACTGGAAGGGACCATTTTTTATTTTTGGTAAGGAAACTGAGGCCTGGAGTGGGGAAGTGATTTCATCAATTGTATGGCAAATTAGTGGCAGAGCTGGGGCTTTAATTCAGGTCTCCTTCCTCTCAGTTTGGTGTTCTTCCTCTTAAGCATTACTTTTCTAGTGAATTTATCAAAAGATCATTGAAGTTAGAGCCAGAAAAGAACTTAGATATATGCCTATCTGGTTCCCTTATTTTACAGATCAGGAAACTGAGGCCTAGGGAGGCTAAGTGACACCCAAGTTCATACAATTATTAAAGTAGCAGAACAGGGATTGGAACCCAAGTTGTCTAACTCCAAGTCCAGGATGATTTTCCTTAGAAGAAGCCATTGACATGTTTTGATGGGAATGTTCTGAGAGATAAAGAACTTGAGTAACTATAGATTTGACTGGGGTGGCACAGATTAGAACACTGGACCTCAAGTCAAGAAGTCTTGAGTTCAAATCTAGCCTCAGACACTTACTAGCTGTGTGACCCTGGGCAGGTCACTTAACCCTGTTTGGCTCAGTTACCCATCTGTGAAATGAGCTGGAGAAGGAAATGACAAACTGCTCCAGCATATTTGTCAACAAAACCCCAAATGGGGTCACAAAGAGTTGGACATGACTGAAAAACAACAACAAAGCATATACAAGGACCTGTGTGCTAAACATGTCAACAAAGAGGCGCCTAAACACTAGATATAGTGCTGGAACAGAGGAGATACAAAGATTGACTAAGACAGAGGCTTTGCCCCCATGCAGCTTATACTCTAGCAGTGGGTTGAAACATATACATACATAACTATAATAAGGTGATATTCTCATAGAACACAGATTTAGATCTGTAAGAGACTTTAGTGATTGTTTAGTGAGTCTAAACCCTGAAACTTAAACTTAGATTTTGGTGGATTTCCTAATTTCGTATGGGTAGCAAGTTGCTAAGACAACATTAAAATCCCGCTTCCCTGACGCCTAACTCAGTTTTTGTTTTCCACACCAGGGTCCCATTAATCTCCAAAATTCACTGTAATAGTGTAATAATGAATGAACACAAAACCTTTTAGCATTATTATGTCCCTCCCCCCCCATTCCCTGCTCCTCTCCCTCTCCAGTGTTGCTAATATTGTCTTGAGTTTCCTCTGAACCTTTGAGAAATTTCATGCCTTGGCCCTAGTGATTTGGGAACATGACAGAAATCAAAAAGGTGAGTGTAAATGGGCATGTGCTATTCCCCAACCTCTGTCAAAAAGGGGGGAATGCTAACTATGAAGTGGACATAGTATCTGTGCCGTGATATAAGGAAGAAGTAAACATAATTCAGTAGCACTCGTTCAGCTAGGAATGAAGGCTTGGGATTCTCATTTTGAGACAGAGGAGGTAGAAGTCCTTTATAACTCTGTGAGGCTCTTTTGTGTGGCAGTCAGGTGAGACCCTGCAGCTGATAAATAAATGAACTGGAAATACATATGTCAACTCAGTCAGAGACATACTGGCCCAGCTACGTTATTCTAAGACTTGTACCACTTTTCAATAAAGGAAAAATGGAAAACAGTAAGAGGGCCATTGGATGCTGTTTCTACCCCAATGTTCAGACAGAAAATGCCCATTCTCTGTCTCTTTATTTCTCTCTTATACTAGGCTAGTCAATAATTCCCTCCCCTTCTCTCTGACTTCCTCTTCAAATAATGAAGTACACAATCAGGTCTGGGTATTTTAGGCATTGATTAGGATTGATCCTTTATCTAGGTATTGGTACTAATTATAACAGAAGGTGTAACAACTTTGAAGAACAGGTAAATCTTGGAATGGTAATTCAGTCTTCTTGGGAAAGATAAGAGAAAAGACAAGAGGCAAGAAGAGGGAAAATTTCACCATCATAGTTTTCAGCATACTAAAGCAGTCATAGCTTCTCCTGTTTCTACTCCAGGGAGCATCTGCAAAGTTTATGCCTCAAGTACTAATACTAACAGTGGCTGGAGTTTCATGAGTGTTCTTCCCATCATCCTAGCTCCTTATTCAAATCACCTACTTTGTGACTTCTACTCTATATCTGCAGAGCTTATACCCCTCTGATGATGGCTTCTCTTTAAGTCAAGGGGAAAAAAAATCCATTTATTTGAATCTTCAGCACCCAGAAATTCTCATTGCTGGATATGGAAAACTTTTCTCTGCCTCCTACACCCTAATACAATTGGGCAGAGGGACAATTGGGTTGGTCATGTTAGAGAGAAAGTAGAAGGTAGACCAGGAAAGAGAAAATGCTCCTTTTCCCTCCCCCACTAAGGTGATTCACAATGAGTCATACCATTGTCCACAAGGAACCCTCTTTTCTTATCAGCACTGCAAAAATAAACTTCCCCATTCCCTCTATCAGCTAGTTACCTGATGGATATTTTTCAGTTGACCCATAGAATTCTCTCAAAGTACTGAAAGCTTATCAAACCCACACAAAAGTTTTCCATGTTATACATTTACACCAGAAGTTTTTCTCTTGCAGTGAGGTTGAGTGAGGGCTGAATATAGAAGCATGAAGAACTCATATATTTGGGCTGACATTTATTAAACTGGTCCTTTTATTGTATGTATAGAGCTACGTAGGTTGAAAGGAGGGAGAATAAAGGAGTCAGGTAAGACTTCATCATGGTAGAAGAGGTCTAGGTACTATGTTTGCCTTAGGGAAATGTTCCATCTCTCCCCCATCTCTTGGAATCCCTGTTTGTAGATTCTTTCCTCAAATTCTGCTCAAGTGCCATCTTCTATGTAAAGTATTTCTTGATCTTTCCCCTCTTGAACTGCTATTGCCCTCCTTTCCCAAGTGACCTGGTATTTATTTTGTATATATTCTGTATCTGTTATTGTTCAATTATTTCAGTTGTGACCAACTCTTCATGATCCCATTCGGGGTTTTCTTGGCAAATATACTGGAATGGTTTGCCATTTCCTTCTCCAGCTCATTTTACAGAAGAGGAAACTGAGGCAAACCGGGTTAAGTGACTTTCCCAGGATCACACAGCTCGTACATGTCTAAAGATGGATTTGAATTCAGATGTCCCTGACTCTAGGTCCAGCACTCTATCCACTGTGCCACCTAGCTGCCCATTCTGTATATATCTTTATCTATATCTACATCTATCTATATCTATATCTGTATCGATATGCATATCCACTTCCACATCCACATCCACATCCGTATCCACATCCACATCCATCTCCATATTCATATCTATATCAATATCAATATCTATATCTATATCTATGTGTATGTGTATGTCTATATCTGTATCTTGATGTCGTTTTGTTGCTAGAATGTTAGCTCCTTGAATGCAGGGACTGTTTCACTTCTGACTTTGTATCTCCAGTGCTTAGCAAGTCAATTGACATTTATTAAATACTTATTATGTACCAGGTACTATGATAAGCACCACAGACACAAAGACAGGCAGAAGTCACCCCTGCTTTCAAGGAGCATGAAAACAGTGATGTACAAATACACTATAAGAAGGATAGATTGGAAATGTTCAACAGCGGGGAAGCACTAAGATTAAGGGAGATTGAGAAATGTTTCTTATAGAAGGTGCAGTTTTAGTTGATATTTAAAGGAAACCGGGGAGCTAGGATGTGTAAATGAGGAGGGAGAAAATTTCAGGCAGGGGAGACAGCCAGTAAAAACATTCAAAGTCAGAAGGTGGAGTGTCTTGTGAGAGGAGCAAGGGGACCAGAGTCATTAGATTACAGAGTACATGGGCTGGGGGAGGGATGAGTAAGATGTAAGAAGACTGGAAAGGTAAGATAGGGTAAGGTTATAAAGAGCTTTGAACACCAAAAAGAGGATTTTATTTATTTGATCTTGGAGGTGCCTGGGAGCAACTGGAGCTTTAAACACCAGAAGAGCTGATAGAAAGCCACTGGAGTTTAGTGTGTGCATGTGTGCGTGCGTGTGTGTGTGTGTGTGTGTGTGTGAGAGAGAGAGAGAGAGACACACACACACAGAGACAGAGAGAGATGGTCAGATCTGCAAAAAGTGGAAGATATAGGCTGATATTGGGTGGGACTTAATGCAGGGAGACCAACCTGCAGATTATTGCAATAATGTAAGCATGAGGTAATAATGGATTGCACCAGGGTGGTGGCCATGTCACAGGAGAGAAAAGGGCAAATATGGAAGATGTTATGAAGGTAGAATTGACTTGGCAACAGATTGGATATGGCAGGGGTGGGGTCGGGGGTCTGGATGGAAGAGAGTAAGGAGTTTAGAATGACACCAAGGTCGCAAGCCTGAGTTACTGGGAAGATGGTGGTGCCCGTGACAGTAACAGGGAAGTTAGGAAGAGGGAAGGGTTTTGGGAGAAAGCTAATGAGCTCAACTAGGGACATGCTGAGTTCAAGATGTCTATGGGACATCTAGTTCAAGATGTTCAACAGGCAATTGGAGATGCAAGTCTGGAGGTTAGGAGCCCAGTGTCTGGCACATAGTAAGAGCTTAGTACCTCTCCCGGATCACTGCCTTGTCATGGTGGAGGGGTTCGCATAGCTCGAAGAAACAGTGAACTATGCCATGCAGGGTTACCCAAGATAGACAGGCCATAGTGGAGAGTTCTGACAAAAGGTGAACCACTGGAGAAGAAAATGGTAAACCACTCCAGTATGTTTGCCAAGAAAATCCCATGGATGGATAGAAGGGCCTCGAGTGCTATGGTCTACAGGGTTGCAGAGTCAGACATCATAGAATGACTGAACAACAACAACAAGGATCTTAATAAAAGCATGTTGGATTAAGTACAAAAACAGATGAAATCACAGATACTTAAGTGTTGAAATTTTGGACTGTTCATATTACAAAGGCTAGAGAAGTTTCTGGAAGACATTATTTAAAATGATTATAGTACAATTAAAGTGCTCTCTTTATCTAGATCTTCGGTGGTTGTGTGACCTTTAAAATGATTATAGTACAAGGGGATGTATGTTGTTACTTTCCAACTGTTAACACTCAGGTAGTAGCAAAGGGAGAAGTAATACCAATATTGTCTTTGGCATCTAAGCAAATGCCCACTCTCACTCCTACATCAAAGGCTTCTTCCTGATTATGTGAGCAATTTGCATCTCAATTAGACACATGAGGTCCTAGAGATCAAGGAACGTATTTTCCATTTATCCGTTGAAGTTTTAGGTTACCAGTGCTCTTAGTTTAGGTGAAGGTGGACCTAGCTGGCTAAGCTCTGCTGCTAGCTTTTCAAAGATGCAAGGGACAAGTTATCTTTATGAATTCTTTCTTTTTTCCTGAGCCTTTCCTTCTTCCAGCCTCTTAATCCATTCTGAAATACCTCTCCTTAAGGGTTCCAGTGCTTTCCTCTGCCCAGGATCTTGACTGCAGCACCATGTTCCTTCTTGTCTGCCCCAGGGAACACCTCATTCTTTTGTCTTTCCATCTTCAAAACTCAGGTGACCAACATCCCATCACCTTGCTATAAAAGCTTTGCCACAATTAACTAATCTGATAAAATAAAACATGCTAATATGTTGGTACTGCTATTTTAGTGAACAACTTCTCCCTTCCCAGTGATGGGGTTTTAACGGGTACTTTTCAATAAACAAGGGCAGGTAGATGGCACATTGGATAGAGCACCAGGCCTAGAGCCAGGAAGATTCCTCTTCCTGAGTTCAAATCTGGCCTCAGACACTTCCTAGCTGTGTGATCCTGGGGAAGGCACTTGACCCTGTTTGCCTCAGTTTCCTCATCTGTAAAATGAGCTGAAGAAGGACATGGCAAACCACTCCAGTATCTTTGTCAAGACAACCTCACATGGGGTCAAGAGGATTCAGACACAACTGAAAAAATGACTGAACAACAACAAGTTTCAATAAGCATCAAACTATAACCTCTATTGTTCAATCATTTTTTCAGTCATGCCCGACTCTTCATGACCCCATTTCGATTTTCTTGGCAGATACACTGGAGTGGTTTGCCATTTCCTTCTCCAGCTCATTTTATAGTTGAAGAAACTGAGGAAAACAGGGTTAAGTGACTTGCCTAGGTCCCACAATTATCAAATGTTTGAGGCTGGATTTATACTCAGGTCTTCCTGATTCCAGGCCCAGCATCTATCCACTCTATCACCTATCTGCCTAGAGAATTAGGCAAATCACTTAATCTCTGTCTCAATTTATTTAACTGTAAAAAGAACATAATAACAGCATCTACCTGCCAAGGCTCACATGAGGCTCAAATAAGATATTATTTGTAAAAGACCTAGCACAGTATTATACACACAGTAGATGTTTAATAAGTCCTTTTCTCCTCTTCCTTCAGTGATGATGATGATGATGATGATGATGATGATGATGATGATGATGATTTGAACGAAGTGGGGTTTGGTCCTCACCATCCTAGAACATATACTGGCATGCTTAGTGATGTCTTACCACCTCCTCAGATTTCCAGAGACTTTCTTTGTAACGCCTCATTGCCTACATCTACAATGGCCTGCCCCGCATATGTAGTTAGCTAATCTGAAAGGTTAATTTGTGCTAATGTGGTAAGGAAGGATGACTAAACTATACATCTTCCCTTCCTATAAGAGAAGACAAGGTTTTAAGCTGAATGATTAACTCCAAGGGTAGGAGATTAATATCAAGGAAGAGAGATGGATGGTATTGTGGAAAATGCACTTTATATATACAACGTTGTGCTAGGCGTTGGGCGCACAAAGATGGAAAATGATATCATCCCTACTTCATGGATCTGCTATTCTACTAGGGGAAGGGAGGATAGAGAGTACAACAAGGGCATAGATAAGAATAAACCAAGCTGGGGAGTGATGAGGGCAAAGTGCTCTGGGCATATTTGGAGGGATAGAGAATGTTTTCATTTGGAAGGATAACGGAAAGTCTTACAGAAAAGGTGGGAATTTGAAGAATGGGAAGGATTTTTAAAGGGTTATATATATTTAGAACTCGAAGGGACCTCAAAGGCCAGGTGGTCCAAGCTCTCATTTTAGAGATGAGGAAAATGAGGCTTAAGGTTAAGTGGCTTGTCTAAGATAATAGAGAGAATAAATAGTAGAGCTGGAATTCAAAACAGGTCCTTTGGATTCAAATCCAGGACTCTTCACCATACCACTTATGGAAGTATGGAGTACATTCTAGGCATGGGGGACTTGTGTAAACATACAAAGATGGTAGATGGCATTTTGTGCTCAAGGAAGAGTAAGTTGAAGTTAGATTGCACAAGGTCTTAAATGACAGACTGCTTTTGCATTTTATTTTAAAGGCAATAGGTAGATTTTTGAGCGATGGTCAGACTGGCACCTTCAGATGATGATTTTGGTAGCTGTCTTAAAGGTGGAATCAAGAGGGGAGGTAGCTTCTGGAAGCAGCCAGATCAGTTAGGAGGCTACTACAATCATCCAGGTGAGAGAAGATGAGGGCTTGAACCAGGATAGTGGTAGCAGGAGTGTAGAGAAGGGGACAGGTATGATAGCTGTGTGACTACCATAAGAAGAGAGACAAGACAATACATGGCAGTCATCCCCATGCTCTGCTGGTCTCTCCTTAATGGACATACGACCGCTAACTCAAATTTCATGATAATCAGGTGCCAAGTAATAAACTCTCTGCTCATCCGCTTTAACATCCTATTTTCTACCCGGTGTTAGCTCTCCCCATGCTTGCTGAATGCCAGCAGAATTGATTGCTCCCTTCATTAGGCACTTCCGTCCTAGCCAAAGCTATGGAAAAAACTTTTTCTCCACATTGTAAATGGCAGAACCTGTATGCCTCTCTTCCTTACAGTCTAATATAGTCTCAATCTTTGGACACTTTAAAAATAGTACTTATCTTTTAAAAGGTCAGCTTATTTACCAAAATTTAACTAGCTCAAGATTTCCAGGTGGGCATATGTAAACCTTGGTGAAACAAGATATACCTATATCAGGAACATGCCTGGATCACATGCAGGAAATGACTTCTTGTGTGCATTGTGGTAAAAAAAAATCTGTTGACTGTCTATGGATCTTGGGGAAGTTAATGAGTTGATGCTAGGGACTGCAATATCCCCAATGAAGCACAATTGACTAAGGTATCTGAAACAATGTCTATGAATGCTAAGATGAAACTAAGAAATATCTGATCATGGGCTGTTGGTTAACAGGTTCAGTTTGCTCTCAAAAGATCATGTTAATCTGTATCCCTCTATAATTAAATCTCAACATTTCTTTCCTACTATTTCCCTGAGTTGCAGCTCAGATGGATCCATTTATAGGTTTATTCATTTCTTCTTGAACATACCATGTTTACTTACCTTTGCTCCCAAATTATTTTCCATATTTGCAAGTCCACCTGAAATGCTGTGTTCTCCTCATATATTTGAATCCTACTCATATTTCAAAGCTGAGCTGATTGCTGAGGAAGAAGGTAGGGAAAGAAATCCAAGCTCTTCCTTAAAGCGTTTCTTAGTAACTTGGCTGTTAAGTAGTCTTTCCTTCCCATGTATTCTATACCTTTCATTTGATGCTTAAATACTTCACCGTCAAGGCTTCAATGACATAGTAGATAGAAAGATCATCTCAGAACCATGAACACCTGGTTTTAAATTCTACCTCTAACTCCTACTGCTAGATGATCCAAATCAAGTTGCTTAATTTCACTGTGCTGCGAGGCAGTTCTATAAACCTAAAATGTGTTAACCCACACTGGTAGAGGTAGTGTGCTCTACCAGGAATTCCCTATATCTCTTAAATCATAAGTCCAATCTCTGTCACTAACCTACCTTTTTTGTCAGTCACCTTTGTTCTATCACTTCAGCATGATTTTAAGAGAGAAATGAACATACATCTGAACTCTTTTAATTTTCTGCATTGCCTTCTGCATAGTAGACAGTCGCCAATATTTTTGGATTAATTAATTTACTGAACTCTTTAGTTCCAAGATTCCATTTCTTTTGTGCAGAACCAGAGAAATGGGCATCTTGGGGAAGGTATTTTCTAAACTTTTCCTTGCAGCTACAATTCCATTTGTCTCTCCACTCAACCATTATAAATGTGGGTTGGGTGAATGAGTTCCATGCTGTGGGAGTTACTGGCCTCAAACAAAGCTGGGGAACTATTATTTCTTTGGAGAACAGGGAGGGAGATGAGGAAGGAGAGAGACCCAGTTAGGCTGAATGTTTGTAATAGGTCATGGATGGGGAACCTGGGGCCTTTGACTGAAACCAAGGGCTATACTTGAGGACCTAGAGGGCCACATGTGGCCTCAAGACCACAGGTTCCCCACCCCTGGAATAGGCCAAAGAGAAAAGAATCCAAGATTGGGTAGAAGTCTTAGAGAACGTTCAGCTCATCTTCCTACCTTGTACAGAAATACTTTCTACAAAATCCTTGACATTTCCAGTTCTTGTCTGCATGCTTCGAATGACAGGAGTTCTTGGCCACTAGAAGCATCTCATTCTATTCTTACTGAAGCTAATTTATTAGAAAGAATTTCCTAATGTTTAATCAGAATCTGTCTCCCTCTTAGTTCTAGTCATTCATCTTTGTTCTACCCTTTAGAGCTGGAAAGAAGCATAATCCCTATTCAACAGTCTAGATCTTCACATATTTGAAACCAGCTATTGTAATTGTATTCTCCTCCTTCTCTGAACCTGTCCCCTTTCCCCTAAACCCTCTCCCTCCCAACTCCTATCTTATTTTAACTGGAAAGAGGAAGTGTTTGATATGTGAGTTGGGAAGGGGACATAATAATTATGTCAAGAAGGTGAAGGCCCAATATGAATTGATGCTACAAGTGCTAAAGACAATACAAAATTTTCTTCATTTATGTTAAGAGCAGGAGAAATATCAAAGAGGGCCTAGGAAGCAAGAGACTGTGAGAAACACCCTGGTTCTAGAATGAGAGGATCTCAGCTCAAATCCTAATTGTCAGTTATTATCTACATGATTAGGAGCAAATTCACTTTTTCTCTCTGGGCTTCAGGTTTCTCTTCTGCAAAATGAGGCAGGAGGACCAGATGGGCTCTTGGGCCCTTTCCAGTTCTCAGTTCAGGAGTGGGGAACCCGTAGCCTCAAGGCCACATGTGGCCTTCTAGGTCCTTGGTGCGGCCTTTTAACTGAGTTCAAGTTTTACAGAACAAATCCTTTTATTAAGGAGATTTGTTCTGTGAAGTTTGGATTCAGTCAAAGTGCCGCAATTGAGGACCTAGAGGGCCCCATGTGGCATTGAGGTCATGGGTTCCCACCCCTGGTAGGATCCCATGACCTGTATTGAATGGATAGAAAGATAATTATAGGGAGGAGGCAGAACTGTTCAATTCCATACATACTTCTATTGATGCAATCTAAAACTGCATTAGCTTTATTTGGCTAACATATGACATGGTGGAGACTGAAATCTATTAAAACCCTTAGGACTTACTATCTTCTTAAAAAAACAAAGCAAAACAAAACTTCTGTACTAACTCTTAGGACTTTTTCACATGAACTGCATTCTAGCCACATTTTCCCACAGCTCAAAATGAGTCTGACGATGGTAAGATAATATTTAACTACCTTCGATCATTTCTAGTTATCCAGTTCAGGAGTATTGAAATTCTAAATTTCAGAAGGAGAGGACTTATGGGATATGATTACTGAACCAATCTTTGTGGTATTTCAGTAATGAGACAGGTGCCATATAACTGAGAAAAAAAACAAACCTTTTTCAGTTTCCAGGAAGAAAAAGGAAAAGAAGATGAAAATTTCAATTTATAAAGTGGGAAGGTTCATATGATCCTTTCCAAGCCAAGGGTTCATACCTTTGTGTCACTTATACCATGAGCCCTCGGTGGAATGATGACTCTTGTAAAAGATCAATTTGTGATTTACCCACCTCTGGATTCTGAATTGGCATCATTCACCTATTCCTCAATCCCAAGGTCACTTTCAGACAATCATGGTACTTCATGATGGCTGGTAAGCTTTTGGTATGTTCTCTTATTACCTTATTAAGGTAATCATTATTTGTTAATTATTCCTTACTTATTAAGGAATCATCAATTAACTAATCAGATAGCTTTCCTTCTTCTGAGAAAAGGATAAAGAAAAGTCTATCAGATATAATTAAAAATTATCTCATTACTTGAAAAACAGAATACCACACCACTCTGAATATATACAAAGATAAACCCTACCCATTGAAAACAAATCTCTGGAAAGAAGCAGGAAAGAATCTCTGTCTGTACTCAGTTTGTATATATTCTGTCTGAAGGGAGTCCCTTCAATGGAGAGAATTTCTATATTCTTGTAAGTGCAATTGGCAGCAGTGGCTTCCTTCTCAAACCCTATATTTCAATATACTACTTTTCTAGTTGTAGAAGCAAAAGACAACCTGAAGGAAGATCTCTACTGAAATAGAACAGGACTCTGACATTTTAAAAAACATTTTTATCCATTATTTGGATAAAAATAGAAATAGCATGGTTATTAAATTTAGAGATTGGGGAGCCTTAAAGACTCCACCAGATTAGGACCTTTTGCTGAAGTTAAGATATTTTGTATTTGAAATTTAAAAAGAGCTATGGGAGAGATGTGGTTAGCATGCAGTTCATGTGAAAAAGTCCTAAGAGTTAAGTTCATAAGTTTTTTTTTAAGAAAATAAAAAGTTCTAAAGGTTTTAATGGACTTTAGTCTCTGCCATGTCATACGTTAGCCAAATAAAGCTGATGCAGTCTTAGATTATGTCAACAGAAGTATGTGTGCAGATTATGAGAGGCAATAGTCCTGCTGTACTCTGCCCTGGCTAGACCACATTTGGAATATCGGGTTTGATTCTGGATTCTACCTTTTAGGAATGACATCGACATTGGTAGATGGTGTGATGTAATGAAAAGAATGATGATCCTCATTCTTCCTCTAATGCATACCACTAGCATGACCTAAGGAAAGTAATAACCTCCCTGAGCCTCACTTTCCTTATCTGTAAAATGAAGAGTTTGGACTGAGTGATCTCTGAGGTCCCTTCCAACTCTGGATCAATGACAAGCTAGAGGACATTCAAATGAGGGAGACCAGAATGGTGAAGGATTTCAAAAACATGCCATATGAAGGTAAGGTGAAAGGATTACAGATATACAACTAGGTGGCATGATGAATAGAGTGTTGAGCCTAGAGTTTGGAAAACTCAAGTTCAAATCTACTCTCAGACACTAATTGGCAAATCACTTAACTGGGGTAAATCACTTAACCTTGGTCTGTCTGCTTCCTTATCTGTAAAATGGGTATAATAATAGCACCTATCTCTCAGTATTGCTATGAGAATTAATTGAGATAATATTTGTAAAGTGCTTTGCAACCATAAAGCACTATTTAAATGTTTATTATTATTATCATTATTATTATGTTTAGTCTGGTGGCAGCTAAGTGGTATAAAAGATACAGTGCTGGGGCTAGAGTCAATAAGACCCGAATCCAAATCTAGCCTCAGATACTTCCTAGCTGTGTGATCCTAAGTGAGTCACTTAATCTTTATCTGCCTTAGTTTCCTCAGCTATAAGATGGGGATAATAACAGCATCTACTTCACAAGGTTGTTTTGAGGATCAAACGAGGTATTAGTAAAGTACTTAGTACAGTGCCTGGCACATAGTAGGCACTACATAAATGCTTGTTCCTCTCCCCCTTCTCCTGGTAAAGGAAAGAAAGTGGGAAAAGGAAAACCATTTTCTAATAGTTGAAGGGCTGTAATATGAAAGAGAAATTTTATTTGTTCTGCTTCATCCTGGAGGACGCAATGAGGATAATTAGGTGGAATTTAAAAGGAAATGAAGTTTAAATTGATTTAAGGGGAGACAAATATGAGCCTTTGCTTCAAAGAGAAGTTTGTGGTCATTAAAAGAATCTTATAGTTTCTTGAAGGCATTCCAGACCTCTCTATTCCTCCTTTTTCATTTTAGGCCTATTTTATTTTCCATTTGCAGTTTCTATTCAAGATTATACATAATATGTATGTATATATATACACATCTGTGTATATGTGCATATACATATATCTACATATATACTATATATGTAATATGCATATGTAACCCATCTACTGTGTATTCTAATCTGAACAATAAACATTTTTCATCTACTTGGTTTTTCTTCTGTCAATGATTGACTTGAGTGGTTAAGCTAAACTCTTTTTTGAGTAGTTATAGATTTCATCCAGGAGGTTCTGCAAAGTTCTAGCACTTGATGGAACCAGAACAATGTGAATCTGCAAACTTAAGTATCTGGAACATATGAAACAAAGATCCCTCTCTTAAATATAATATAATATTTTTCAGGTGAGAGGCAATATGGTATGGTATCTAGAGAGTTATCCTTGGGGTCAGGAAAGCCTGTTCTTAATACAGAATGGTTTTGTAATCCTGGGCAAGTCACCTATCTGTCAGTGTCTAGAATAAGTCTCTAAGAATATAAACTATAGAGAAAGTGTCAATATGCAATTGATAGAGGGAAATCTTCCATTTGAGTTACCCACACTGATGAAATTAGAGGTTGAGTTATAACAAAGAATTCTGCTGGTGTTATATGGCAGCAAATTATGGAAGACTACAGTGTCTGAAATAGTGAAAATGATTATCACTTACAAAACAATAGAGCTGCATATGGGGCTGTGAACAGTCTACAACTAAATACAAAAGAGAATTTTGAAGTAATGGAGAACTAGAATAAGGAATATGTCATCAAAGAAATGTTTGGCTGAAAAGGGAGATGGGATGATCATTTGGTGAGAGTGAGTGATAACCATTGGCTAGCCTATGTACTCTACTGCTATTACAGCAACGTCAAGAGAAAATGAGGAAGGCCCTCAGCATGTTGGTTGGAACTGCTGTGGGAAACTCTCAAGAAGACATGAACAAGACTCATGGAGAACGGGTAGGCATGGATGGGGTTACGTTCTTGAAGGGAACATCTAAAATCATGAAATCATAGATAAATTTGAATATTTGAGTATAAAGAAAAAACTATTTTACCAATTTGGGTTGTCCCCAAATAGATAGAACAGGTGAGCTCTCTGGCACTTGAAATTTTCAAGTGGAAGCTGCATGACCACTTGTAAGAAATTCCAGAAATGGGATAAATCCTTTGATTGTGGTTGAAGCATCAGATCTCTGGTCTCTTTCATTTCTATAATTCTCTGATTCTTGGAATCAGAGCTGAATCTCAGAAAAGAACTGTATTCCCTGCTTCCTGGACATATCTGCATTAACACTTACTAGCTATATGACCTTGGGTGAGTCAAATTAGCCTCCTGGTGCCTCAATTAGTCTTCATCTCTAAAATGAAAGAGTTGGACACGATGGTCTGGGGGGTCTCTCCCAGCTTTAGAACTGTGATTCAATGAAAGTCATGTTACCACCATGAACCTCAGTTTTGTCATCAGAAAAAATAGGAATAATGATATTTATTCAATCTACCTCATAAGGTTGTTGTAAGGAAAACACTTTGTTAAAGTATAAACACGTGAGTTATTAATAAATCCTTTTAGAAATGAGTTTTTTTTAAATAATGAGGAAGATGACAATAGCTACGCAAGGTGCTTTGCAAACCTTAAAGTGCTTTACATACGTTACTCATTTGATCCTCACAATAACCCCATAACATAGGTCTTTATAATCATTATTTCCCCCATTTTGTAGATGGGAAAACTTATCCTTAGTCACTGGTGGTGGTCAAGTGACTTGTCTGTGGTCACATGATTAATAAGTGTTGGAGTTAGGATATGGATAGAATCATTGCTTTATTTCAAGTATAATATTTAATTATAACAGAATGCCTCTTTAATATAATTGATCACTGTAACCACAGAATTTAAGGCACACTGGGGAAAAGACATGTCTACTTAAGTGGGACTTCTCTAGAAGCCCTCAAATGATATCACACAGAAAACTGCTTATTTAACCTGTATCTAAGGTTGGCCCTAAACTAATACATACTCTCTCTCTCTCTCTCTCTCTCTCTCTCTCTCTCTCTCTCTCTCTCTCTTTCTTTCTTTTTCTCTTTCTCTCTCCTTCCTCCATATAGAGCATATATACATATACATATTTATGCATATGCATATATGTACACATATGGATGTTCCAGGAACCTAAAATACAAAGCAAGACTATTTATGTATATGTGTATAGCAATCAATAAGCAATCAATTAATAAACATCTACTCATTGCCTACTATGTGTCAGGTACTGTGCTAAGCACTGGGGACACAAAAAAGTAAGATATTCCCTGGCTTCAAGGAACTCACGTATACAAATACACACACAGAGACACGCAAAGCTTCCTGTGTTACTTGCTGTTATTCTTTTTTTTTTTTTACCCTGTCCTGCCCTTTCACTCTTGGTGCTTACTATAATTCCCAGACCTGCAGTAGGTTCCTATTTGCTTTGTTTCTTATGAATTCAAGCTGTTAGACAAATCAACCTTCCTTTTAAAAAGAAAGCAAGAAACTGTGCCACCTGGATATGTTATATCACCTTTTGCATGGGATGATTAATAAGCTTCCCTAGAGTGAATGTCTCATTGTGCAGGCTTCATCTCAATGTATCAAACACATGCCTTATTTTGCCATAACAGGTGCTGTGAGTTTGCACCATCTGCCTATTTAAACCTCCCCTTTAAATTCTCAACAGAGGGTGTATTCTAAGCAGAAAACTCTGCAATGGTGCTATCTTTGACTTTCCTTGTTGAGACTGTGGACAAATCACTTTAGCTCTTCATAATTTTGTGTTCCCACCTATAAAAAGAAGGCTAATAGAGAAAATGCTTTCTATATCTGGTTTAAAACCTCTTTATGATCTGTTTAAATGAATTTCATTAGTTACATTTTGGTATACCATAACAGTGGCAAACACCTCTGATGAACATATATTAGAATGTCCAACGTAGAATCCCAATCAAAGAATTGCTAATGGATAGTGAAGTCCTCCATTTCCTCTTGTTTGCAGAAGATGAGCTGATTACATGAAGCCCAAAGTTTTTGCTGAGTCTTGCAAGTAACATCCATAGTCACCTAAAAGAGTTTGGACTAATTATCCATGAAAGAAAAAACAAGTGGATGAAAAATGCCAGCTTATGATATATGGTTAGATGGACAACTCATAGCACTAGTACATATGTATTGGACATCATTGCCAATGGCTGATAAATTGGGCCCAGAACTGAAGAAGAGAGTAAGCTTCTTTGTATTAGGGAAATTACATAGATTGTTGAAGAACTGTGTAGGATGACATAAAGCATGTCATCAGAGATATATCTGACCAAAAATGGATGAGTGCCCATCATATGATGAGTGCAAGGGAAAACTGATAGATGCAATGTCAAGAGATCAAAAGGAGAGCCTGTAGTGTATTGGATGAACTCTCTGTAGCAGATTGATGGGAGAACATGAACTAGAGTTGCTCAAGGTTAAGAGTCATTGAATGGGTTGAAATCTGCAAGGATGTAGGTATTATCCACCTCGATAATATTTCAGATCTAATACTTCAATGCATCCCCCAACAATTTGGAAGAAGTATCTGGTATAGTTTAAATTATATCTGGAAAATGGATATGATTGTTTTGAATTTAAAAAGCAATATTATGTTATCCTTTTTGTAATTACAGTTGAAATATTTGAATATAAATTTTGTCATAATACTCAGCTAGGCTATTGATCAAAAAATATAGGACTACTTATAGTTAGCATAAGTAAAATGTCTATGAAGTTTCTTCTGTCTGTATTTAAAAAAATAACATAGACTGCATGGACCCTGGCTGTTTGGGTCCTAGAGCACAGCCCAGGTCCTACTTCCCGTTTTACCCAAATTGAAGATGAAGTATTTTGGTAGAAATAGTTTCTGGGGTGATATCTACTCTTACATAGAGAAACCTATAAAACAGTGATGACTTTCACAAGGATAATAGGTGATTTCTCCTGACAGAAATTATGAAGATATGGTTCAGATTACCATGAAATAAGATCAGCAACATATCTAGAGGACCTTGTTAAAAAGCTCTGTGTTATCATCATTCCTTTTAATCACTACTTCAAAACTGGTCATGGTGGCAATACTGTAATGTCTAACTTATTTGAAGGTGAAAGTTGTGGAAATCTGAATCTACCAAATACACGGACACACACAGACACAGGCACACACGTACATTTATGCATGTATATAAACTAGAAAGCTCCTAGTAGATAGTATAAAAAGATATTTCTGGGCTCTTGAAAGCTCTATAACCAAGGCCTTGAACTAAGTTGTATTTTACTCCTCAAAGATCATTTAGAGTGGCTTATGAGATCAATACAAAATTCATTACATTTATTATGTGTCTTTCTCCATCTCATAGCAGAGTAAAAGTACTAGGGAACATTAAAAACTTAGCTCTAGAAAGGAACTTAAAATAATCTTTTTTTTTTACAGATGAGGAAACTGTAAAAAAAGATAAGAGACAGAGGGACTATTAGAGGCAGTCACAATGACAACAGGTTATGAAATAGCCGAGAACCTAACTTAAAGAGATGGGACAGAAAACATACACAATTGTTATACCACATACTATAATAAATGGGAGTTCATAATGATGACCCTGAAGCATCAAGAAAAGGTTAAATTTTGTTCTATATCTTTCAATAGAAAAAATAGAGTAGCTAATATATTTTATGAAATACATCATAAAAGTTAAAATGAAAATAACTTCTTTGATGCAAAAGGGTAAATCGGTCATGTGAAATAGCTCATCAATGAATGATGCCAGATACATGACTTGTATCCATGTAAAAGTTACTAAAATTCTGTGATTTTAACAAAAAAAAACTCCAGAGATACATTTCCACTTCTAGGAAATGATGCAAAGTTGTCATCAATCAAAGATGTTGTAGCCATTTGGAGGAAAGGTGCATGTAGCTCACCAAAAAGTCAAAGCAGCAAACAATGGCTTCTTCTGTTAACCAGAAGACAGAAGATAAATGGAAAGGAATGGAAATGAATGCAAAGTACAGTTTTCTTCACAAATATGGTAACACTACTTACAATAAATTCTTCAAATATGTAGGTCATATGAAAAACTTTGCAAGAAAGTAGATGAGTTTTAAAATGACATGTAAAAAATTGTTTGCTGAGTTTAGTTCTTTGGCAATGAAATGAAAACATACTTGAGATACACAGATATACTTTCATGTACACATAGTATTCAGGCAGAAGCCTTTAGTTTTAAAAATACACAGCTAACTTTTAGAATAGAGATGGCACAATCAAAACATAATCAGATAGAGAAGTAGCATGATGGGGAAAGAGGAAATTTGAGTTCCAGTAGGGCTCCAGCCCTACTACTTATTAGCTGTGTGAACTTGGGCAAGCTCCTTAATATTTCTGAGCCCGATTACCTCAACTTATAAAATGGAATTGATAGCATTTGGAACACTTCCCTTATTGAGATATTATGAGGCTTGAATGAGATAATGTATGCTGAATACTTTGTAACTATAAAGCACCGTATAAGTCTAAGCTAATAATTATCATCTCTTCTAAACAGAATTAAATGTAGCTTCCAAAATAAAGAGAAAACAATTTACAAAACTTCCTATATATACAAAATAAAGAGAAAACGATTTACAAAATAACCTATATATACAAAACAACCTATATGGAAAGTAACAAGCTGTATGTTTTCACTGAAAAACACATCAAACAGCTTCTTTAATAATTGGATTGGGATTTGGGAGGGTGGGGAGAGAGGATGAGGGGGGACTTTTGGAGGGATGGGTGGATTGAGATTTGTGAGGTGTGGTGTAGGGCATGGAGGGTCTCTTGGAGGGGTGGTGAAGTGAATAGTAGGAGAGAAGGGGGAAAAGATAAGGTAATAGGGATAGGGTAAAAAGAGAGGCTGAAAAAGAAAATATTGAATAAGACAAAGATGAAGGCAAATTCACAAATAGTAATTATAACTTTGAATGTGAATGGGATGTTTATAGCAGCTCTCCTTGTGGTGGCTAAGAACTGGAAACTGCAGGAATCCCCATCGATTGGGGAATGGCTGAACAAGTAGTGGTTTATGGTTGTGATAGAATACTACTGTGCTATAAAAAATAATTAACTCATTGATCTTAGAAAGGTATGGAAACACTTGCACAAAATGATAAAGAGCTAAGTGAGCAGAACCAAAAGAACATTGTATACAGTGGCAGCAGTATTGTTTTAAGAATGGCTTTGAGTGACTATGTCATTTTGACTATTATAAATATACAAATTAAAAATAAAGGACATGGGAAGAGAGATGCTATCTGCATTCAGAGAAAGAATTGACAAATAGAAGTGTGTATAGGATAATTTTATGTGTTTACACACAGACACACATGCCTATTTGTGTCTAATGGTAGCTAACTCTGTGGAGGGGAGGGAAGAAAAAAAGAAAAAAAAAGAAATTTACATGATAACTTTGTTGTGTATTTGGAGGGAATAGCAAGTTGTACATGGTAGATTTGCAGTTTCATGTACAATCATCTTTTTTATTGTACTGTGTTATGGAAATATTTGTTTTGTTCTCTGAATTGAAAAGAAAATAAATTTAAAAATTGATGTAAATGTAAATATAGATAATATTGTAATATAATGTAAATGTAAAATCCTTAAAATATTTCAAGGAAAGATAGAGACTGAAAATAAAATCACTTTAAAATTAAAATGTTAATTTTTAAATAATAAATTTTTATTCTATTTTATTTTTAAAACTACTGAACCTGAAGGTAAAAATTAAACTAATAGATGAAGGAAATATCTACAAACACCTGACCTACTATAGGCAAAGCAAACTGAGCATAAAAATACTATGAAGAAGATTTTGGCTGAACATGCTAAGAGCCTTACTAGCACCCTGAAATTAAAGCTAAAGGTCAAGAACACATTTAAAGCAATTAAAAGCTATGCATTTCCAGTTTTAGTTTATAAGTTCAGAATTGTAAAATGGATCAGATAACAGATTTGGAAAGTATCCTAACAAAAATCTACATAATATTAATGACACACATCCTAACACTCGGATGTAGATGAAGACTAACACTTCTCTTTAAAAAGAAGAGGATTGATAATTCTTAAAGTACATGATGAATAAGTAAAAAAAAACTGCAGAAATATTTTTAGAACAAGCAGACATCAATTCACCAAATAATAGTAAAGGATAACAACAGGCCAATCCCCTTGCTTAAGAGGCACATGCCTTTGGATTTGTCAAAAGTAACTAAAAGTGGTTTGCTTTTGGATGGAAACTAAGAAATGGCTAAGATTCAGGGATGGACCCAAAAAGCCCTTGGTGTGCTATATCCACATGAACTTAACCAATAGTATGTTAGCAAATGACTATCTAATGTTAGTAAATTACTAACTAATACAGCTTTATTTGTGGAAAAAGAGAGGTTCGTGATGGAAATTTAGGAAATGGTCATTGCCAAGACATATTACAGAAAGATTTTCTTTAAGGAATCTAGCCTTAGTGATCAATTTAAGTTATGCAAAGAAAAAGGTAGAAACTATACAGCACGTCACTGCAGTCTCAAATATTTAGTGTAATAGGGGTGACAAATTGACACTCATGTATAGTCTAAATGGATTACCTTTCTTTGTACCTACTATAAGTTGATTTTCTTTATTCTTTTGTTTCTAGGTTTCTAATGTAATCAAAGGTTGTATTCTGATATGTTCAAATTCAACCCTAAAATTGCAATATTTCCCATTAGTTAACCAATTATATCTTAAACCCCACCCTAATTTACTAAATATTACCTATTTAACAGGTGAGATAAAACTCTTTTCTCATAGTTTGGTTATTCCTAACTTAAGATAAATCATTCCCCCCAATCTCCTAGGTTTAGGAAATATCAAGGTTACTGGCTCTTTTATTTATTAACAGTATAATATTACCATAAATAAAAGACAAATGATTAAAATGCATTTGTGGGTGAGGAAGATAAAAGTAAAGTCAAAGCAAATTGCTTTGACCGTCATTACAACTGGTGACGTTTCATCTGTTCTGGAAACATAATCCCACCATTCAGTTCTCTCAGGATACTAATTAAAGTCTCTTCCCAACAATTTTCTTCCTATTTCTTCACAAGATAATGTTTAAATTCAATTCTCTCAGAAAATGTCATCTTAGTCCTTTTTCTCTATCCTCTCTTCAGCCATAACAATGAACAGAATGACATTCAGTCTCCTCACAGAATGAGAGTTAAATTGTCATTCCAAGATGCCATTGCCTCTTAAAGATTTAGTAACACCATTTGTAGTCTTTGTGGGACATCCTATTGTAACTGATTTTACACTAGCAAGATGTTATCTGGCGGCTAGAATTATACCCCAGAAGCTTGTTATTTTTCTTTAATGCAAGTTAAGAAAAAAAATAAAAGAGAGATAGAAACAACAATCTATATAAATACAGACCACAGAATATCCTGGAGAAATCAACAAGTATACTTTATTGGAACCAGGCCATTATCACAGAATGAACTGTTGTCCACTTGATATAACGTTGATCAATAAAAACTTAAGAACAATGATTTTAATAGACGCAGCCATATTAGATATTCATAACCTCCAAGCTACATAGAACCAAAAAACCCCCAATCTTTCAAAATATAGAAAACTAGCAGAGTAGATCAAAGACAAGTGAGAACAGGACAAAGTGCATATCAACTCTATTTTACTGTCTGTTACTGAAGTTGTACAAAGAATATTTTTAATTATCCTACCAAGGAGGAGCCTATATTACAATGCTTTTGTTGAATTACTAAAAGCAGTTATTTGAACCGCGTACGCAAAAATCTGTGCAATATTAATTATAAAAGAATAAGCAAAATAGTGATTTGTCCCAGGTCTACTTCTAGTTGAATCCCAATGGAAAAATAAGAATAATGATTTGATGATAATGATGATGATGATGATGATGATATATTAACACCTTTATTCAGTTTAAAAAGTAGTTATTTTATCCATCTGTTTGCAAGTCATCAATTAGAAATTATTAATCACCATTAAATTAAACATTAAATTTAATATTCACATTAAATATAAACAATATATTATAACATTAAAAATAAAAGAAAATAACAGGATAGTGACTTTTATTAACAATTTCAGGCTGAAAAGCATCAAAAAAGAATGAGATGAATGACAAAAACAACAATAATGTTAGCTCTTGGTAGGATGCAACATTTAGCATTGCAGAAGTCCAACAAATATTTTAAATTAACAGCTAACATTCATTTGTCCTACAAACATGAACTAATGTTTACCCTGTAGTGCCTCTACCACAGGTCAATATGAACAGGCTAGATCAATGGGACATCTCTTTTTAAATTCTGTGTAAGTAAATAAAGAAGGACCTTTGCCATTTTAGCCAGAATTCTGAGCAAATTTTAGCTCAGCTCCTCTCCCTCTATTTCTAAGTGACTTCTTAGCATCTAAGTGACTTAGCTTCTCAAAGCTTCAAGAAAACGATTCTTTCTAGGATACCATGTTGCCTTTCAAATATAGCTAATCAATAAGGGTGTTATTATGGTTATTTATCTTGTGATTAGGCTGCATTAAATGCTATATAATCCTTAATAACAAATGTATTATTGTTACCCACTTTTTCACTGGCAGTTCATATTCTACTATGTGCAGTAAACTGGGTACAAGTAGTTACTAATTGGGATTTCTTTTAGATTTAGATTTTTTTAAAAAATTTCTTTTAGATTTACATTTTAGAAAAGAGAAAGAAAATTCTTAGATTTATAAAGCAAAAGCTAATTATATGTGAAGTAAGATCATAGTAAAATGAAAAAGGGAAGACAACGGCCCATATTGAACTTTTAAAGGTTTTGTAATGTGGTAGGAAAGAGTGCTTGACTCAGATACAAGAAATTTGGATTTTAAACCTGGTTTTGTCATTGCTTAGCAGAATGAACTTGGCTGTCATCACACCTATCCATGACTCAGTTTCCTCATCTGTAAAATGAGGTTATTGGACTAGCTATAGGCATACTCTACTGTTTTCTCAACCAACAATATTTTGTAACAACGTCATCTATACATTATCAAAATCTCACTACAACATTGAAATTTCTGCTTTATGTCTATGAACAACTAGGTTTCTGTGAGTGAAAATAATGAATCCTTTAAAGGGGTCACATTATTTGAATTTGTACTGCATAGTTCCATGGGGCTGGAACAAGTCACCATATTTTTCATATAGTTATAACTGTAAACAGTGTGAATTTGAATAATGCCACTTCATGAGGTCCATTATTTGCACCAATTGGGGCTTAGCTGTAAATCAGATAGTCTAACTGTAAAATTGTCTCCTGTAATATTATTTCATGTAATATGTATTGTCTTAGAATCAATTAATGATGTTTGTCAGGATATGTGTGTAGTTTCTACGGTTCTTCATCCCAAAATCTTTGACTGTAATCGGTTAATGTTTTAAAATGCATTGAGTAAATGTGTAAAATAATATTTGCCTTACTAATAACTATTTTTCAAAGTCTCTTGACACTGATTATTTCTAAATAGTCTGATATCTTCTCTGTAATGGGAGACGGAATTGCACGCACCCAGACATTCAATCTACTATTGGCTCATATTGGCCATATAATGGTTATCAAATTATTAAACAATTGAGATTTGTTTTTTTTTTCTTTTTGGAAATAGGAACTGGGAAGGAGGCACGTTCACATAGTTAAAGGAGTACTTTATTTGAAGTAAGAAGATTTTGATTCAAATTCTGCTTTTGCTACATTTTAAGAGGGAATAGGGCTAGGTGATCTCTAGGATTCCTTCTAACCCCAGACTCTATGAGTCTATGAATGTGGTAGGCTGTAGGGTATTATTAATGAAGGACAGGAAATAGACTTTTGCTTTAGAATTGTAGCCTTCCCAGAAAGGCTTTCTTGGGATCAGACAATTTTCAAGAAACTAATGTAATTTGTTAACTTCCTTCTATTTTCTTTTAATTCAGAAAATGGAGATAACACTGCTTGTACTACCTACCTCATAGGACTGTTATAAGAAAAACAAACTATAAAGTGCTATATAATTTTGAGTTGTCATTATGGCTTACTGGACTCCATAGAGCTAAGATCATATGGCTTCAACAGAATAGAGACCTTAGGTGTTCATTTAATATAATAGAGAGGCCAATTTTACAAAAAAAAAAAGTGGGGTCAGCCATTAGAAGAAGCTAATAAATTCCCTTCTGGCTAACTAACCAGCAGGGAGACCTGGACATTTTCCATTTGTTTCTTTACATAGTTCCTTATAATGCTTAATACTAAAGCTCTTTCAAAAAAGACAAAAGCTATAACTAGGGTAAAGCAACCAGTGCTTTGTCCTTCAGTGGAAAATTTAGAGAGAACCCAAATTACTATGCCAGGGGTTCTTTTTCCCTGTTTGCCCTGCCCTTGCAGTGGCAGCCACTGCTACCTTATCCCTTATTTCTCCTTCTTAAGCAGCACCCCAAGTAGATCCATACTACAGTCTCTCTCCTTCCATCTTCATTGACCCCAGGTGCAGAATTTTTTATGTATACCTCTGGTCATTCAGCTAATACATGTTGGATCAAGGACTTGAGTCCAGGTCTACTGATTGCAGTTTTAGTGCTCCCTAAACTAAAATATGCCATGATCCTCTTCCCTAAATCTCACATTTCCATGCTAATTCCAACATGGAATATCATCCAGAACTTAGCTTCTCTTCCCATTCAAACCACCACTCTCAGTAACTTTGCCACCAAATTCTTATTTCTAGGAATCCTTGGATCCCAGGTGATTGGTAAGATGGAAATAACAGATGTACTCTGGGTCTAAAAAACATTGTTTCTTGGTCTTTCTTTTTTCCATCTATCTCCTGGCATTCTTGTTGCTGAATGCTTCATGCCTTCCTCTTCCCCTGGGAAAAGACTTTTCAAAATCCAGATTCACAGTAGGGAGAGAAATGATACAGAGAAGAAATACTAGCAAAAATTTACCCAGTAAAGATAGTGAATGATAACAATCTTTCCCCTCAGATCTAATGGAACACTCTTTTGCAACACTTTATTCATCATTTAATATTGTATATTAAAGCTATCTCTGGGTGGCCATGGCCAAAGAATTCATCACTCAATGACGATGGCCAGAGATAAACTTCTCATACTTAGCTAATGGTCTGGCCCTTAGGAAACAGACACAATCTGTTATCTAGACCCTACTTGAAGTCTTTTTAAGCGTGATAGAATCTGGAAGAACTTGGACACCATTGTTATGGCTTTCAAAAACCTAGAGTGACTTCTGTGATGTGATGAGGCATAAGAGGTGGGACTTTTTGAAGAGATATGTGGAATAGGGCAAGATGAGCCACAGCGAGCTGGTATACATGACATGTGAAGAACTATATAAAAGGGAGGTTGTGTAAAGTATATCATTAGAAAACATGTAACTGGCTCAAATGAGAATATGTTTTATATGACTTTACGTGTACAATCAATATAAAATTGTTTGCCTTTTCAAAGGAGGAGGAGGGATGGAAAGAATTTGGAACTCATTTTTTAAAATTAACATTAAAATGTTTTACATGTAATTGGGAAATATTTAACAAAATAAATAAAAATAATTTTGAAAAAAGAAAAATATGTAACCAGGGAAAAAAGGTAGGCCTTCCATATAACAAGAGGAAGGGACAGCTAATATATGTGTTCCATTGAGAGCCAGACTATGTCAATATATCTAGATAAAGACTCCTACCACAGTGGATAGTTTCAGTTATGGTGGATGGGAGAACATAGTATATGGGATATATGAGAACACGAATAAGAGTTAGATAAGATTGGCAACCATGGATGGATTGCAGTCTTTGTGGGTGGAGGTACTACTCATATCAATGATGGTATTGATATGTTGAAAGATCAAGGCATCATTCAAAGCATTGCTATCTTTGTTGGCACCTAATTCTCCCAGACGACTGCAAGCACCATGAAGGCGGGAATCCTGTCTCATCTAAGTTTCCCCAGATATTAGTATACATACTCTGAGTACAGTTGGAGTGAAAGAAAGTTTGCTTACACTTTGTCAGTTCTAAGAACTCTCATTTTAAATCCAGAAGTGAGCCATGCATCACTTCAGCAGCCTGGCTAGGGATTCAGTTCTGAATTACTGGGAAGAATAGATGTTCTGAGCAGAATAGCAAGTAGCAGAAAGGGCTCTTTTGAGAAAGACAAACATCCATTTGATGCTGTGGCATTTGTGGGGTATGAGGGGTCAGTAAACAGCTGGGCTCTGGCCACCTTCGAGAGCACTGTTTGATTTATAGCTGGGCTTCTCAAATTAAGGGGAGCAGCAAGGAAAAGGAAACTAGAGCAGAAAACGCCACAGAACTCTATGCAATCATGATGTATATGAATATTTAGTGGGTGTCCTTTATCACTCTCTCACTCACACTTCCTTTGATTTCTCCCACCCAGTTTGCAAAAGGAAAAGGTAAAATACAATCCTTCCTATTCAGCTTTAGAAGGTATATTGTCTCAACTCCCGACATGTTTCTTTTCCTAATTACACAGAATAGGCAGTCATGGGTAGAGAGCTGGCCTTGGAGTCAGAAGGACCTGGATTCAAGTCCTGCCATGGCGCTGTGATCTTGGCCAAGTCACTTAGTCCCTCAGTGCCCCAGGCAAATTTCTAAGTTGCACAGAAGATACCAACATTCATTGATTTCTAGAAGGGGATCCCTCAATTAGGAGTTTCCTCTGTCAGTGAACTCATGGTCCCCATCCCAAATTATATAGTATTTTTACAAATATTTAATTAGTTCATTCCATGAACCCATGTTAGCTAGGAGGCAGAAGGAGCTAGAAACGTGCCAATAATATGAAAAATTAGCCCAGGGTTAAAGTTTCTCTCATCGTGGATAACCTACAAAGAGTTAGAGTGGCATAGACAGTAAACTACTGGGCTTAGTACTGGGAAGGGTGCAGTGGATAGAGTGCCAGCTGTGGAGTCAGGAGGACCTGAGTTCAAACCCAACCTTGAACATTTGTGTGACTTTGATCAAGTCACTTAACCTTGTCTGCCTTGGTTTCCTCATCTGTAAAATGAGCTGGAGAAGGAAACGGGAAACTACTCCAGTATCTTTGCCAAGAAAACTCCCAATGGGGTCACAAAGACTCAAACATAACTGAAATGACTGAACAACAACAATAATAGATTGAATACTCCCTCTCCTTTTTGTTAGCTGTGTGCCCATGAGTAAATCATAGCTTCTCTGAGCTTTCAGATAATTCTCTTAGATAATATTATTATTAAAATAAATGGTATTTATACAGGGTTTATAGCTTTAGTACTTTAAAATTATACTTTTGAGACATGCTTTATTGTTTATGAAGCACTTCTTATAAAATATCTCACTTGAATCTTGCGCCAACCCTTTGATGTAAGAACTAAAATTCAATCAACAAACATTTATTAGTTGCATACTGTGTGCCAGACACTCAAAGATAAAAATAAAACAAATGCAAATTAAACAGAGATGCCACTTTGTTTTTTCAAGGAAGCCCTAGAAATGCCTTGTGTATTCTCCCGAGGTTCTGTGAAATGATTTGAAAAGCAATGTCCCAGTATTATTAAAAATGTCTCCATTTTACAGCTATAGAAAATGATGCTCACTGGGCAAGCCACTTAACCCCAATTGCCTCACTAATAAAAGAAAGAAAGAAAATGATGCTCAGAGTTATGTGATTGACTCAAAGACACAAAGCTACTAAGTAGATTAGCAGAGCCTAGACAAGAGCTTAGGATCTCTATTTTCTTATCTGAGGCTCTTCCCATTTGTTGCTGTTTTATTAAGGCATTGGGGGTTGATATGGAATGAGCTATGTAGGGGCAGGTTGCAAGGTGCATATAGGATAGAACACTGATCTTGGAATCAGAAAGACTCATTTTCATGAGTTCAAATCCGGCCTCCAACACTTCTTAGCTGTGTGACGCTGAGCAAGTCACTTAACCTTGTTTGCCTCAGTCCTTCATTTGTAAAATGGACTGGAGAAGGAAAGGGCAAAGCACTCCAGTATCTGCCAAGAAAACCTCAAAAGGAGTCATGAAGAGTTGGACACGACTGAACAGCAATAACAGCAATAAAAAAGGGAATCACAGGTTTTATAACGTAAGTACAATGGATACATACAGTGGCTAGTTTTGTACTAAGCATCATTGGTACATGAGCACTCAGGGTTAATTGACTTGCCCAGGGTCACACAGCTAGGAAGTGTCAAGTATCTGAGGGTGGATTTGAACTCAGGTCCTCCTGCCTCCAGGGCTGGTGCTCTAACCACTGCGCCACCTAGCTGCCCCATTGTAAATTCTTAAAGGCTTTTAGATATCTAGTTCAACACTCCCATTTTACAGATAAGGAAAGTAAGGCCAATAAAGATGAAGTGATTTGCGAAAGGTCACGCAAGATGGTAGTGGAACTAAGAATGGAAGACCTTAGACGATAACAGGGACCAGTAAAGTTATCTTCTCTTTAAGGTTTTGTGGTAGCTCAATTTCAAACCACAAAGCAGAGATATTGTAACCAGAAGAGAGTTCTAAGAAACTGAATTTAGGAAGAGTAGATTGGCAGTTCGTTTAAGTTGATTTAAGCAAAAATGTGTTAGATATTAATCCAATGCTATATTTCATTGCTAAAATACCAAGGAGGAATGATTTGTATTAATCCAAGAATTCCCAATGCCTTACAGTTGTTTTTCTTGAGATAATGCAGTTGAAATACTAAGCTAAGCTCAAAGCTTTTTCAGTCATGAATTTTTTCGTGAATTTTGAGAGATATCATTTTTACCCACTTTGCCTGGCCCTGTTTCAAAATGTTGAACATTAAATGTTCTCTCCTTTCTAAAAGGCATTAAATGTAACCTCATTTTCAATCTTTATACTCCATGTATTTTGAGGAGAGTGGTGAAAGTGGGGGAGGACCTTGTTTTTCCATTTTTTGGTTTAGAGCTAGGGTTTTCAACCTGAGATTACTACATTTTAGGAGGTCTGTGAACTAGGATAGAAAAACTAGGTTTTCATTTTAACGTAATTAGTTTTGTAATCTTATGTATTTTCTTTAATGTATTTAAAAGATTAGTCTGAGAAGGGGTCCATAGGTTTCACTAGACCATCAAAGGGGTCTATGATTCAATGTTAAGAATTGCTAGCTTATTGAGAAATATCCATCCTTCATACAACTGCACGAATAGGAAATGTTCCCAAACATTATTTTAATTTTCAAAAATGTAATTAACACATACCATTTAAAGCTACATTTGCTTAAGATGCCCAGAGAGGAAGGAACATAATTCCTAGAACCAGTCAGCATACTGTAGCCAAGAGATAGGAAGCTATTATTTTAAAAAAAAGAACAAAGTTCCCTTTGCAATATTCCTCTCTGTGCCTCCTACTCTTGCAGATCATTAAGGAGGAACTGGTGACATGGGACAAGCTATAAAAGCATCTGGTCACTGAGTTCTAAAGGAAGGTTTCACTGACTCCTACCTTGCAAGTTACCTCAAAACAATCTGGAGTGCCATACTTCCATCCATTCCCACCCTGCCAAAGGCTATTTTGAATCTGGGGCATGGCACGAATCATTGAAGGCACATTATTCCCTTGCTCTACTCTCCAGGGTTCCATTAGAGAAAGACTATTTTAAAGGTTCACATTACTCCTTTTTTACATAAATATAATTAAAATTAAGGCACTTATTATGTACCTACTATGTATCAGTTAGGGGCACCAGTCCTGGAGTCCGGAAGACCTGAGTTCAAATCCAGCTTCAGACACTTACTATTTGTGTGACCCTGAGCAAATCACTTAACCTTGTCTGCCTTGGTTTTCTCATCTGTAAAATAAGCTGGAAAAGGCAATGGCAAACCAATCCAGTATCTTTGCCAAGAAAACCCCAAATGGGGTCACAAAGTCAGATGCAACTGAAATGACTGAACAAATGTTTTAGATCTCCTCTTAGTCACTGTACAAAGACAACATAATAACAATGATAAGAATAATAATAGCTAACATATATAGCACTTACTATATGCCAGGCACTGTCCTAAACACTTTACAATTATTATCTCATTTAATCCTCACAACAACACTGTGAGGTAAGTGCCATTTTATTCCCATTTTTGCAGATGAGGAAACTGAGGCAAACAGGTGAAATGACTTACCAAGGATCACACAGCTAGTAAGTGTCTAAGGCTCTTTTTGAACTTAAGTCTTCTTGACTCAAGGCCCAGAGTTCTATCTACTATGCCACCTGTCTACCTCAAAAGCAAAAACAGTCTCTGTCTTCAAGTAGCTTATACTTGACTAGAAGAAACAATATACGTATAAAGTAGACACAAAATACATATATACGTATAAAGTAGACACAAAAAACAATATACGTATAAAGTAGACACAAAATACATATACAAGAGAAGATTAGAAGGGTCAGGAAATAATTCATGTAGGAGGTGGCATTCTGAAATTTTAAAAGGCAGAGGTGGGAAGGGAGTGCATTTCAGGTTTGAAGGACAGACTCTTGAAAGGAATGGAGTGTTATATATGGTGAAATAAGTGCAGCCCTTTGACTGAATCCAAACTTCACAGAACAAATTCCCTAGAAGGCCACATGTGGCCTCAAGGCCAAGGTTACCCATCCCTGGGCTAGACCATAGAGGTTCTTAACTTGGGGTATGTGATAACTGTATTTCAATACAATAATTTTCTTTTGTAATCCTATGTATTTAAAAATACTATTTTATTTTTGCCCAATTACATGTTAAACAATTTTAAACATTATTAAAAATAAGTTTTGAGTTGCAAATTCTATCCCTCACTACCCTCCCCCCTCGCTGAGATGGTAAGCAATATGATATAGGTTTTACATGTGTAATCATGTAAAACATTCCACATTAGTCATTTTGCACAAGAAGATTCGAACAAAAAAAAATGAAAGAAAGAAAGAAAAGGAAAGAAAAAGAAAGAGAAAAATACTATGCTTTGGTCTGTATTCAAACAGTATCAGTTCTTTCCCTGGAAGCAGATAGCATGTTTCATTATTAGTCTTTTGGGATTGTCTTGGATCATTGTATTGCTGAGAATAGTTAAGTCATTCATAGTTCTTCGCCATTTGATATTTCTGTTACTGTGTACAGCCTTCTCCTGGTTTGGCTCATTTAACTTTGCATCAGTTCATGTAAGTCTTATCAGGTTTTTCTGAAATGTTATGCATTTTAAATACATCTTAAAACTTTTTTGGGGGGGAAAAGGAGCCCACAGGATTAACCAGATTGCCAAAAAGATTTGTGATATACAATTAAAAAAAGTTCAGAATCCCTGCCACAGCGTGAGCAAAGGTGAGTTGTAAAACAAGACTGGAAAGGTAGCTTGGGAACAATTTGTGAAGGCTATAAATGCCTAAAAGAGGAGTTCATATATGATCCTAGAAGGTGGTAGCAAGTTACAGGAGTTTACTGAACAGGAAAGTAACATGAGTAGGTGTGCTTTGGAAGTTATAGAGGATGAACTGGAGAAAGGGAAGGGACTTAAAGCAGAGAGACCAGTTCAGAGGCATCTTCCTTCTTATTTTCTCTCCGTCCCTCCTCCTTTCTCCCCGCCTCTTTGTCTTTGCTCATGCTGTTTCCTCCACTTGAGATGTCACTTTGCCTCCAGTCCATCTATCCCAAATTTGCCACTTCTTTAGCTCAAATTCTGCCCCTTCCATGAAGACTTCTTTAGTTACTCCAGCCTATATACACTCATTTTTTTTAAGCTATGGAATAGTCGATCAGCAAGCACTACTAAGCACCTAATATGTGCTGGTACTGTTCTAGGTGCTGAAGGCACAAAGACAAAAATAAACAGTCCCTGACCTCAAGGAATTTATATTCTATTAGGAAGAGTGAAAGGAATTGACAGCTGAATTTGGATATCAGATTGGTGGAGGAAGTGATTAACTCAGTTATGTGACTTCCCTCAGTTTCTAAAGCACCAACAGATTTTACTCAGCCCTTGATTCAGAATCTTACTCTCTATTTCACCTGAGTAACTCTTGCATATTCCCAATGAGACCCTAATCTACATGAGGACAGGTACCTTATCAAATTATTTTCTTCCATTCCCTACAGTACCTAGTATAGTCCTGGAAACTAAATAAACACTCGGTTTGATTTAAATACACACAAATAATAATAATAATAATAATTAATAATAAAACAGCTAGTGTTTACATAATTCTTTAAGGTTTGCAAAGTGCTATACTTATGTTATCTCATTTACCCCTCACAATTGAATTCAATTCAATAAACATTTGTCAAGTGCCTACAATGGGCCAGGTACTGTCCTAACCATTGTTGCCACACAGTAACCCAAAGATGTAGATTATCATATCGTTTCCATTTTACAGATGTGAAAACAGACAAAACTGAGACAAAGGTGAGTGACTTGCCCAAGGTCACACAGGGACTAAATGTCTGAGGTAGGATTTGGGTTCAGGACTTCCTGACTCCAGGCCCAGAGCTCTATCAACTATGCCACCCAGCTGCCAAACACTACACCTTATACTACCTCCCACTGCCCCAAGTTCCGTATTTCAGAACTTGTGACAACCAGGGAAATAGAACAATGTAAAAAAATGAAATATGACAGTAATGAATCAAAATCACCCAGGGATAACTGAATCATGTTACCGTATGAATTGTGCTGGATTTAGTTTAGTTAGACCTTCAGCCTGACAAGACCCAGACTGGAGCAGTAAAAAGGCTAGAGATGCTTGATCTTTGCCAACTGAATCTCTCATCTCTAATTCCAGTCGTTGCTTATTATCTGTCTTCATCTACAACTGGAGCCATTATGCCTGGATGGATTTTCCTTTCCTGCTCTTCCTTATTATGAGATATGGTGAGGGAAAATAATGCTCCCTTACTGCACCCATGGCCAAGGTGATACGAAATTGATTTTTTAAAATCTCTGTTCACTCAGAGTAGTTGAGAAAAAAAGGAGCTAACGTGAAAATCTCACTCATGGTACATTTTCATAAACAGGTATTTATAATAGAATAGGTATCAAAAACTGTGTGCTTTGTCATACCCCCTGGTATCCCTAGAAAACTCTTTTTACCTTTCCACTATTACCTTTGGACCCATGTTCTATTGTTAACAATCTACCCTTCATATTAGCCTTGTGTCTTTTCCCCCTGGAAATTACTTTCTGTTTTTTCTGTTCACTGATTTTAATTATTTTGTGTTCACTTACATATGTACACATTTTCCCAAAAGAATGCAAGATCCTTGATGACCGGGGCTATTTAATTTTGTCTTTGTGTCCCTTTTGCCTAAAGTGTGGCTGGCATATAATAAATGCCTGTTGAATTGAATTGAAATAAATTGTATACACAGAGGTTTGTGTGTAAAAGCACCCTGTAGAAGCAACATGAGACATGTTAGTTTTCTATCTTGAGCAGACAGTGATCCAGTACACAGTTCAGACTTATTATTTGTGGAATATGAGCAGAGTTGTTGGCTTTGAATATGACACCAAAGAGACCATAGCCCTAGGGTTTTTATTTTTTAAACTAATCTTCTCAATTCCCAAGACCCTTGGAACTAATATTCCACTGCTGATAGACAACAGCACCCAAATGCTGTATTCATTTTCATATAGAGATTTGTCATCAGTCAAGGAATTGATTTCACACGTCAAGTAGGGCCTATTGTTGACCTGTGGAAGAGGTGACTGAAGATACAGATGGATAAACTTCCCAATCTTCTTCTAGAATAATAATCTACAATTACATTTTTCTAATCCTTTTTTTAAAGGCTCATACTTCTCCCTTTCTGTCTCTGTGTGTCTGTTGCTGTGGAACTTGGAATTCTGAATTCTTCCAAACTCGATCTCTTTTGCTTCATCATTGTAGTCATCATGTAAATTATTCTCGAGTGTGTTGTTCATTTTACCTTGCATTAATTCAACTTTTTTCTTCTTTAAGGTTTAATAGCTTAAAACTGGATGAAGACTTTTGGAATATCATGTATATGTATCTACCTATACATTACATATATGTGACATATATGTTTTTTCTTTTTAAAAGTGTATATAACAGTCCACACTTTGTTATACGATCTTCTTTCTTGTTCATCTGTACTGAAATGTATGTTTGTTGCTAATTGTTATGTTCAAAATAAAAAATATTTTAAAGTCCTAAAAAATAAAAAAGCTACCAGGACAAACTCAAGTTGAGGACAAGCCAAAATGGAAAACTTGTGTCTTGACATCCTCAAATTTTGTATAAATCAGAATCATTGGGCAGCACTGAAAACTTTCTCTACATGTTCATGCTAATTATTTCCTTTTTTCTTTCCTTAAAAATGGTATTTTCTATGGAAATTTGTCAGGATAATCATTCTTGGTAGGTTTTCCACCACTACCGCATAGGCCAGAAAATCCATTTTATCTCATTCAAATGCTTGGTGTTCACAGTCCTTTCTTCACAATCTGGCTCCAAGCTTCCTTTCCAAACTTTCTTTCTCACTGTTCCCTACACAAGATCATACATAGAGCTCTGGGAGGGGTCTCAAAGGCCTTGTGGTTCAATCCTTCTTATAAATGAAGAAACTGGGACCCATTGAGGTTAAATAACTCAAACAAGTTCCTACAGGTGATAAATGACAATCTGAATTTGAACCAGGGTCCTCAATTCCCAATCCAGCACACCTTCCACTATGCCACACTGTCACTGCTTTGTTCTCTATTTTGATCTACTCAAAGTTCCCCAATGCACCTTTGCTCTTTCTCATCTCTGTACTAATCCCCCAAATTGCCTCTTCTCTGATCATCTAGATCACATCTACACTCAAAGATCTAGCTTGAATCTTATTCCATCCTTTAAGATTGTGCTGCCCATTTCTGCTGGGAGTGATTTCTCCCTCATCTGGACTTTAGAGCACTTATAGGATTCAGAGGATTTAGGGATGAGAGGAACCTTAGAGATCACCTAGTTCAATGCCTTCATTTTAAAGATTCAGAAACCAAGGTTTAGAGAAATCACAGAATCATACATTCACAGCTAGAAGGCACTTAAGCATTCTTCTAGTCCAATGCTCTCTTTGCAGGTAAAGATGCAATGATTTGCCCACGTCTCAAGATAGTAAGTAGCAACTCTAGCTTTAAAATTCTTTCTTCTCACTCTAGATTTAAAGCTCTTTCTAGTACATCATGGTAATTTTCCATTTCCTGCCTAGAGCTGACACATCTCTCATGCTGTCTTGAGTACTTAGTTGTTTTCACGCATGTACCTTTTGTCTCTATCTCCATAACTGAAAAGGATCCTCCTTGAGGGAAGATGTTAGGTATTTTATAAATAATTTTAAATGATTAACGATGTATGTTTCAGAGGGATTTGGGATTAGGGGATGCTATGGATGCTTCATTTGAATATGTGGAAGATTTAAAAAAAATTATTCATGTCCAATTTGGAAATGGTCTCAGGGCAAAAGTACAGAACCTAACATTGGGTTTTAGTGCTGACTCTTTCACTAACCAGCTGTCTGATCTTGTGTAGGATTACTTTGCTGTTGTTGTTTAGTCATTTCAGTTATGTTTGCCTCCATTTGGTGTTTTCTTGGCAAAAATACTAGAGTGGTTTGCTATTTCCTTCTCCAGCTCATTTTACAAAGGAGAAAACTGAAGTAAATAGAGTTAAGTGGCTTGTCCAGGGTCTTACAGGTAGTAAATGTCTGAAGCTGGATTTGAACTCATGAAGAGGAATCTTCCTAATTCCAAGCTTAGTGATCTATCCATTGTGCCACCTACTTGCTAACTTAACTACTAAGCTTACTTAACTATTATGAAGATATTTCTTGATCTATAAATGAGAGGGTAAAACTAAATGAAGCCTTGATTTTAAGGTAGAAGTGTTTTTTTGTTTTTTTATTTAATTTTATCATATTATATATAATATATTATAATCATATATAGTTATAGCAAATAATAATAGTAAAAATTAGCATTTATTTGCTGCTTTAAGCTCTATAAAGTGCTTTACAAATATTATCCCATTTTACCCTCACAACAACCTTGGATAATAAGTGTTATTATTATTCTCATTTTACAGATAAAGAGACTGAGGCAGACAATGTCTAAATGACTTGTCCAGGGTTCAGAGTTAATAAGTGTTTGAGGCCAGACTTGAAAACAAGTCTTCCTAATACTAGGTCCAGTATTCTATCCACTGCATCATCTAGCTCTAAAAATCCTAATACTTTAATGGGGAAAAATGGAAAATGACAAGGGTCTTTGGTTCAGCTGTTTGGCTTTATGCTATCTAAATCAAGTTATCCTCACGTGACAAAAAATGAAATTTAATTGAGTGAAAAAGCAAAAAAAAAATACTTGATAGAAGTTTGGACTACATCCAAGTGTTCTGTCATATAGTTTTTTGGGTGGAGATAAGGAATCTTCACCATAGACATTTTGGTCCCTTTGTGTAAAGGCTACAAAAAAAACAGAGGAAAAACTCTTCTTGGGTAGTTCCAACTTGATAGAAAACAGGAAATGTTTGAAATCTGGCAAGAAAAATTTTTCTTAAGCAAAGAAAATTTGGAGCAGAGTCTATGTGTCCTGAAATGGAAAGAAAATTGACCTTAATGTTAGAAGACCTGTTTGAATTCCAAGTATGATATGAGTAGTGTGAACTGAAAGTAACAACTTCCCTTCTCTGAATTTGTTTCTCCATCCATGAAATGGGGGAGATAATACCTGCACTACATGTCTCACAAGGTAGTCATGAGGACTAAGTGTGTTGTAACTAGTAATGTGCTGGTCAATGTTTAATAACTGACTCTCCAGGGGAAAAATGTACCCACAACACGCTTTTGAGTTTATTTTCTGTTATTAACTTTTTCTCCATCACTTTCCTAGGTCTAGACAACTGACAAATCTTGAAATCAAGCCCTCATTTGTAGCATTTGCCAATTTCTAAGGTCACATTGAAAATTTTACTAGCACCTCTCTGGAGTCACTCTGAGCTAGCTCCAACACACTCATGCTTGTAAACATCAAGTGCTATATAAATGTAGGCTCTGATTATGATTGTTTATCTTTTTCAATGGGGGTGAGGTAGACATTTCTGGACTGACTTAAAAGCTGGATTTACAGGTAGATGTTTTAAATATTATAATTTGAATATCTCTAAAAGGCTCTCCCAAAGATCTTCCCCAGTGGTCTGCCCCAGAATGTGATTTTTTTTTAAATCACCATTTACTCTTTTGAGGTTAGATATTAAAGATCCTTTTAAAAGTTAAAATATGTTTCACTGAGATTAGTCAGTCAACTAGCATTTATGAGGTACCTATTATGTGCCAGGCACTGTGCTAAGCACTGGGGATACAAAAAAAATACAAAAAACATCCCATGTTCTCTAGGAGCTCTCAGTCTAATGGAGGAGACAACTAGAAAAAATAAAGATAAATACAAAGTAGACCAGGGATAGTTTCAGGGAAAAGGTACAAAAATTAAGGAGGACTAGGAGAGGCTTCTTGCAGGAGGCGGGGCTTCAGCTGAAACCTGAAGGAAGCCAGGAGGTAAAGATGAGGAGGGAGACAATTTAAGCAATGGGGGAACATTTTATCCATTCAAAGGTCCCTTATATAGCAACTTTGCCAATCAAAAAGACAGCTGCGAATGAGGAAGAAAACAAAAACACATTGAGCAGCCAAAATAATTGCCATGAAGACATCCATGATATGTGTGTAATACATATGCATTATATATTAAATGCAGTAATATTTATTGAATATCTACTATGTGTAAGTCAGTATACTAGATACTCCAACTAAAACTCATAGACTGCTTAGGCCAAGAGTTCTTAACCTGAGGTCTGTGGACTTTTTTTTTGTTAGGCAATGAGGTTAAGTGACTTGCCCAGGGTCACACAGCTAGTAAGTGTCAAGTGTCTGAGGTCACATTTGAACTCAGGTCCTTCTGACTCCAGGATTAGTGTTCTACCCACTGTACCACCTAGCTGCCCCACAGTGAGAGTTATTTTTAAAAAATATTTTGGTAACTGTGTTTCAACATAATTGTTTCCTTTGTGCTCCTATATATTTTATGCATTTAAAAACATTATTTTGAGAAAAGGTCAATAAGATTCACTGGGCTCCCCAAGGGGTCCATTAAAAAAAACACATTAGGAACCTCTCTCTTGAATTCTATTTGTTATCATTTTAGATACAGTAATAGCAAACTTTATTTTCTAGTTTCCCAGTTCATAGGAAATTAAAAGTGCAGTAGGCCATGAATATTTGCTATTGCAAGAGTAGCACCTCTAGTACTTTCTGTTTTCTTCCAAGTTGGAATTATTATAAAAAGAATTATTATTTACATTTTTCAGAAAGTTGTGTATATATTGAAGATTCCTTAATCACCCCACCCCCTCAAAAAACAAACTACATGCTGAAGCACTTGGATGTAGTCCAGACTTCTATCAAGTAACTTTTTTGGTTCTTTTCCTTAATTAAATTTTATGTTTTGTCCTATGAGGATCATTTGGGTTTAGGTAGCACAAAGCTAAACAGCTGACCCAAGGATCATTGTCATGTTCCATTTTTCCAATGAAAGTATTAGGATTTTTAGAGCTAGTGGATAGAGCGAAAAGGGTAGCCACAGGCTAATTTTCATGGCCTGGCTAAGTTGCCACAAATGAAGATGGGAAATTGGAAGACGGGAGGAAAAGGGAGTGAGAGGAATCCTTCTGAACTCTGAGACAACGGAAATGCTGAGTGAGGATGAAGCCCACGGGAAGATCCAAACTAATGCAAATAGGAGTGAAAATGAGAAACTTCATGGGGCATGGCAAATAGAATCTAGTTTTCAAAGCTATCCAAGAAGACTCTATTTGCAACAGCGCTATGGGACCCTACTTAATGAAAGAGCAGAAACCTTAAAATTAGCCCTCAAGTATTTTGTTCCTAGGATTGACTGAAAAAAGCTAGGAAGTTTTAAAAAGCCTAGAGGCATGGTAGCTCTGGCTCTTTCATCCTGAAAGAGGTATAACATTCTTCTGAGGAGGAAATATCAACACGGCAGGGAGATGAAGCAGCTAAAGTAAAAATGAGGGTGATAAGGATCAATAAAATAAGCAACCGGGAGTCACAGTGATGGAAGACAGAGCCATGAGGATTCGTGTCTGATGTAGAAGAAAGAGAAGAGAGAGAGAAAGAGAGAGAGAGACAGAGGCAAAAACGGCAAAGACACAAAGACGGAGAACAAAGAGAGAAGAGAGAGAAAAGAAGAGAGAGAGAGAGAGAGAGACACAGACAGAATGGTATGGCAAGGAGCCAGATCAGTGAAGCCAAACTGAGGATATCAACAGCGGAACCATATAGGGAGAAAACAGGAAAGGGTCAGTGCCAGAGCAGCGAAGCAGGGGAGCTGGTAATAAAACTACAACAGTGAGCCATCAGGAGGTGGTTTCTGGTAGGAAAGCAATGGGGAGGTAGCAGATGGAATGGCTGATATAAAGGAACAAACTCCGACCTTCCCCTTTTCTGTGGCCCTGTCTAGGGTAGTACTATAAGTTACATGGACCACGTTGGACCCTGGGGAGGTTTGGTCCAATACGACATGAGATTCTACAGTAAACTCCAGGTTATTTTCTCTTGCTTGGGAGTACCACCCAGGGTAGTTCTATGAGTCTATGGAGTTTCCTGTAGAAATACTAGATGTAGTGATTTCTTAAGCCACTAGTAAACCCTGAGTTCTTTCCCCTTGATAGATTTCACTGGGGTAATAATATCAATCATATATTATATAGCTCTTGAGGAGGGAATCTCTTGATTGCTTAGATATAGACATGTGCAAGAGTACTTGTGTTTTTACCGTCTGTAAAATCTATGCTGCATCTGACCCCTTACGAGCCTGAACTCTTGGAGAGGATTGATGTCTACTCTTTGAGAGTGTACTACATGCTGAGATACACAGGTGTCATCTTGGTGATGGCAGATGAAAAAGACTAGGGAGCAAAATGAACTGATGTTTACTCTTTGGAAAATGGCAGATGCTTGCATTCCCAGGTTTCACTTGGATAGGGGCAGACAAAGACAGAATGAAAAAAAAAAAAATGAGAGGTCCCTATAATGATGTAGGCCAGGGGTAGAGAACCTGTGGCCTCAAGGCCACATGTGGCCCTCTAGGTCCTCAAGGATTTGTTCTGTGAAGTTTGGATTCACTCAAAGGGACCCACTTGAGAACCTAGAGGGCCACATGTAGCCTCAAGGCCACAGGTTCCTCACCCCTGACTAGGCAATTTCTATTAAGGAGATCCTTTAATACAAGGGCTACAGAAGTAAGAAATTAAAAGAGGAAAGTAACTATAAGTGGTAGATAAAGTGATACCAGCAACAAGTGACAATTGCCTATATAAGAAAAAGGAGGAGATTCCTTGATTGGCTATGGACTGACACACACACAAAAAAAAAAAAACCTCAAGAAAGCTTAGTAGCCAGGGGGGCCTTTCATGTAGACACAACTAGTCCCACACACATTAAGAGATACTGAGGCCACTATATGCACAGATCACCAAGAAGACTAATAATCTTCATAACACTGACCTTAGGTTATCAGGAGAGGCAGGATAGATTATGGTAGGTAAATTATAGGACTTGGATCCAGGAAGGCCTAGATTCAAAACCTACATCTAACACTTACTATGTCACCATACGCATGTCTCTCACCCTCTTTAAATCTCACTTTTCTCATCTGTAAAATGAAAATAATCATACCTATAGTGCCTACCTCAAAGGGTAATTGGACAGCTCAAAGGAGCTTATGTCTTTAAAGCACTTTCCAAACTTCAGATTGATATAACTTTAGGTCAATGAGACCCAGGAAGCTTCAGGAAATCCTCTGTAGGATCACGAAGACTTTGAAACACAGAAACTCTGAAGGACCTTCCTGACAGTACAGATAATGCTTGGGGAGGATAAAGAAAACTTACTCTAGATTTTTCACAGATATTCAGGAAAGAACAGTTTGAAGGTTCCAGTGGCCTTGAGAAAGGGGCTTCTGCCCAAGTTTTGTGGAGGCAGAGAGGTGAGAGCAAAATCTAAGAGGATAAGCATATGGACTAGATAGCAGGAGAAGAAAAGACAGTAATGATAACATTAACTTTGACTGAGACCCGGATGATACAGAATATGTGGCAGTGGGTGAAACTGAACTGTATTCAACAGCTCTTTTCTCTACTTTCCCAGAGCACAGAGTGAGTCTGGCTTTGAGTCCCATCATAGCCTTCTCTCCTTTCTAAAAATGCTTATCTGCATTTTTATTTTACTTAATACTACAAACAACTTGCATTGCCATTAATAGTGACTTTATCTACCCCAATAAATTTAAAGATTAACACTGAGGGAAGAGAAAACCCAATGGAGAAGAAATTCCCCTGGTTACTATGGAGTTGAAGGTCAAGCCAAATAGAGATGAAGTTTCTGTGTCTTGGTAAGCTCTGATTATATTTTTATATATACTTACTAAACTACTTTTGAGCCTGGAGGGAAAGAATTAATAAAGAAAAGAGTCAGTAGTAGATAGAATGGTCAGGGTTGGTATGGTTGTCCCTGAATGCACCTGAGAGATATTGTTTGTACCCCACATTACATACCGCCTAGACCAGGTGTGGAGAACTTGCAGCCTTGAGGTCACATGTGGCCCTCTGGGTCCTCAAGCGTGGCCCTTTGATTGAACCCAAACTTCACAGAACAAATCCTCTTAATAAAAGGATTTGTTCTGTAAAACTTGGATTTAGTCAAAAGGCCATACCCAAGCACCTTGAAGGACATACATGGCCTTGAGGCCACAAGTTCCCTACCCCTGACCTAGACACTCAGTCTCCTTGGTGCTATATAAATGTCAGTTACTACGTAATATAGAATGATTTCCATAAAATGATTTAAAAATCTGAAAAATTCATTTTTGTGGAAAATCTCATTCTCTAAGATAGTGCTGCACAAATAAGATATTACTGTAATTTATTATCATCCCATAACACTTTAGCACAAAGTATTCTTTCAGATCAACTTGCAGAGAACAAGAATTGTAGAAGATTTGACAGGGGAAAGGAAAAGAGCTGGAGCTTAGGACTATGTAAGGAAATCAGGGCTGGGGTGGTGGTGGTATAATTTTGGGGGGTGCTGAAGCTGATCTGAGGGTACTAATACTTGGTGGGGAGAAAAAATGTAGTAACAATATTATATTTGCCAGTTCTTGCTGAATTATGATACCAGATTCAAGTGGTCCAGTTGGTTCTTCTTGCCAACATTACAGAGCAAGGTGGTAAATATGATAACCATCAGCTGTTACCTTACGGGAAATGACAAACCACTCCATTATTTTTTTACCAAGAAAAGCCTATTAATAGTATGGTCCACATGGTCATGAAGAGTCAGACATGACTGAAAAACTGAACAACGACAACATCGCCTTACACCATGACGTTCTTTGCCAGAAGATATAAAACCATATAGATACAACTTTGCCAGTGATTCCCAAGCAATCTCATACCTTAATTGGGAAATTATCCCCTGGACTACATTTTCAGCCATTACTCTGAGCACCGCCTTGAACAGAATGATAGTCACTGAGATTGTCATTAGCTTCTCTACTTTCACATTTAAATCAAAATCTTAAGTAAACAAGGCTGGAAAGAACCATTGATTCAAAATTCTCAGACAATTAATACAAGCTTGCTTAATGTGGGAAACTGAAACATTCCCTTCTGATATGTGACCTCTTATGCAATCTTAAATATATGTGGTACGCTAAACAGCAAGCAGAATTAATATGTGTTAGATCCAAATGAACTGGCTTTCCTTGTTAAGCAAATATTTGCTATTAATTTCTCCCTATTTGGAAAAGAAATTGTTGTTTAAAAAAATTTCACTAAAGGAAATAAATCTCCCACAAATATGGCTCTTCATGAATGTGGAGAACTTTATGGCAAGGATGTCTTATTTAAATTTCATAATGCAGAGATGACAGCCCTTTTTGCATGGAATCTTCATTTATTTAAAAGGCACTGGCTAAAGACGTTTAAAGAGTCTCTGTACTACTAAAGATAACAGTAATGTCTTTAGCTGACATAGCGGATGGCAAGAATTTCTTTCCTATTTTTTATAGGGAAAGAACGTCAACCAGGGCAATCAGCACTAAAAGCTTTGTCCTCTGTGATTAGTTTCTTCTACTACTTCAGACAAATACATACAGCCATAATGACTTAAAGGTGGAGACTAAATGGGTGCTTAAACACAGAAAAAGCTGCTTTTTTTATTTCAGCAGAAGGTCTACTTATAACTGGTTTTAGGTGGTCCAGGAAGCAGGCAGGAAAAAAAATTCTTTCAAAACATCTGAACTGCTAAAACTCTATCTGTAAGATACAGTATCATGTAAGAGATTCTGGGAGCATGAAGGGCCATTACTCCACAGGTAGGGGAGGTGTCACACTTTTTGAGGCTCAGACCAGTCCTAAATCTGGAAAAAAATCTTTCTTTTGATTAATTAAAATGTTCTACTGAACATTAGAATAAGGTGCAAAATCCACCTGAAAGAACATCGGCCACAAAATATCAAAAGAACATTTTATTAAAAACAAAACACTAGCACAAGTATTTTCCACAAGCAAATTAGAGTCACCTCAAGCCTTATACTGAATATTCTCTAGTATTCCTTGCAGTCCTAGAATGGAGCTCCATTCTCACGGGAATCTTTCACCATGAATTTCTAAGGATAGAGTCACTACTGATTCTAAGGGGGTCTGTGTTTGCTGCTTTAGTCTCTCCTGGTTTTGCTCTTATCTGCTCAGCTACCCCTCCTCAACCACCTGCTCTGATTCAACTTCCTCTTCTCATCCTCTAAGCCTCCAACACTCTGTCTTCATCCTTCTCTTCTTTTTATCTCTATATCTTCTGCCTTGGTGATCACATTCATTTCCATGACTCCAACTTTCATCTCTATGATGTTGACCCAAATCAATGTCTCCAGTCCTGCACTTTACTCTGAATTCCAGTCCTGCAACTCCATTTGCCCTCTGGAACTACTACCTATATATTGCTTACCTCAAAATCAACATACCTAAAACTGAACTCCAGCTAAACATGTACTTTGTCTGTTTTTGTATATACCTATATACATGATTGTTGTTCCAACCTCAAAAGGTCTCATTTTCATTATCTGTAAAGAAAAGGGGTTGGCATCTTACCCTACAGGAAAATAGGAGGTAAGGGGATAAGAGAGGAGGGTGATGATAGAAGGGAGGGGGTAATCAGCAGCAAACACTTCTGAGGAGGGACAGGGTCAAAAGAGAGAATAGAATAAACAGGGGATGGGATAGGATGAAGGGAAATATAGTTAGTTTTTCACAACATGACTACTATGGAAGTGTTTTGCATGACTACACATAGATAACCTGTATTGAGTTGCTTGTCTTCTCAGTGAGAGTGGGTGGGGAGGAAGGAAGAGAATCTGGAACTCAAAACTTTAAAAACAAATGTTAAAAATTGTTTTCACATGCAATTGGGAAATAGGATACACAGGCAAGGGGCTACAGAAATCTATCTTGCCCTACAGGAAAATAGAAGGGGAAGGAGATAAGAGAAGGGGGGGATGATAGAAGGAAAGGCAGATTAGGGGAAGGGGGTATTCAGAATGTACACTGTCTTGAGGTGGGGGAGGGGCGAGATGGGGAGAAAATTCGGAACTCAAAATTTTGTGGAAATGGATGTTGAAAACTAAAAATAAATTAACTAATTAATTTTTAAAAAAGGTGTTGGAGATGATGACCTCAAAGATCCTTTCCAGCTCTTAACCTATCTGGCTGGAACATATAGTGTGTGGAAGGGTTTAATGTATATTAAGGCTGAAAACCTGGTAGGAGGCCAAGTTCAGATGAGCTTTGAAGGCCAAACATAGGAATTTATATTTAATCAAGAAGATCAAAATTAGCACATGATCTGCTAAAAATTTATTGAAGAGGGGAGAGACACGTTTAGATTTAAACTATAGAAGCAGCACAGGAATGGATTGAAGAAGATTGAGGCCCAAGATAGGGAGACAAATTAGGCTATTGCAATAGTCCATGAGAGAAATAATGAGGGCTTGAATTAGGGTGATGGCCTCAAAAATGGAGGGAAAGGAATAGATATGAGAGCAATGGTAGAGGTGGAAACTACAAAGTTTGGCAACTCATTGGATATGTGGAGTGAGGAGGATAAAAGGTTGAGGATGACACTGGGGTTGTGAGCCTTGGTGAATGGAAGGAAGGTGGTGACAGAAAAGAATGGGGCAGTTCAGAAGAGAGGTGGGTTTGGAGGGAAAGATGAGTTCTATTCTGAATATGTTGAATTTGAGGTATCGATAAGAGATCTCATTTGAAATGTTTAATGGGTAGTCAGTGGTGTGGTTCTGAAACTCAGAAGAGAGATCAATGCTGGAAAAATAAATCTGGATGTCATCTGCATTGAAGAGGGAGAAGGCCTAGACATATGACTTCATTAGTATGAGGAACTCTATAGATTAGGAAACTCCAATCAATTTAGGTTGGTACCTTTTCTGCAACTTATGGTCCTTAAGATTTGCTTAGAGCACTGAGAGTTTAACTGACTTGCCAGGGTTACACAGCTAGTATGTGTTAGAAGCAGAAGCTGACTTCAAGTTTCTTGTTCCAAGGTGGGTTCTTTCCACAACACCACACTGCTGAGATAGAAATGAACCCATGGGAACTGATGAGGTCACCAAGTGATAGAGTGCAGGTACAGAAAGGGCCTAGAACATAGCTTACCATACATCCTCTTGGGGGCACAACACAGATGCTGGTGATTCAGAAAGGGGTGCTAAGAGGGAAGTGTCAAACAGGTAAACAGAGACCAAGAAGAGAATGGTATATCCTAAACCTAAAGAATAGAGTATCCAAGGGAAGGGAGTGGACAACAGTGTCAAATGTTATAGAGAGATCAAGAAGGATTGAAATTGAAGAGGCAATAGATATGCCAAATAAGAGATCATTGGTAACTTTGGCAAAGAGTTTCAGTTGAGTGATGAGGTTAGAGGTCAAATTGTAGAGGGGTGAGAAGAGAATGAGAAGAGAGGAAGTAGGAGCAATAAGTATAAAAAACTTTTTCAAGGAGTTTGGCTGAAAATTTGTTATGTATAGTTTATTCATCACTTAGTAATTATTATTTATACTGATATCTTAATAAGGAGGTCAGTTTTATATAAAAACATACTGGATTGTATGCAAAATACCTTAAGAAAATCTAGTTAATTGACCCACATAGTCATAACTTAAGTCACTCTTGTCAACCTGGTGCCAGTTACCTGCCTGGTAGGTATAGCACCTAGGAGTAATTAACTAATCATGATAGGGTTTATGGATAAACCTGAAGTAATAAGTGATAGGTAAATGCCATAACTGGCTATATTTGTAACTATAGCTATAACTATCTTTCAGAAAGGAAAATATCATCAATGGATTTTGGGGGAGAGCAAATTTTTTTAGGTACTCATTGACTTTGTCATCCAAAATGTGCTCAATTAAACTCTTGGATTAAATAAACACCATCTTGGTTTATGCTAGCCCAAGAGAAGACTTTTAAACCCTGAACAATTTTGCTTAATTACCTTCTCTGTCTAATTCGTCCCTTGAGAAGTTATGAACTAGCAATCCCTAAGACAAGCCAGCTCTGTTTTAAGCAAATGCTTAAATGTTTTGGAATGCATGGGCATGTTTTCTATTCCCAGAAACGATGTAGGAATTCTGAGCAGGGTGTTAATATGAGAAATCTGGATAACCTTCTAGTGCCTCTTGAAACTTGCCTTCAGAATATGGCTTCATTATTTATTTTGAAGTGTTCTGAATTAATAGCTTAAGCATGACTATAAAGAATAATACATCTTAAAGCCAGCTACAAATGGTTTTTTGGATTATCTCCATTTTGGACAATCCACGCCAACAAGAGTTGACTGTGTTTGATAAGTTCCTTAACAAAATAAGTACACATCTCAAGAGAAAATATTTGTCTTGCAGTCAATTTTTTTAAACTTTGGTTAGGGGCTGAGGAGCAAATAAACATTTATTTGAAGGTTAGTGAAAATAGCTGTAATGGGAAGGGAAGAAGGCTGGTAGTACCTTCTTGCATCCCAGTTCATTAAACCTGGACTCTTCATTGGTTGATCTCAAATGAAGGGATAAACTAGAGGTTTTCTGAAGTCCCTTCTGACTCCTAAGATTCTGTGATCCTCCAGCTAATCAATCATGATGTCTGACTGATTTTATCATGAGGTCTTAACCTTTCGCATAGTCTATTTCTATTGTTAGTGAGGATGGGGTTGGGACCAGAATGGGCCCTACTCCATCTCTTGCAGGTAGCCATTTTGTCTCTGACCTGATAAATGTTTTCAATAGGCACTCTTGCTATACTTTCCCCTCATTCTCTCCACTGCCATCATTGCTTCCCAATGATCCTAAGGCTTTGGAGAAATAAAAATAGTCCTGTGGTTCCAAATGGTTGACAATGCATCCTTTAAAATTGTTCAGTCTTTTGACATTCATTCTTAACACCATAAATTATATTTTTGTGACTGAGTAATCCTTGGTTTGAAAAATTAGACACTTGTAATAAAAAAATCCCTACAATTTATCCAACAGATAGATAAAGCATTTATTATGCATTGACTATATTTGTGCTAAGCTCTAATGTAAGCCAAAAAGAAAGACATACCATACCCTCAAGGAGCTTACTTCTAATCAGCAGGTCTTAAACTGTGGGTCCTGACTCCATATGGGGTGGTGAAAAATTTGGCAACAGTAAAAGGTTTCTGAATGTGCAATGGCCAAAAATTAATTATAAATCAAACACAAAGGGGCAGCTAGGTGGTGCAGTGGATACAGCACCGGCCCTGAAATCAGGAGGACCTGAGTTCAAATCCAGCCTCAGACACATAACACTTACTAGCTGTGTGACCCTGGGCAAGTCACTTAACCCCATTGCCTAGCCAAATCAATCAATCAAACACAAAATGAATCCGAGGTGTTTCTGGATGTGTTTGCCCATGTTGCATCTCACAACTTCACTGCAGCCTTGGTTCTGAAAAGAAAGCATGCACACTTTGCACTGTGCATGCCCTCAGGCCATGCAATGCCAACTAATGCTACTGCAACAAAAAAAAAGGGTGTGGGGGGGGGAGTCTGCAAATGGAAAAAGTTTAAGAAGCCATGTGAGGAATACAATATAGAAAGGGAAGCTGAAGATGTGGGGTTTGGGGTGATAAGAAGGCACTTGTCTACTGGCAATTTGTAAGAAGGTGGAAAAGCCTGGAGAGTGAGTTGATCTAGCAATGAAATTAGCATAACTAGGACCCTTCCTAAAATGGGGATTCTACCTAGTGACTTACTAATCAGGAGATAAGGCTCCTATGCAGATGCAACTCCTGGGGAGAAAAGGCATCTTGTTTAAACAAGTTCATTTACTAATATATTTATTTGTAATTTCTAAATATCATAACATGATTAGAATGCATTATCCTACCTGGAGAGAATTATAAAAATCCATCTCATAGCTATATAGTGTAAGGGATAAGACTCAATCAACAGGTGATGGAAGGAAGAGAACTCAAGGCACAAGGCCCAATTATGGGAAAAAGCTAGAGATACTCTGTGTCCATTGCTAGGGAAGGAAGCAGAGTGTTGCTGAGCCTGGAGAAGTCTCACCAAGGATGCCACCTCTGTGGGAAAAATCTGACACGTTGTGTCTTACTGTTTTAACAAATTTTTTTGCTAACTACCTGCTGATATTAGATGTTTCTGCCTGCTGAAAGAGCACATTTACTATCAACACCCTCTAAATTTTGGTACCCTTGGACAAAGCCCCAATGGCCCCATCTTAGTTATGAATCTAGTCCAATATAGCATGTTACAGCATAGAAATAAACTTTTCCATTTCTGTGACTTTGAGTAGCCCAGTGTTAGGGGGTAGGGGTGGGAAGAGGTGGTAGTAATGATGGTAAATGCATTTTTTTGCTTAGCTGGATGGAGAGACTGAAGAATCATGGCTGGTGAGGTCAATGGGACTTGAGGAACCCCTGCTCCAGTTGTGGGAGCCTATTGCAAATAAAGGGCACTGCTATCCCAAATTGAGTAAAACCATGAGCACTTAGAGCTTTGTCTTTGCTTGTTGACCTATTTAAGAAGTGATCTACTTGGATAGAATTTGCCATTTGCCTGATTGTGCCTGTGTCACAGTGCTGGTTGGTAAATGTATCCACTCTCTACTTCTTCCCCCTTAGCTGCGAAGCCAACCAGTTGAGGGACATATTATTTCTCCCCTCCTTCTCTACTCTTTGTCCATTTTGGCAGTGCTGAAATGCATTCTATTGTTCTATTCTCAATGGCTGATGGTAGTATGTAAGTTTGATTCTCTTTTGTAAGTCAATTTGTTCCCTCTGTGTGTAGACATGTTAAATCTTGAGATCAGAGCGTGCATGGGGATGGGAGGCAGATAGCTCTGAAGGTTTGTGTTTGTTTTTGTGCTTCACAGACTAGGAAAGGACTATACAGTTCTGTCAGGAGAGATTAAAGGACCTCCCTGGGGGCTGAGCCATGATTTCATTTTACGAATGACCTTATTACCCTGCTAAACAGGACCCTAAAACTTGAACTTGGAGCTCACTTAGTTTTCCCTGGAAGACTGAGACAATACAAGCCAATACAACCTATGTCCATGGGGACATGAACACTGTTCCTTCATGCTCCACAAGGACACCTAGTGTCATGTATTTACTGTTTGCAAGTCCCTTTTCTGGGCTGCTTCTTAACCTGTGCTAAAATACATGACTAAACAAACCACAATACTAACTGCTCACCATTTGGGGAAATGTCTCTTTTCTAGATTATAATATCTTAAAACAGCATGTTTCAAATATAAGTTTCACAGGACCATAAAATCATAAATGTAGAACTGAAAAGATTCTCAGGTTGCTGAATCCAGCTTTTCAGATGAAGGATCTGAGGAGCAGTGAGGTGAAACTTATTACCCAAAGTCACACAGATAGCAAGAGGCAGAGCCAGGATTCAAACTTCGATCCTCTGGCTCCAAATCCAGGCTTCTTTCCACAACTTGCTTCAGTTGATATTATGTTTTATTGAGTATGTATTTTGTGGCTTTAAGTATGGACTTAGTGATGAGCAGTGGGTCTATGATCTGAGATCTTGCCTAGCTAAGTTTGGAGAAGCATATCACCACAGTAACTTCAGAGTGATGATTTTTTTAGTCACAGAAACCCTCAAAGGCCATCTGCTTGGCCACAGGGGGACTGAATCTTCTTTGGTGGAGGATATAGCCATCAAGATGAAATCACAGGGAATGACTTAGCTATTTTCAGAAATATGACGATCCAAGACAACTCTGAAGGACTTATGATAAAAACTGCTCTCCATCCCCAGAGAAAGAACTGATGATGTCTAAATACAGATTGAAGCATACTTTTTTTTAACTTTAAAAAAAAGAATGCTCTAAGATTGAAATGGGCTATTTTGGGAACTAGAGTATTCCTCCTTGCTGATAGTCTTCAAGCAAAATCTGAATGAACAAATATTGGTTGGGGAAGATAAGAGATGATTCCTGTATAAGTGTTGGTTGGACTTGATGGCTTTTTAAGTCTCTTCCTTGGAATTCTTTTAAGGCATCAGCCAAGGCCGAGGCAGAGGATGCAGAGGAGACTTGGGATCAAAGCAAGAGAAAAATACTAAAGATAAAAGAAGATTGGATAAAGGTCCATAAAGTGAGAGGACATAGCACCACAAAATTACAGGCATGTGATATCTTTGAGATTAACAAGTCCAATCCTCTCATTTTATAGAGGAAGAAACTAATACCCAAAGAGGTTATAGACTTTCAGAGGAATACATTGCTAACAGATAACTCAAAATCAGTTCTTCCTGACCCCAAGTCCATCACTCTGCCATGTTGATTCTCAGCAAAGGAATCCCACAGGATGGAGACAACCACAGTAAACTGTTTTGTGACTAGAGACTAGCTGGAGAGCAAGGCTTTCGGAGAGGCATCTGGAGGGATGTCCTCAGGTAGACCAGGGATTTTAAGGTTATAACTAGCAGAGGCCACTCATCTAGGAATATTGTGGCTACAGGAATGATATTAAAACATTGGTGATTTAAAAAAAAAAGATGAAATCACAGATCCTTGGAGTAACCAGGTACTTTTGACTATATAATTATAATTCAGGCACTTTTGCCATCTGGAGGTATAGTGACATCATTTATGATGATGATAATGATGATGATGACAACTCAATAACCTCCTGATTCTCCATAGGAATTTGTCTACCATGCTTATAGAAACTTCTTCACCCTGGAAGCTCAGTCTAGTCCTGGACTGCTTCTCATATTGGACATACCTTTTGGCCCTGAGGCTTCTCTTGCTTATTAGCTGGTTATTTCCAGAAATTCCATTTTAGGAGGAGGCCCAGGTCACCCATGCCTCCATTCTTCTCTGTTCTGACTCTCCAAAGGACTTTCTCTACCATGCCCCTGTAGCAAGTACCTTCATCTCTGCACTCTGTTTTTTTTTCCTTTCAGCTCCCTTTTATATGTTATTTTCCCCTATTAGAGGGGTAGTTAGGTGGCACAGTGGATAGAATGCTGGGCTTGGGATCAGGAAGACTCATCTTTATGAGTTCAAATCCAATCTCAAACACTTGCTAGCTGTGTGACCCTGGACAAGTCCCTTAACCCTGTTTGCTTCAGTTTCCTCCTCTGTAAGATGAGCTGGTGAAGGAAATGGCAAACCACTCCAGTATTTTTGCTAAGAAAACCCGCAATGGGGTCACAAAGAGTCAGACATGACTAAAATGACTCAACAACACCAACTTAATCCTCCATTAGAATGTAAGTTACTTGAGGGTAAAGACTGTCTTTCTGCTTGTATGTATATTCCCAACACTTAGTACAGTGTTTGGCACATAGTAAATGCTTAATAAATGTTTGTTTACTGACTGACTTTTACAGAGTCCTTTATATTTTGCAAAGGAATAGTAGCTAGCAGAAATGAAGATGGTATAAGCACTTAAATTGTGCCTACTGTGTGCCAGGCCCTTTACAAATATTATCTCATTTGAACTTCACAGGAGATAGATGCTGTTATAATAATCTCTATTTTACAGCCAAGGAAAACTAAAGCAAACATGAATTGTCCAGGGTCACATAGCTATTGTCAGCTAGCATTTATAAAGAACTTTAAAGTTTGCAAAGCACTTTACAAATATTAACTCATTTTATCCTCAAAGCAACCCTGGGAGATAGAGGCTATTATTATTCATATTTTACAGATGAGGATATTGAGGCAGACAGAGTTTAAGTAACTTACTTAGAGTCACACAGTTAGTAAGTGTCTGAAGTCAAATTTGAAGTCTGGTTTATCTAATCCTAGGTCCAGTGCTCTAACCACAGTACTACCCAGCTGGCTTTCTTTGAGATCATTTTGTGAGGTGACACAATTGTTAGAACGATTGGGAGCACTGTGAGTGGGCAATGAGGGTCCATAAATAAACAGGAGGCAAAAAGCAGTCTAGAATTTATTTCAATGAACCCAAGCTACTCCTGGACATATTTAAAAAAAAACAACATCTTTTTTAATATTGGCAGTTCTATAACGGCTACAAACAATGGAATATTATAGTCTCTGAAGAATCAAAATTGCAGGTAACCCAGAGGGTAATGGAGCAACTATAGTAGGTGTAAAGAAGCTGCTGCATTATCAATGATATCTTGTGTGCAAGCAGAAGCAAAAAGGATATTATGAAGGAGATAGACTGAAACTGAGAAATAAGAACTAGGTAGCCCAGAGCTATAGAGAATACTAGAAGACTTAGGAGTGGTCTTCCAGCTCTGGTCCCCGGGGAAAGCCAAAGCAAAGATCTAAGACCAGTCACCCAGAGATGGAGATCCATGTAGTCAGATGCCTAGCAACTCTTCAACTTCTATTCACTGTGTTTGTCAGGTCATTTGAAAGCAATGAGTAGGAGTAGAGTTGCGAGCTGACGCTCAGGCTCATGAATGTAAAGCAGATTTAGTCTAGATATACTAGAAAGAGGCTATGGTCCCAGAACGAGAGAAGCCTGAAGGCCCAGGTCACAGGACAGAGGTTCATCTAAGACTGAGTCATATGGGAAAGATGTAGTTATTGTTATTGTAGTTGATTGGGGTGTTTTTTCCAGGTGAACCAATCTAATTCGAGAGGAGAGAGAGAGAGAAAGAGAGACCGAGAGAGAGAGAGAGACAGAGACAGAGACAGAGAGAGAGACCAAGAGAGAGAGAGACAGACAGACAGACAGACAGAGAGACAGAGAGAGAGAGAGAGAGAAAGACAGAGACAGAGACAGAGAGAGAGAAAGAGAGAATGGCTCAAAGCATAGAGATATCCAGATAAGGGCTGAGAGAGGTACCCAAGTCTGAAACTGAGAATATGGGGCCCCTCTGGAGGTGGGGGTGAGGGGTGTTAACTTTAGTCCAAGATAGGGAAGACAAATTCTGACTGGCAGTTGGGTAGGGGGCAGGAACAGAATAGGAGATGCTTTTCCAGGCTATAGTCAGTCGATCAGGTTAGCTGATAAGGGACCTGATCTCAGGCCCCTGAGATCTCTTATAGCTCTCAAATTCTGCAGTTCTGTTAAAATAAACAAATTGAAGGTAAATAGGTTAAAATGATCCGTCCAAGCCCTAGACTGCTGTGTCCATTAGGGCCAGAGCAGTCGATTGGAGGGGGGTGGGGGGAGGGTGGTAAAGGAGAACTTAGAACAATAGTCTTATTCAGTCTAATTCATATCCAGGGAATTAAAACTGAGTTATTAATAAATTGGGCCAAGAACAGGTTAGGGATTTAGATAGAAGGAGGCTGAGATGAGAAGGCCGAGCGTCCTAGTGTGTATGTTCAGGACTATGAGAACCTTTGCAACTAGGGAAAGTTATTCTTTTCATCTGCTTTTAAATGCAGTAACAGATTCCTCCATCTTTCTCTTGTTGTGCTTTATAAAAAATTCTTTTAAAAACACATCCAAGACATGTATTCTAAACCTTTTTTCGGGTCTTGGACGGACTCCTGCTCCGCCTCCCCCCACCCCCTCGCCCCAGTCAGGTGACACCTATGGATCTCTTCTCAGAATAATATTTCAAATGGATAACGTAAAATAAGTAGGATCACTTTGAATTTGCTTCTCAACTTTCAACCAGGATAAGGTCATCTCTTCTAAACTCACCACCATGCTGCTAACACAAACCTTAATTGATTCCACCTCCCTTAGCTTCTCCTCCTCTCTGTTAGGAGGCCTGGAGGGTGGAGTATTAAGCGCCTCTCAATGCCTACTGGACTCAGATCACTCCACTTTGCATCTGCTGCTCTCCCTGGTTTCAATTCCATGGAACAAGATACAGCACTGGGTATCCCATGATGTCCCACCCCCACCACTCCCACCAGCTTTCCTGCCTCCTTTTGTGTGTGGTTTCCCTGCTCTGGATTGTAAATTTGTTGAAGGCAGGGACTGCCTTTCTTCTTTTTAAAGGTGTCTCCGGCACTTAGCACATCTTAGCACAATGGCAGTTCATAGAGGCTTAACAAATGTTTATTGCATTGGATTGGAAACCAATTTTATTGAAATAATTATCAAAATATTAAAAAGTTAATGGACCATGGCTAACATGCAAATATGTTTTGTATGACTGCACATGTATAACTGATATTAAATTGCTTGCTTTATCCAAAGAAAGAACTATGGAATTTGAATGCAGATCGAAGCATACTATTTGCTATTTTTTTTCCTCTGTTGTGTTTTGTTTCTTCTTTCTGGTGGTTCCTCCTATTGGTTCTAATTCTTACTTACAACATTACTAATGTGAAAATATGTTTAATAGGATGTATATGTATAGCCTATATCAGATGGTGTGCCATCTTGAAGAGGGTAGTAGGGAGGAAGGGGGAGAAAAATTTTAAACTCAAAAACATATGGAAGTGATTGTTGATAAATCAAAATAAATTAATAAAAAAATTGCTTGCTTTCTCAATTGGGAGTAAGGAAAAATTGAGACAATTTGGAACTCAAAACTTTTAACAAACAAATAATAAAATTTTTCTTACATGTAATTGGAGGGAAAATAAAATATTAAATTAAAAAAAGTTATGGACCCAGTTTAAGAATGTCTGATGTAAGATATAGGTATGCTATCATTAGGGAGCGGAGGAAGTGGATCAAGGAGGAAGACAACCTGCAGCCTTCTCCTCACTTGGGGGTCTGGGTCATACGGGATTCAGGAAAGCTAAGAGAAATAGAGGCAGGGAAAATCCAGTTAATGATGGCCAGATCACTAGATGATTGACTTGGAAGTGAAGCACACTACTGAGTTATATGGCATGGTTCTCTTTCTTCCCCAGGCCACTTGTCATAAGGTGCTTATTATTTTCTCCATGTACTTATATCTTATCATATCAACAAAGTCATTGCACATTTTGTTCCAGATAGAATTTTAAGAACTGATTTTGTTTTATTAGCCTTGGAAATGGAGGCCAGAGTTAAGGTCACAAAATTCAATAGTATTTTTTCTATTGTTTGTTTTGGGGAATGGAACAGAAAATGTGGTGAGTGTTTGGGGAAAATTTTAGGTGAACCTTAAAGTCCTTTCTATCTAATTTCTTCATTTGAGAAAATGAGGATAATACCACCTTACCAGCCCAAGGCAAGGGGCTGGACCATATGATATCTTGGGGTGCTGGTCAGCTCTAAGGGCTATGATTCCAGAATTCTAATCTATTCTTATCTGAATCTTAATTTGCTATAAAATTCAAGAAGTTTTTACACTGTTAGAAAACAGTTCCTTCCTCCTAGTCAGTCATATAGCCTTAAAAACACAGGGTCATCTTTCACTGTTTCTTCTCCTTCATCCCTCCACATCCAATTAGTTACTAAATCCCATAGATTCCCTCTCTGCCACATTTCTCAAGCTGGTTCTCTTATTTTCTCTCCCACTGCTACTATACTAGCCCTGGCTGGACAACATGTTTTGGTGTCCTAACTGGTCTCCCTGTCTCCAGTATCTCCCTATCTAATCTACCCTTCACATCACTGTCAACGTGATCTTTTTTTTTTTTTTTGAAACATACAATGCTAACCCAAATGCTCACTTACATGCTCAGAAATCTTTAATGGCTCTCCACTGCTAACTAAATCAAGTGTAAATTTCTTATCCTGGCATTCAAAGTCTGCTATCATTTGAGTGGAACTGTCCTTCCCAATTTTACTTCAAATTTCTTTATGTTCCAGTCATGCTAAATTATTCACTGTTTCCCTCCACCCCAGTGAGCTTCCCCTGGAAATAAAGAAAAACAGTTAAGTTAAACCAACCAACACAATGATTGTATCTGACAGCATATGCAATATTATACCCCTATACTTCCCCACTTCTCTGACACAAAGACAAAAAACCATCACTTCTGCAGAGTCAATATTGGTTTCCGTAGTTATGTTGTTTGACTTTGCTTTTATTATTTTTTCATTTGCATTACTGGAGCCATCATGGATAGTGTTCTCCCGCTTCCTCTTCACTCTGCATTAATTAATACAGCCTTCCCATGTTTCTCTGAATTCCTTATATTAGTTGTTTCTTAGGTTGCAGTAATATTTCGTCACACTTACATACCACAATTTCTTTAGCCATTACTTCCTGAAATTTCTTAAGTGGCACTTTGTTGTTTGTACACATAGTTTAGCTCTTCTTGGGTATAAGCTCCTTAATGACAGTGATGATATTGTCTTTCATCTCTGTGTCTCTAGAACCTAGCCCCGTGCTTCTTAAGTGCTTAATAAGAGTTAATGATTTGATAAGGTTAGTGATGGTAATAATGATAAAGTTAATTCTTCTACAAAAGATTAATAGACTATGGCTATAATACAGATTTCTCAAGAAATCTATAACCTTCTCAGGGCCCAACGTGAAATTTTGCTTACCTTCAAAGAATCTGATAGGCAGGATAGTATCAAGAACTATTTCATCGTGAAAAAAATTTTTACTTTCCAGTTTCCGTGGGTGTACTATATATGAAAACTCTAAACACATCTAGTCCAGAGGTCTGACTTTTTTTTTAGGGTAGTGAAAGAAGGGGTTCAGAGGCATGATTTAACTATAAGGAATTCCCAACATGGAAACTTCCTCTACCAATGCAAACAGCCAACTTGTCTGTAATTTATAGACAGGAATATCCTGAGCTTTAATGATGTGTATCAGGACCAAACAGCGCTTCCAAACTTTCAAATAATAACTGTTTATTATTTTAATAACTAGCATTTATATACTGCTTTAATGTTTGTAACATGCTTTACATATATTAACTCATTTGATCCTCACTAGAACTCTATGAGGTAGGTGTTATTATTACCCCCATTTTACAAAGTAGGAAACTGAGGCACAGGAAATTTAAGTGAATTGTCCAGAGTCACACAGCTAGTAAGTATCTGAGGCAAGATTTGAATGTAGGTTTTCCTGATTCCAAGTCCTATACTGTATCCATTGCATCACCTAGCTGCCTTTTAAAAATTATGTGGATGGGTACTAAACAGAGAAGAACATGGTAAACTACCATTTTTACTAAGTAAATATGCCTTTGATATCCAAACTTGGCAAAAGGAAGGCTGAGGTAGAAATTTATAATCTGATATAATGAGTTAATTGGAAGAGGGGTAAAGTGGTCCAAACCATTGATTTCCTTGGTTTAGGAAATTCCCAATAAGGAAACTTCCTTTACTGAGGCATACAGGCAACTGTTCTCTAACTTGTTATTCTACAGAGAAGTTTGAGGATACTGAGAGATTAAGTGATTTCTCCTTTGTCACACAGTTTATATGTGTCAGAGATAAGAGGTGAACTCAGATCTTCCTGACTTCAAGGTCACCCCTTATCAATCACTTTATGCTGCCTTTACAGATAGGGTCCTAACAAGACCCAAATAGCCTGAGATGACTAAGAAACTCTGCTTTTAGTTAGGAAAGTAGTAGTAGCTTGAGTTTGATCATTCAAAGTACTTGTTAATTACAAACAGATTTCTGTGGATTGGTGCACTATCTGCCCAGTGAAATTATCCTTGTTTATTGACTTTTGGATGATTCCCACAGTGTGAAAGCATAATAAGTTCCAGCATTTCTTAAAATACATTCTTATTTCTTCAGTCTGCCAGAGGTATGAAACCTTCAACCTGCTCAGTGGGGATGAATGAAGCAACTCGGCTTGTCAGGCAGAAAGACAACAGAAACCAAAGACGTTTTGCCAATCTTCTACTGAAATGTGAATGGTGAAATATCATGTTCCTTTGCTCCTCCAAAGACAGTGTTAAGAGCTTTATAATTTCACCCATGCCCCATTATAACCTGCTACCCTCAGTCAGTTAATCACCTAGCATTTATAAAACATCTGCTATGCCCCAGCATTGTGGTCAGCGCTAGACAAACAAAGCAAGGAAGAAACAAACAAGAAACCAGTTCCTACTCTCAAGGAGTTGACAGTCTAACGGGGAAAACTTTGTGTAAATTTTGCCCTATTTATAAAAACTGAAGCATATATTTCTCACTCTTTAAAAGGACTTTAATTTCTTCAAAATACACCCACCATTTCGAAAGACCAAATTTAATGCAGCAACTAGGTCCAGATGAATTCAGGTAAATTCAAAAGGAACTTATGAAGTGCCTGCTATAAGCTAGGAGCTGGGATTATAAGGACAAAAATGAAAACTCTGAGGGGAAAAAAGTTTAAAAAACAACTCAGGCTTCAGCAGATCTCTAGGAAAGTGGGGCTCACTAAAAGCAAAGGTCATTTGTCTTTTGCACTATCCTGATTACTTTCCTTTTGTAGGGAGATCCTATCTAGGGTACTCTTAAAAATCTGAAGGTCGTCCCAGGTGAAGGCCCACCAAAGACAGAACTGTTTTAACTATGATACTGAGTGTAAGCTTTTTCTGCTCTGTTGGGTTTTTTGTTGCTGTTGTTGTTGTTGTATTAAACAAAGTTTGTCCTATATTTAATGTATTCAATGTAGCTTAAGTGTTTGCACGGTAGCTGAGGGGCCTTTTAGCTTTTTTATAGAGACCTAGATATGAATAATATTCTGAGGTTGTCAGGAGAGACCTTGGGAAAGGACATGAACCAAACAGAGTAATTTGTGAGAGGTGTCCAGCATCGAAATAATCTGTAATTCCAGGCCACAGGGTATATCAGTAATTATGCAAAAGCTATGTGGTCATCTAGTTTGAACATGGAATTGAAGTATGTAGTACATTCAGAAAAGAGAATAAAGTCCATTCATAAATAATTTACTGAATATATCTTCAAAGAATAACAATATTATGTAGGTGTAGAAGGGCAAAACCAATCACTAGTATTAATCAACAAAAGAGCTAGGAATCACATTACTCTAGAGTAAATGAAGAGGATTTCAAATGCTGATGTTTCGAATTTGTGATAAGAACCAGGAAAACATAGATCCTACTTTTCAGGGCACTTCAAATATACTTTCCTGAAACAGAGTTTCTACAATGCAGGTATAAGAATAAAGTGCTGGCTGTTGGTGAAGTTGTGAACTGATTCAACCATTCTGTAGAGCAATTTGAAATTATGCCCAAAGAGCTATAAAACCCATGCATATCCTTTGACCTAGCAATACCACTACTAGGTGTGTATCTCAAAGAGATAAGAAGCAAAAAGGAAAAGGGCCTATATGTACAAAAATATTTATAGCAGTTCTTTTCGTGATGGCAAAGAATTGGAAATCGAGAGGATGTCCATCAATTAGGGCATGGCTGAACAAGTTGTTGTATATGATTTTGATGGAATAGTATTGTGCTACAAGAAATGATGAGCAGGATGCTCTGAGAAAAACCTGGAAAGACTTATGTGAACTGATACAAAGTGAAATAAGCAGAACCAGAAGAATGTTGTAAACAGTAACAGCAATGTTGTATGATGATCAACTGTAAATGACGTGGCTATTCTTAGCAATACAGTGATCCAAGACAATTCTGGAGGACATGATGAAAAATGCTATTCATCTCCAGAGAACTGATAGAGTCTGAATGCTTTTCTTTATTTTTCTTCTTTTTTGTCTTTGTTTTCTTTTTTTAAAAAAAAATTTTTGTGAGGCAATTGGGGTTAAGTGACTTGCCCAGGGTCACACAGCCAGTGCTCTATCCACTGTGCCACCTAGTTGCCCCTCTTTGTTTTCTTTTACAGTATGACTAACATGGAAATATGTTTCATATGACTGCACGTGTATAAACTGTATCAAATTGCTTTCCTTCTCAGTGAGGAGGTGAGGGGAGGTAGAGAGGGAGAGAATTTGGAACTCAAAAAAATTTTAAAATGAATGTTAAAATTGTTTTTACATATAATTGGGGAAAAATAAAATAGTAAATAGTCAAAAAAAAAGAAGAATAGAGTTCTGGATTAGAAAAAAAAGAGAGGGCAAAATCCTTCATAGGAACTCCAAAAAAAAAAAGGTCCAAGTTTCTCCTGGCTTCCCAGTCATAATAAGTAAGCTGCTGAAGTGATATCCCTGAAATACAGGTCTGACAATGTTACTCCCTTGCTCAATAATATCCAATGGCTCCCTAATATCTTTAGGATAAAAAAAAACACTTCTACTTGATAGTTAAAGCCTTTAATGACCTGTATTCAATTGGTCTTTGCAGGTTTATTATATATTAATCCCCTTTAAGTAAGCTATGGTACATCCAACTAATTGCTTGCTGTCTTTATTTCATGTACAACATTCTACCTCTTAGAAGAAGGGAGAATGGAGAGGGGAGAAAATTAAGTTGGCAAATTATTATTTGTTGGAATGAGGGCATCATAGACAAAGGTCATTTAAATAGAGAGATTGACGTATGAGGAAAAGGGAAGAGGGGATTCTGAATCACACTTTCTATTGATTAGGCAAAAGAGAGGAGAAGGCCATTACCTTCTAGAAAACTTGGATAAAGGTCTTTAAAAAAACTGAGAGAAAATAATTACAGGAAAATCCCATGAAGGGGGAACAGATGTGCAGAGTGTCTTGAAAGAAGAAAAAAGTAGGCAAGGGAAAAAAACCAGAAATAATATTTCTTGTTATGGGGTACACTTATGGAGCTCATTTAAACAATAATGTGAGGTGAAAAGGAGGATTGAGGCGGATGTTGAAATACTTTTATCTGGGGAAAAAGAGACAGAGAGAGAGAGAGAAGAATATGGATTAGACAGCTGGAGAGGGCATGGTGTTTGTGGGAAGAAAATACAATCAGATTCTTATGAGAAACAAACTGAAAAGATCCAGTGTTCATTATTATTAAAGTAATATAACTGAATTTGGTGAAGGAAAGACCAAATCTAGCAATTAGAGTTGTTTGAATGTCGAAGGACTAAAATCTCCCCCAAAATAGAAAAGAGTAATAGACTAGATTAGACAAGAGAACCCAACAATTTACTGCTCCCGCTATACTATTTCTCCTGGGGACCTCAGCATCTCCTATGGAATCAACTGTCATTTCTAATTGGATGATTTTTAGATGAATTTGTCCAGTCTCAATCTCTCCCCTGACCTCCAATCTTTCATCTTCAATGGACTATTGGACACCTCAAACCGGATGGCTTGGAAGAATCTTAACTCAACATTTCTAAAACTGAACTCATTATTTTTCTTCCCAAATCCCCTCCTTTTCCTAACTTCCTTATTCTTTTTATTGCTACTGAGGGAACCACCAACCTTCCAATCTCCAGGCATGGAACCTAGGTGTCATCCTTAGAGTTCTCACTCTCATTTCTCCATATCAGATCATTTGCCAAGTCTTGCCATTTTTACCTTCAAAATATCCCTGATATGCACCCCCTTCTCTCCTGTAGTACTGCCATCATGCTGGTGGCGTCGCCTCAGGCCTGGGATAAAATATGTCTCTAATTTGAGTGTACATAAATCTCTCTGATATGTCTCTCCCTATTCCAGTATATCCTCTAACCAAACAGCAAAATAATCTTCCTAAAGCACAGATCTGACCATGTCATCCCCCAATTGACAAGTGACTAAAGTATATAATTAAAAAAAAACACAAGCTATCAAAAATCATATGAATAAATGTGCAAAATCACTAATAATATAAAAAAATTAAATCATCTGAAATGCCATTTTATATCTCCAAAATTTAGCAAAAATGCTAGATACAGAAAAATAAATGTGAGAGGGATTGCAAATACACACAGTAATTTACTGTTGGTAGTACTATAAATTGGACTATTTGCCTTGGAAAACAATTTTGTATTATTCAAGAAAATTTATAAAATTGTTTCTACCTTTTAAGTTAATGATCTCACTGATGGGTTTACACTCAAAGAGATTGTCAAAGGAGTGAAACCTGTTTTATGTATAGTTGGTCTGGTTTCTCTTTGAGGGAGGAGGGAGGCTCTCCTTTGCATTTGATTGATCTCAAACAGGGGGCTCTTAAACTGTTTTTGTATCATGGACCTTTGACAGGCTAATGATACCTACTGATGTCCTCAGAATAATGTTGTTGCCTATGCTCACAATTTTAGGAGATTCTAAATTTCAGCCAGAGATTCAAAAATATTATTTTCCTACTCAAATTCTCAGACCTCCTGAAATACATCCATGAATCCCTAGGATTAGGACTGGAAGCATTGGTTTGACTTCCTTGCACCTTAAGACATAAGAGGCCCAGCTTATGGGAAATTAGTTCTCAGAGGTTTAGTGGAATTGCCTCTTCCAACAGGGACTCCTTTATGACTTAATGTTGCCATTGCTATGGGAAATATGGAATCAAGCAGAGTAGTATTTACTCTGGTTAAGCAACCCAAAGTTGTATCCTTTTTAAATCTAATTATAAAGTTGTTTATACTACATTTTATGGCTCATGAGTGACTCATCATACTCAATCCTAAACTTGAATCATTGGACTGTTTTGAATTCGGCCTGGAAAAGAATCTTTAGTATATGTCAGCAGTATTGGATTGCAATGACTTCATGATTAGTTTAATGGCTGAAGTGAGAAGAGAGCAGGGTGAAATAAAGGGAGCCTTGAATGATTCTTGATGGTCAAATAGGAGACATTGCATTCTATTGCTGTAGCCCTCACAGAGGCATAAAGGAAGCCTTCTCAGTAAGACAGAGGAGACCCCACTATCCATATAGGATCAATCTGATAGGTACTTAAGGAGATTGACAGGGAGAGTTAAAATATGGCAAGATAGACTAGCACCTGGCTCCTGCTAATGGTTTTAGAGAAGCTGAATGGCTATTAGGAAAATTTAAAAAGCAACAACAGTGTATTTGGATATTTAGCGATTAGCAACAGATGTGAATAAGCTTGTAGTTTTTAAGAATTGTGCTTTGAAGACAGAATGTGGGGCCTTATGTGCTTAGTAATAGTACAGTTGAAAATGGAATAGTTGAGGGGATTAGGAACTTATAGGCTAGAAGTGAGAAGCATGTTCTCTGATCCAGAGGTGTTTCTGGAGAAGGTATCGAATTCCAGTAAAATAATTATCACCAGCACCACCACTACCACCACAATAAGAATAAGGATAAGAATAATAACTAGCATTTATATAGTGCTTCAAGGTTTGCAAAGTGTTTTATATATATTAATGTATTTAATTCTCACAAAAACTTGTTGAGGTAGGCACTATTATTTTCTCCTTTTTTCAGATAAGGCAACTGAGGCACAGAGAGGTCATGTGACTATACATATATTTACTGAATACTATAGAATCTAAAGGAAAAGATAAATGAGTTACAGGAAAGGATTAAAAGATTAAAAAGGAAGAGATGAAAGTAAAAGATAAACAAGTTACAGGAATAAATAATAAAACTGTTATAGTAGGAGATTTCAATGTATGTCTTTCCAAACAAGACAAATCTAACAAAAAATGAACTAAAAAAAGAAGTTAAGGACCAGAATAGAATTCTGTTCAATATGCCTCAAATAATTATTGAGTGAGAATACAAAAGAGTAGACATATTCCTTAGCTGTACCTGTCACCTTTATCAAAACTGATCATGATAATAAAAATTAGATACTAAATAACTTAATCCTAAAGAATAGATGAGCTTATAAACACCATAGAAACAATAGATAATTTTACTAAAGACAATGAAAATGAGACAATATACCAATATTTTTGCAACACTGCCAAAGAAATCCTCAGGTGAAAATTTATGCCTCTAAACACTTACGTCAACAAAAGAGAGAAAGGACAGATCAATGATTTGGGCATGTGACTAAAACAAACTAGAATGTCAACCAATGAAAAAATTAACATCAAAACAGAGGTCCTGAAAATCAAATGAAAAATTATAAAACAAAGAAAAAAATACCATAATTTAATAATGTAACTAGTAGTTGTTTTGAGGGAAAAAATAGCAGATAAACCATTAACTAAGTTTTTTTAAGAAAGAAAAAAAACAAATATTTATTAGGAACTATTTTGCTTGATTATATGCCAACAAAACTGACAAACTAAATGAAATAGATGAATATTTATAAATATATAAAATGCCTAGATTAACATAAGAAATAGAGGATTTAAATAACCCGATCCCAGAAAAAGAAATTGAACAATGCATTAACAACCTCAAGAAAGGAATAAAAAATCTAGGATCTGATGGATATACAAGTGAATTCTATCAAATATGTAAAAAATAATTGACTCCAATGTTTCACAAGATATTTATAGAAATAGGAATAAAAGGATTCTTCTAAATTCCTTTTATGATACAAATGTAGTCTTTATATGTAAGCCAGGGTAAGTTAAAACTGAGAAAGAAAATTAAGACCTATATCCCTAATGAATACTTATGCAAAAAATTTTAAAATGCATTGGCAAGTAGAAAATAATAACATATCACAAAGATTCTGTATTACAACAAGCTGTGTTTTTACTAGGATTATAGAGTTGGCTAAATATCAGGAAAATTATAAATGTAATAGACTATATTAATAATAATTTCAAAGATCATAGGATTATATCAATACATAAAGGAAAAGTTTTATTATAAAATACAATACTCAATCCTATTAAAATGCTCAAAAACAAATATGAGTATAAATTGATCCTTAATATAAGTAATAATTATCTAAAACCAAGAGTCAGTATTATGTGTAATGGGGATAAATTAGAGGCCTTTCCAGTAAGATTGGGAGTAAAATAAGGATATTCATTTTCATCATTACTATATGATATGTAATAGAAATGATAGTTATAGCAATAAGAAAATAAAAAGAAACTGAGGAAATAATCATAGGCAGAAAAGAATGATCACTTTTTGCAAATCATATGATAGTTTTCTTAGAGAACCCTAGAGAGTCAACTAAAATGATCTGAAACATAATTTTAGCAAAGTTGTGGGATATAAAACAAATTCACATAAGTCAGCACTATATCTGTATCACCAACAAAACTCTGCAGGTAGACAAAGAAATTCAATTGAACCTAACTACAAAATGTTTAAACATTTTGGAATCTACCTACCAAGATATATATAAGAACTGTATGAACACAATTATAACACACTGTTTACAGAAATAAACATACTGAAATAATTGAAGAGATATTAATTGCTGAACTGTTAACTGAGCTAATATAATAAAATGATAATATTTCTCCATTAAATTTACTTATTCAATACCATATCAATCACACTATCAAACATATACTAAATATAGCTAGAAAGTAATAACAAAATTGATTTTTAGGAAGAAAAGATTGATAGAGCCAGTGGAAATAATGAAAAAAAAAAGTAGGAATGAAGGAATTCTAGTAAATATTAAACTACATCACAAAGTAGCAATCATCAAAATGATTTGGTACTGGTTAAGAAAGAGTGATCAGTGGAACAGATTAGGTATAAAACATACAAAAGTAAATGAGTACAGTAGCTTATCATTTAATAAAACTAAAGCTACTGGGGCAAGAACTCACATTTTACAAACAAAAATTCATGAGAAAGCTAGAAAGTATTCTAGACGTTAGGTATAAACCAACATCTCACAGCATAAATTCATACATGACTTAGACATAAAGGATAACATTATAAACAAATTACAGAAGCAAGGAAGAAAATATTTTTCAGATCTATGGATTAGGAAATTGTTGATGACCAATGAAAGATAGAGAGGTTCACAGAAGATAAGATGGATAATTTTGATTGGATAAAATTTTAAAAAATTTTAAGATACAAAATCAACAAAACTAAAATGAGAAGTGAAGCAGATGATCTTTGCAGCAAGTTTCTCTGATAAAGATCTTATTTCCAAGATATAAAGGGAACTGATTCAAATTTATAAAACTAAGAACCATTCCACAACTGATAAATGGTCAAAGTATATGATCTCATTTTCAGAGGAAGAATTGTAAGTTATCAATAGCTATGTGAAAAAAGGCCCCAAGTCACTAATAATCTGAGAATCTAAATTAGAGCAACTCTGAGGTTCCACCAGATTGACTAAGTTGGCAAAAAAGGAAACAAACAAATGCTGGTGTTAGTACTAGAAAACAGGCACATTAATGTACTCTGAATGGATCCAACCATTCTGAAAAGCAATTTGGAACTATACTCCCAAAGTTACCAAGATGTACATACCCTTTGACCCAAAATGAGATCAATGAAAAGGGAAAAGAACTTTTGTACAAATTTATTCATAGTAGCTTCTTTTTTTGTGGTAACAAAGAACTAACGACTAAGGAAATGCTTATCAATTGGGGAATGTCCAAACAAATTATAGTAAATTAATGTAATGGAATACTATGCTTTGAGGCAGACTTCCCATGACCAGAATATATCACCGATTTCCAGGATGGTGGACTTCACGGAAGGGCCTTGAACAGTCTAATCATACCTTCCCCGATAGACTTATCTCTGACTGTTGATATGCTACCTGGACTCACTCTTCAGTGGTTATCTTATTCTCATTCCCTCAAAATACCCTCTGGAATTCCAGGAATTCTGAACTCCTGGAAGCTGATATATCAATTTTGCTTCCTGTCCCCAAATGCCCCCTCCTTCTACTTATACTCAATCCCCCTGTCAAAGTCCCTCTTCAGATTTGCCTGGCCTTTTACTGTGTTCTCTGGAATAATTAGATTTCCTTTCATCTTAAACTCTTTCTTTTCTTACTGCTTACATTTTCTGGTACTTACATCTGGTATTCATTAAAATCTGGCTCTCTCCTCATGATTCTGTGTTCCTGGCCACCCTTCCCAGTACTTGTTGAACATTCATTGATATTCCTGGTTATTGGTCAAAGTGAGGAAGTTTCTTTTTTAATTAATTAATTAATTTTTGGTTTTCAACATTCACTTTCATAAGATTTTGATTTCTAAATTTTTCCCTCCCTCCCCTTCCCCTCCCCCCTTCCCCTCCCCAAGACAGCATGCAATCTGATATAGCTATATATGTATAATCATGTTAAACTTATTCCCACATTAAGGAAAAAGCATCAGAAAGAAAAAATAACCAAAAAAAGAGAAAATAGTATGCTTCCATGTGTATTCAGACTCCATATTTCTTTCTCTGGAAGTAGATAGCATTTTCCATTATGAGTCTTTTGAAATTATCTTAGATCATTGCATTGCTGAGAAGAGCCAAGTCTATCAAAGTTGGTCTTTGCGCAACATGGCTGTTACTGTGTACAACATTCTTCTGGTTCTGCTCATTTCATTCAGCATCAGTTCATGTAAGTCTTTCCAGGTTTTTCTGAGATCTGCCTGCTCATCATTTTTATAGAACAATAGTATTCCATTACATTCATATACCACAACTACTTCCCATTTCCCTATTGAAGAACATCCCTTCAATTTCCAATTCTTTGCCACCACAAAAAGAGCTGCTATAAATACTTTTGTACATGTGGGTCTTTTTCCCTTTTTTATGATCTCTTTGGAATATAGACCTAGTAGTGGTATTGCTAGATCAAAGGGTATGTACAGTTTATAGCCCTTTGGGCATAGTTGTGAGGAAGTTTTAATATTCCTTACTAACCATTGTCCCTTCCAGACTCTTTTTTCCACTGACACTATTTATCAATAATCTCTCCTCTTTTGAGGGTCTTGCTATTTGAATTTATTACTCAGTCAAGATCTTGTTTGCTATTATCAATCAACTACCAAGATATTTTTTTCTTTAATTAGTTCAGTGCAGTACTTCCCACTATCTCTCTTCACTCTTATTCCTTCTCTAATATTAGGGGACTTCAAAAATATGTATTGATGCTCCCTCAAATACTCCCAAGTCCTCAGGTTCTCAATCTCCTCAATTTACATGATATAGTCCTTTATTATAGTTTAACTGCACACAGAAATGGTTACCTGAACATAATTTTTATCATTCATTTTCTCCACATGTCTTATGACTCCCAACTCTGTTCTTCATCTTCCCAGGGACATTTATCCTTCAGTTCTTTTCTTGGCCATTGCTCTTGCATTTATTACACTCTCTTCTCTTCTTTATTTGAACCCTTTGGTGAACAAATTCAACTCTAAACTGCAGTCTTGAATCCCTTGCTCCCTTATCTTTTTGCCGATCATATCTTGCCAAATTCCAACCTGGATTATTCCCACCATCTGCTTTTTTCACTCTTACTCTTGTGCTGTTGAGTAAAGCTAATACTCTTACTCTTGTGCTGTTGAGTAATGCATGGTTTCTAAACCATGGTGACTAGGTCCATTAATCATTCATGTAACATAATCTGAATTAGGCCCTCACTTCTAGGCAATAATTTCTCTCCTCTCTTATCAATTCACTATACTATTTTACACAGCAGCTGTTCCAAATCTTTTCTCTCCAAAGGATCCACAGCACTTCTTACCCCAGACTCTCTGCTGAGGACCTTAACTCATATTTCATGGAAAAAGCTGAAGCTATTTGCTGAAAGCTTCCTCATCTAACATTACTCAGATATTTTTCCTCCACTCTCTCTTCCTTAACTGTGGTCTTAGATAAAGACATTTTTTGGTTGTTGTTGTTGTTAGATCAACTGTTCTACATTCACCCTTAGTCTGATCTCTACCAGTAGAATGACTCCACCGTCACTCTCACTCTGTAATCTTCATTTTCTCTCTGTCTACTGGTTCCTATCCTGCTGTCTACAAACATACTCTTGTCTTATCCATCGTTAGGAAAAATCACTTGATTCTAATATTGCAGCTAGCTATCATCTTCTATCCTCCTTTGTTTTCTTCTTGAAAAAGTCATCTATACTAGGTACTCCCATCTCCTCTGCTCTGCTCTCCCATTGCATCCTCTCCTCTCCCTTTTATTTGCCTCTCACTCTTCCAAACTAACTGCAGTTGGTTTCTTATTTCATCATTTAACTGGAACTCCTCTCTCCAACACTATCTATGATCTCTTAATTGCCAAATCTCATGGCTTTTGTTCAATCCTCATTCTTTTCTTTAAACCTATCTGCAACTCTACCAATAATGCATCAGTGTCCCAGTTTTCTCACATCTCCTCCAATATTTATCATTTTCCTTTTTTGACATATTAGCCAATCTGATAGGTGTGAGGTGGTATCTCAGAATTGTTTTAATTTGCATTTCTCTAATCACTAGTGATTTAGAGCATTTTTTCATATGACTATAGACAGCTTTGATTTCTTTGTCTGAAAACTGCCTGTTCATATCCGTTGATCATTTATCAATTGGAAAATGGCTTGTATTTTTACAAATTAGACTCAGTTCTCTATATATTTGAGAAATGAGGCCTTTATCAGAAATATTTGTTGCAAAAAATTTTCCTCTATTTTCTGCTTTCCTTATAGTTTTGGTTGCATTGGTTTTGTTTGTGCAAAAATGTTTTAATTTTATAAAATCAAAATTATCTATTTTACATTTTATGATGTTCTTTATCTCTTGTTTGGTCATAAATTCTTCCCTTTTCCACAGATCTGACAGATGAACTATTCCATGTACCCATTTTGACCCATATCTTGGTATATGGTGTGAGATGCTGGTTTAGGCCATGATGTTTTCCAGTTTTCCCAAAAGTTTTGGTGAAATAATGAGTTTTTGTTCCAAAAGCTTGGGTCTTCAGATTTATCATATGCCAGAGTACTTTGGTCATTTACTATACTGTAAAAAAAATACTGTACCTAATCTATTTTTATCTATCACTCTATTTTTTAACAAGTATCAGATTATTTTGATAATTACCAATTTATAGTACAATTAGAGATCTGGTATGGTTAGACCACCTTCCTTCACATTTTTTTCACTGATTCCCTTGATATTCTTGACCATTCTTCTAGATGAATTTTATTGTTTTTTTTTCTAGCTCTGTAAAATAATTTTTGGTACTTTGATTGGTATGGCAGTGAATAGATAGATTAATTTAGGTAGAATTGTCATTTTTATTATATTGGCTTAGTCTACCCATGAGCAAATAATATTTTTTCCAATTATTTAGATCTGACTTTATTTATGTGAAAAGCATTTTGTAGCTGTATTCATACATTTCCTGGGTTTGTCATGGCAGGTAAGCTCCCAAGTATGTTATATTGTTTATGGTTATTTTAAATGGAGTTTCTCTTTCTACCTCTTGCTACTGGGCTTTATTGATCATATAAAGAAATTCTGATGGTCTATGCAGGTTTATCTAATATCCTGCAACTATGCTAAAGTTATTAATGATTTCAAGTACTTTTTAGTTGATTCTCTAGGATTCTCTAAGTATAACATAATATCATCTGCAAAGAGCAACAGTTTTGTTTCCTCATTGCCTATTCTAATTCCTTCAATTTCTTTTTCTTCTCTTATTGCTATAGCTAACATTTCTAGTACAATATTAAATAATAGAGGTGATAATGGACATCTTTGCTTCCCCCCGATTGTACTGAGAAGGCTTCTAGCTTATCCCCATTACAGATAATGCTTGCTAATGGTTTTAGATAAACATTACTTATCATTTTAAGGTGAAATCCATTTATTCCTATGCTCTCTAGTTTTTTAATAGGAATGCATATTGTATTTTGTCAAACGCTTTTTCTGCATCTATTGAGATAAACATATGGTGTTTGTTGTTTTGTTATTGATATGGTCAATTATGCTGATAGTTTTCATAATATTGAACTAGCCCTGCATTCCTGGTATAAACCCCACCTGGTCATAGTATATGATCCTTTTGATATATTGTTGTAATCTTTTTGCTAATATTTTATTTAAAATTTTTGCATCAATATTCAATAGTTGAAATTGGTCTGAAATTTTCTTTCTCCATTTTAGCTCTTCCTGGTTTATATATCTGCTCCATATTTGTGTCATAAAAGGAATTTGGTGAGACTCTTTCACCTATTTTCCCAAATAGCTTGTATAGTATTGGGATTAATTGTTCTTTAAATGTTTGGTAGAATTTGCTTGTGAATTTTTCTTAGGAAGTTCATTGATGGCTTGCTCAATTTCTTTATCTGAGATTGGGTTATTGAAGTATTTTATTTCTTCTGTTAACCTGGGTAATTTATACTTTTGTAGATATTCTTCCACTTTATTTAAATTGTCAAATTTATTGCCATATAATTGGCCAAAATACCTCCTAATAATAGTTTTAATTTCTTCTTCATTGGTGGTGAATTCATTCCTTTCATTTTTGATACTAGTAATTTTGTTTTCTTCCTTTTTTTCTTTTTATAATAAAATTAACTAATGGTTTATCTTTTTTATTTTTTTTCATAAAACCAACCTTTAATTTTATTTATTAATTCAATGGTTTTTCTACATTCAATTTTACTAATCTTTCCTTTAATTTCTGGGATTTCCAGTTTGGAAGTTAATTGAGGGGTTTTAATTGTCCTTTTTCTAGTTTTTTTAGCTGCATGCCCAATTCATTGATCTGCAGTTTCTCTATTTTTTTGATGTAAGCAATTAAAGATACAAAATTTCCCTTAAGTACTACTTTGGCTGCATCGCATAAAGTTTGGTATGTTATCTTATTGTCATTTTGTTTAATGAAATTGTCTATTGTTTCTATGATTTGTTCTTTGACCCATTTATTTTTTATGATTAGATTATTTACTTTCCAGTTAATTTTAATCTATCTTTAAATTGCTCATTATTGAATGCTATTTTTATTGCATTATGATCTGCATTGACTCTTCTTTTTTTGCATTTTGTTGTGAAGTTTTTATTTCCTAATACACGATCAATGCTTGTGTAGGAACCATGCACTGCTGAGAAAAAGATTTGCTCCTTTCTATTTGCATTCAATTTTCTCCAGAGATCTATCATATCTAACTTTTCCAGAATTTTGTTCAACTAATTAACTTCTTTCTTATATATTTTTTGTTTGATTTATTTAGTTCTGAGAGGGGAAAGTTGAGGTTCCCCGCTAGTATAGTTTTATTATCTATTTCTTTCTATAAACTCAATCAACTTCTCCTTCAAAAACTTAGATGCTATACCATTTGGTGCATATATGTTTAGGATTGATATTACTTCATTGTCTATGGTGCCTTTCAGCAAGATATAGCTTCCTTCCTTATTTCTTTCAATTCGACCTATTTTTGCTTTGGCTTTGGCTGAGATCAAGACAGCTTTCTTTGCTTTTCAATTATTTTATTTTAGCTTCAAAGGACTGAAAGAACTGTCAGTAGAGCTTAAATTTGTTGTACTGTGGTAAAGTAGTGGTCACCATGCCCTAGTGAAAGCTCTGCTAAGGTTACCAAAATATCTTTTCAATAGTAGGTAACATAACTTGGATATGCTTTTTTATTTATCTAGATTAGATTTATTGTTTTTCTCCCCAAAAGAAAAAGTACAAAAATATCAGAGTATGATGTTTGTCATCATGTGTGTAAGTGCATATATATGCACACATGTAGAATACTTTAAAATACATTAGGCAGATGTGAACTGAACTGTGAAGAAAAACAGAACTGAACAGTACTGACTCAATAAACCCTGAGCCAAACTTGAATATTAATGTTTTTACTAAAACAGAAAGAGAACAAAAAAAACTGTTTAAAGTCTAGTGAGATAGTCTGAACCAGAACTGTGAAATCTATAGATTAAAAAAACAATCCTGAACTAAGACAGAAATGGAATATCAAAATATTCTCCAACCAAATCTGAATCAAACTCATATTTCATTAGTTCAAGTCCCTTAAACTTATACAAGGATAAGGTATCAAGTTTGTTTTACCTTTTGAGTTCATAGGACTCAGAGGAATTGTATTCTCTGCCCAAAATATAGTCTTGCGCTCTATGTTTCTTATATTTATACTTCTATTTTTTCCTGTTTTTTTTGCCTTTTCTAACTGTTCCCCTTCCTTATCTTAGTGCTAATATTTTCTATGGTATTATCCTGTCCTATCCTCTAACTCCATCAATATTATGTTATTTCTTTATTTTTAAAATTTTCTTTCTTTCCTTAGAAATAAAAAGCTAAAATGGCTATAACATCCTGACTTTGAAGTGATATATTTGTCATTTGCCTATGATTTTTTTCTGGTATTTCTAGTCCTGTCCAAAAAGCATCAAGTGGCATAAACTAGTAATAGATAGTAAATGATTTGAATATGAGGCTTTTTTTCTTTCTTCCTCCCTGCCCCCCCCCTTTTTTTTACTAATCTACCTAATGACATCATAACCCTCCTTTCCTATGTCCCCTCTCTCAACTAAGAAGTCTGGTCCTATTTCCTTTCCATATATAAGATATATGTTGTCAAACTCAAAGATCCATCCTCTAGGCCTCCAACCTTAGGGGATGAATCAAAGAATAGCAGTCTTAGAGATTTCAAAATAAGACATCATTCTGGAATGTTGAATGTAGAAGTCCACAATCCACACCCCATGTGCCCTGGAAAGTTAAAATGTTGTCCTAGCAGAAGAACTCCATTAAGCATAGATATTAAATGACCTGCCAAAGGATGACTAGTGATTCTGATAGATTTACAGCTCTAATTGAAAACTTAGCTATTTGGGTTCTAGTCCCTCTTCACATCAGAGGACCACAGGATCTTAGAGTTAGAGCTGGAGGGGGCCTTAGAAGTCATCTTGTCCAAACTCCTCATTTTACAGATGAGGGAACTGGGGCCCGGAAAGTTTAAATGATTTGCCAAAGGTCACATAGGAAATAAGTGGCAAAGCTGGGTTTGAACCTTCAGATTAAAAATCTAGCCCTTGGGGCAGTGAGGTGGAGTGGTAGATAGAGCTCTGGCCTTGGTGTCAGGAGGACCTGAGCTCAAATCTGGCTTCAAATATTTGAAGCTTACTAACTATGTGACCCTGGGCAAGTCACTTAACCCCAATTGCTTCACCAACAAAAAAAAAAAAATCTAGCCCTCTTGCCAATAAACCATGCAATATGGGACAGCAAGGACCTTAAGAACATTTAGCTGCCACCTAGAGACAGTCATAGGACTCATCTGGGTTCTTGACTAACTCTTCTGACTCACCAGTCCCACTTCAGACATGTCTATATCACATAATTTATCTATTTAATTCAACTCAACACTTATTAAATGCATGCTCTGTGTAAGAGAATGTTTTAGGCAATTCTTCATGTGATCTATGACTTTACCCCAGCTAGCTGACTCCAGTGAGGCATCTCTAACTCTGTTATAGCCTATGACCTCTCCCAACTATGATTATTCACTTTGAACTCTTGTCCATTTTGGCCATAGTTTTGTTCTGGTCCCATCCTTTAAAATATACACGCTTGGTGATTGTTTTAACATACTAGCCTGCTTGACCCAAATCTTAGCCCACCTGATCTGTGTCCCCTCTCCCTCAATTGAGAAGTATATGGTCCTATGGTACACACCTTTTGCACTTCTACAACCAAACTGTAAAACACAGTACCTGTGACATAGGAATAGTGGTTGAAGCCATCTTAGTAGCAGAATCATGAGAATAACAGTTATGACACAACTATTTAACTTTTCTCTTCAGGATGTGAGTTCAACTCTGACCTCGGACACTTAGTAGCTCTGTGACCCTGAGCAAGTCACTTAACCCTGTTTGCCTCAGTTTTCTCATCTGTAAAATGAGCTGGAGAAGGAAATGGCAAACCACTGCAGTATCTTTGCCAAGAAAACCCCAAATGGGGTCACAAAGAGTCAGACGTGACTGAAATGACTGAACAAAAACAAACTGAGGTAGGATTACTTCCTGAGGGTACAATTTTTATAACTTTATTAGTATCTATTTGAATAGCCCAAGTCAAGAAAACAACTATTTAGGGCTTCAGAAGACAACCATAATGGCTTTAGTACAATATTTGTGCCTCTCTTCTTCACCACATTGTCATCCATCTGTTTTGAATATGTTTCTCATTATTTTATACTCCCAATTCACATATTTCCTTTCTTTTTGGTGTATATTTTCAACACATTCTGCAATTTGGTAAATATTTATTGAGTACTTATAGGACAGATACAAAGATAAATAGGTTAGAGTCTTTTTTTCAGATGGAATTTACAATCTAGGAGAAGGGAACAAAGCTCATAAACAAAATGCCCCATTATAATGCAACATCAAGTGTGATAAGTACTAGAGAAAAGTACAAAGCAACAACTGAGATTCAGTATTGTATCCAATTCTAGAGTCAAATCATGTTTCACACAGAAAATATGACAAATAACAAGGGAGGATGCTAACAATCTCCTTTTTTTAGGAGACTAACATTTACTGAAATAAAACAGATCTATCAGCATTTCTATAACCTATTCTCAGCCTTGATGACAATGGAATCACCTCATTTCGATTCTAACATCTCAGTACCCAATGTACCTCTGAACCTAAGAGTATAAAATGACACTCAGGAAAATGAAGTTAGAAGTAGCTGGAATCATCTAAATATATACACAGGCAATTTGTGTTTTACAAAACATAATTTTACAGAAAACTCAGCGATCAATTTTTAAAATATCTCAGAGGGGAAAAATACAAAGTATGGAAAAACTAAGAGAAGGAATTATTGCCAAAAAATAACCATTGAGATACAAAGAACTACCAAGCTACATGTTATTTAAGCAGTTCTAGAAATAATTAAAATAATCTATGTGCAATGTTCAAGCACTGAAGCAATATGTAGATTAAGAAACAAATGTACCTCATTTGTGGGAAAGAAACTATATTTCCCTCCTTAAATTCGCTTGCTAGGAGTAGGTACTTGGAATTATTTATTGAATGATATAGGCAAAATTGATCCTTTAATATGTGTTTATACCCCCAAAGACACTGGAATGATCATAATAAACTTTATTATTACACAGAGCTATGTGGACTGCGGGGTCAGACTGGGTACCCATAAAAAAAACAATAAGTCTACTGAGAATATATATATGATATTGCATACCCTCTAAAGAAAATGATCATATTCTATTCTTAAATGAAAACTAGATCATATTTGGATGGCATTTCAAAGGATTTTCCATACATTATCTCATTGGCTCCTCACATTAGCCTCAAGAGATAGGTAGTATAGATGATTACACATATTTCACAGATCAGGAAATTGAAGCTAATGGTCATGCAGCTAGCAAGTAGCTGACCTGAAACTTGAATGAAACCTTCTGACTCCAACTCCGGTACACTTTCCAAAACATCATACAATCTTTTTCACACAAATGTTTGTAACATTATGTTCCCAGTTCCAGTTGGCTTGTTCCATTCCATTAACCTTTGACCAGAAGTCAAACATTTTCTTTTCAATAATATTGTAATAATTTTGAGCATTTCTTACTTTCATACATAATCTTTGGCATTTGTTTTGGGGAATCGCAGAAACCTTGAGAGACTGTTTTAATAATCTTTCTTACCTCCAGGCACAAGTATACCAACAGAATCCCCAATGTGCAAATTAGGAGCTTATTTTTCAAAGCTTCTTTCATTTGGGGCTAAATGCATTCACATCTGAGACTGGAGAAAAAAAAAAGAGAAACAATAGGTAATTGCATGTGTGTTTGAGAGGACTGCCAAGTTGGTCCACCTCTATCATAAACCCATTCCCACTTTTTTTGATAGGGCTCTATTATCATTTTTTTCATCCTGTATTTTCCTTTGCATGATCTGTTCTATTTCTAACATGTCTGATTTTTTTTCAGACAAGCTAATGATTCAGGAAAGGAAAAAGACATTTTTAGGGTGGATAGAGTACACATGATAAAGTGTAAGTGGGGATTGTTTGCACATGGAGAGTAGTTGTGATTTCACACTGCTCCAAAGTAGAGGCTTGGCTTCCAAGAACAACCCAGGCAGTGATTGTGCTATTTATCAGTGTTCCTGGTGGATGATTGCCCAGCAATTAACAGAGCTTTCCCTGGGCTCCTGCTGACCAACAAAATTGATTTGGGTTCTTTAAATGAGAATTTGTGTACACATGTGTATAATCTAGTCTAATTAATACAATACTTTTTTTTAGGTTTTGATCTTCCTCTGCATCACAAATATTGGGGCCTCTGTTAGTTTTGACTTTCACAGGAATCCCATCCACTCCAGAGGTCTGTAGAATAATAATACCCAAATTGTTCTACCCTCTCATTTGCTTCTCTTGCTTTTAGCTTATCTCTAGCACAATGAATTCACAAATGTTATATTTTGCTGTGAATAACCACATAGACTTGATAATGAATAGAATCAGGCAGAGAATCTATTCTCACTATCCTTTTGTGACCGAACACTTGAGCCAATGAAACTTTCTTTTAAATCATCTCTCTTGTGTAAGTAGTATCAGTGGAATTCTTTCACTTGTACTCTCAGAATGTAAAAATCATTTCTGTAGAATCTCAAAGGATTCAAAATAACATCTCTTTTCTACCATGGTTGTTTTTGTTTGTATTTGTTTTTCCACGTGGATCAAAGACTATAGTTCCGTGGAAATAGAAGTGTCAAAATGGGAAGTCAACTACTAGCTTTGGCTAGATTTTGAGCTTTATCATTGACAACTCTGTATTTTGAACTCTAGGCCTCTCCTCTTCACTATACTCCCTCCTGTTGAACTTATTCTTCATTCTCATTATTCTCTTGTTTCTTTATTCTTCTATTCACTAGACTCTCAGGCCATTGACCTTCTTCTACCTGGAGATTCCATTAATGACTAGTTATTGGGTATGATCATTAATCAGCTTTAAATCCACCTAACTATATGATCATATAACCATTTCTATCTTGTCAGCAAGCTTATCCTGGGAGACTTTGTCAAGTCTATGGTAAAATCTAGGTATAATATATTTATGTCATTCTGTTAATCTGTAAATCCAGGAACAGTGGTTCCCACAATGCAGAATAGGCAAAATTGCTGAACTCCTATTTTGCTTCTGTTTTCTGTAATCAAGAAGAAATAAATATCTTCAGAGTGGGCATGGAACAAAAACTGTTCAACAGAGATGAGCTGAAAGATAAATGAGACATGCTTAGCAAATAGCTCTTCAAGTTGATTGGGAAACTCAACAAATTGATCAGGAAATCCCCTAATCAACCCTGCCTCCTTACAAATTCATCAAGATCAAGTTCAGACCAATCGAGTTTTTATTGTCATTCAGGCAATGACATTTATTAAGCACCTATTATGGTCTGGGTTTTATGCAAAGTGTTGGAGATACAAAGAAAAGCAATGGACAGTTCCTGCTCTCTAGAGCTCACTATATAGGGGAGAAACAACATGCAAATAAGCTACATACAGGATATATAGTGAATAATCAACAAGAGGAAGGTACTGCAATTAAAGTGAAACAAGGAAGACTTCCTGTAGAAGATGGGATTTTAGAGAAGTCAGGGAATTGAGGAGGTAGAAATGAGGCAGGAGAGCATTTTACATGAGGGGGACAGCCAATCAACATGCGCAAAGTAGGGAGATAGAACATTTTATTCAAAAAACAGCAAAAAGGCCAGTGCCATTGGAGGTGGCAGATGTAAAGTGTAAGGTGAAATGTGTGTTTGTGCAGGTTATGAAGGTCTTTGGATGTCAAACAGAGGATTTTGTATCTGATCCTGGAGGTGATAGGAATTCACTGGAGTTTATTGAGTAGAGGATGACATGGTAATACCTGTGCTTTAGGAAACTCATTTTCATGGCTGAATGGAGGATGACCTTGAGGAGGAAAAACTTAAGGCAGACCAACCGGGAGGCTATTGTACAGAGATGAGGAGATAAGGGCTTTCACCAGCGTGGTAGCATTATCAGAAGGAAGAAGGGGAGAGGAGAGATGCTACAAAGGTAGAAGGGTCTTGGCAATAAATTGGATATGTGTGTGGGGGAGGTGAGAGATAGTGAAGAATAAAGGATGAAAACTAAGCCGAAAACCTGGAGGACAGAAGATGGTGGTAATCTTGACAGTAATAGAGAAATTCTTTTATATAGTGAGTGCAAAGCTCTCCAGTTAGAAACTGGAATTTCTACTTAGAAAAAGCTCGAGAGAAAAACTTCGTAATACAGAAAATTTTTGTCCATAAATACAACATCTATCAATGAATAATAATAATAAATTTTTTGTCAAATGCCAATGAACAGAGATGTCAATTTAGTAGAGACAGAGGTAACACCTCAGAAGACCAAAGAATATTTCAAATGTGAAATACATGAAACTCCCTCTCTTTCTCCATCTTCCCTCCACTTAATGAAAAAATAAAAAAAAAATTCTCAAATCCATCTGTTTTTAGTCTCATTTGATTTCCCATTTACTATCAAGAAAGTGAACAATTGCTCTGACCCTACTTTTGTGGAGTTTAATAATTACCCAAGAAGGGTCATCATTATTTCATGTAATTATTTAATGTTTAGGTAATTATTTCATGTTTAGTTTGGACTACATTTGATGTCTTTAATCCTGGAATTCATTGAATGAATGAATGAATGAATGAACAAATGAAAAAGCCCTTAGTAAGTGCTTATTCTGTTCAAAAAATTGCACTGATCACTAGAAATACAAATAATAAATCAAGATGGTCCCTGTCAAAGGGCTTACATTCAAGGAACTTATATTCTAATGAGAGAGATAATACTTATTGAAAGTTTCTGCTACAAACCAGTTGAAATGGTTCATGGTCCTTGGGGTAAAATGATAAAACAAGTGGTAATGTTTCTTCTTTCGTACCATTTCCACTGAAAAAATCATGTTTCTGATGCAGTAAGCTGCTCAACCATGAATTCTAGGATTTATAGTTGCCTAAAGAGTTAGTACTATCAGTTAATTGTATTTGAGTTTGTATTTTGTTGCTAAACCTAATCATTCATTTCTTTAAAGAAGTTCTTTCATTAATAGATAAAAAAGTTTGTATTTTCACAAGCTCATTTGAATAGCATTCAGTTTACATTTCTCACTAAAAGCCAGGCTCAAGCAACCCTTAAGTGTTAATCCATGTAATAAAAATATGACTATGAAGAAATAGATTTGATAGGAGAAGTGGAAACAGAGGCACAAATCATGAATGTGTTCATAGTTCTTTCTGATGTAAACCTTAGCTGACTTTTGACTTTTAGTAAAAATACACTGGTATAAAATTTATCATTGTCATGTGAAACTATTGTAACTTTCATTCAAGCTTAGCCTTGGATAAGAATCCTTGAATATTTTTTAGCACAAATTTTCTTTGAGGTAATCACGGGCTATAAATTGTATAGAACAAATATAGGTCATACAGACACTGTGTCCTTTGGAAAGAAGGCTGCATGATACTAAATGGGAACTCCAGGCCAAGTTACTTTTCCTCATGTGATGGAAGCAGAGAGTAGCCAAGCAATTAGGATCTAGCAGCCAAAGCCTCAGAAGTTTTGACCATCTGGGCTGGCTATAACACAGTTTTCCATTTCTTTCCTCTTCAGTCTTTCCTGGCAGTCAGATATTTCATGTTTCCTGGAATTATTTTTAACAAAATGATCAAAAACCACAATGCTTACCTCAGTCCCTCTTCTACTTTGAATGTTGCTTAGATTAATCTGGAAATGGTCATTGTCTGGGAAAGAACTATAATATCCCACTATTGGTTCTAATATGTCTACTGTTTTGGGTAATGAAGATTCACAACACAGAAGCTTAAGAATATCTCAAACCAAACCAAAGATTGTCTTGTTGAAGCAAGCCCCAAACTTGTCTGAACTCATTTCTTTGAAGAATCAAGTCTTCACAATATGTGTTTCTAATGAAACTATTCAGTATCCTATTGTCTGAGTGGGCATAGAGAGCAAGTTCAGGAAATTTGCTTTCAAATGTCATAGTGGCTGGATAAGCCTTAACCTTCACCTTTAGATAGATTGGGAAGAGATTATGGAAGCCCTCAAATTTTAGGCCAAGAAGAATAGACTTTATAATACAACCAATGATATACTAGACTTGGCAAATGATACCACAAAGAAATGAAATTGACTATCTTAACAAATAAGAAGGCTCTGACCACCAATGTAAGAGTCACTTCAGAATGACATATTGGTGTACGGCCAGATTATCTACCAGATAGAACAAAATTCAAAATAAACACTTAATTAAATAAAGAATAAAGATTTTAAAAGGACAATAATGCAATTGCAATAGCTCTAGCCCTGGTCTCTTTGAGTTGTTGTCATAAAAATAAAAAGACTGAGTCTATCCCCAATTGATAAATAGTCAAAGGGTATGAACAGGCAGTTTTCAGATGAAGAAATTAAAGCTATCTATAGTCATATGAAAAAATGCTCCAAATCATTATTGATTAGAGAAATGCAAATCAAAATGACTCTGAGGTACCACATCATGCCTAGCAGATTGGCTAATGTGACTAAACAGGAAAATGATAAATTTTGGAGAAGATGTGGGAAAATTGGAACACTAATATATTGTTGGTGGAGTTGTGAACTGATCCAACCATTTTGAAGAGCAATTTGGAACTATGCCCAAAGGGCTATAAAAATGTGCATACCCTTTGACCCAGTAATAGCACTTCTAGGGCTATAACCCAAAGAGATCACACAAATGGGGAAAGGACCCACATGTACAAAAATACTTATAGCAGCTCTTTCTGTGATGGCAAAGAACTTGAAATTGAGGGGATGCCCATCAGCTGGGGAGTGGCTGAATAAGTTGTGGTATATGAATGTAATGGAATACTATTGTGCTATAAGAAATGATGAGCAAGCAGACTTCAGAAAAACCTGGAAAGACTTGTATGCACTGATATTGAGTGAAGTGAGCAGAACCAGGAGAATGTTGTACACAGTAACAGCCACAGTGTGCAATGACTAACTTTGATAGCCTTAGCTCTTCTCAGCAATGCAAGGATCTAAGACATCTCCAAAAGTCTTATGATGGAAAATGCAATCCACATCCAGAGAAAGAACTATAGAGTCTGAATGCAGATCAAGGAGTGTTATTTGTTCTTTTTTTCTTCTGTTTTGTTTCATTTCTTATTTCTTGTGGTTCCTCCTATTGGTTCTAATTCTTCTTTACAATATGACTGATGTGAAGTTATGTTTAATAGGAATGTATATATAGAGCCTATATCAGATTACGTATCATCTTGGGGAAGGAGGAAAAGAAAATTTAAAACTCAAAAGCTCATGGAAGTGAATGTTAAAAACTAAAATTAATTAATTAATTAAAAATACTAAGTCTGATGATCATACTATTACTATTTCTTAGAGAAGCCTAACTTACATAAAAAAGCCACATAACAAGGAAGCCAGAAAAGCGAGGAATCAATTTAGGCAACAAACATTTGATGTCCTTATCAAGTGAAGAGAAAAGGCAGCCAATGGCAACAAGATTTTGAGTCTAAGACTTAGAGTATAATTTCCTTGAGAGATGTCTCATTTTTGTTTTTCTGTACCCAGCATCTAGCATAATGCCTGGCACAAATACTGTTGATTGATTGATTGAACACACAGCATTACAGGCAGTATTTTGCAAAAGAGTACAAGGCAGTGAAGGGGAAGGCTTATATTAAATGTGATATAAGGCCCATCTAAGCCATATCATCCCAAGACCATTTATAGATGAACCTAAAAGGAGGGCAATAAATAGCCATGAATTTGAATTAGATCTACTGGCAGACAATTTTTATTGTCATCTAGTCTCATATCCAGAAGAAATTTGTGTTGGAAGCAACACAATTTTAATGGCATTCAGGTATTTTTTCAAACTGTATGAAAATGGGGAAGATTAGCAAAGAATTAAAAACATTATGTATAGTATTATTACCCTGAAAAAGGCAAATAAAAAGACCTCAGTAACCACCAACTTATATGCCTATTTTCTTGTCGCTAAAAAAATCTTTGTAAGAATCATCCATGTATGTTGACAGACCCTCTTTAGTGAAGAAATAAAAATCAAATAGGCAGGCTTTCACAATCAATTTTCATTTTTTGTTTTTAAAAATATTTTTAAAATTTTGGACTTAAATACTCAAAAAAGAACATTTTTATACACACACCAGAACACAAAAAGAGGATTCTATATGAAACTGTGAATCTTCATTTTACACTGATATATATATACAAAACATACATACATACATATACACACGTACGTGTGTGTGTGTGTGTGTGTATATATACACACACTCATGATTCTACAGTTACTTTCTTTTTTTTAATTTTTCAAAAATTTTAATTAATTTATTTGGAGTTATCAACAATCACTTCCGTAACCTTTTGAGTTTTAAATTTTTCTCCCCCTCCCTCCGCACCTTCCTCCCCAAGACAATGCGCAACCTGATATAGGCTATACATATATATTCTATAAGTTACTTTCAAAACTGTCCTACTTCTCTGTGCTTCCTTCTGAACCCTCTTCTGTTCTCTTCTATGTGTTTTTGGGGGGCTAGGCAATGGGGTTAAGTGACTTGCGCAGGGTCACACAGTTAGTAAGTGTTATGTGTCTGAGGCTGGATTTGAACTCAGATGCTCCTGAATCCAGGGCCTGTGCTTTATCCACTGCACCACCTAGCTGCCCCTATGTATTTTTTTAAAACTTAAAATGACCCTCTTTTGTTTTTGCATCACTATTGCTAACCTCCCTCTCCTATCCCTTTCCACCCCACATTAAAAAATGAGAGAAAGAGGGAAAAATTTTTGTATCGCATAAGTATAGTCAACAAAATGAGACTAAATAATTGCTATGTTCAAAAAAACCTGGCTCTGAACTTTGCATCCATCAACTCCCTATTGGGAAATCTATGGCCCCAGTTCCTAGTGAAGTTAATTGACTCATCTTTGAAACTTCCACCCTACTATATCCCAAAGAGATCATAAAAATGGGAAAAGGACACACATGTACAAAAATATTTATAGCAGTTCTTTTTGTGGTGGCAAAGAATTGGAAATTGAGAGGATACCCATCAATTGGGGAATGACTGAACAAGTTGTGGTATATGAATGTAATGGAATACTATTGTGCTATAAGAAATGATGAACAGGCTGAAATGAGAAAAACCTAGAAAGACTTCTATGGTCTGATGCTGAGTGAAATGAGCAGAACCAAGAGAATGTTGTACACGAAAACAGCCATGTTGTACAATGACTAATATTGGTAAACTTAACCCTTCCCAGAAATACAAGGATCGAGGACATCTCCAAAGGCCCCATGATGGAAAATGCTATGCACATCCAAAGAAAGAACTATGGAGTTTGAATGCAGATCGAAGCATACTATTTGTTATTTTTTTTCTTCTGTTGAATTTTGTTTCCTCTTTCTGGTGGTTTCTCCTATTGGTTCTAATTCTTACTTACAACATCACGAATATGAAAACATGTTTAATAAGAATGTATATGTACAGCCTATATCAGATTGTGTGCTGTTTTGGGGAGGATGGTAGGGAGGAAGGGGGAGAAAAATGTAAAACTCAAAAGCTTATGGAAGTGATTGTTGATAAATCAAAATAAATTAATTTAAAAAAAGAAACTTCTACCCTAGACCTGGCTTATTGTGATTATTGACTGAGTAAGGGCAAGCTAGCCCACTTATTTTACTACATTTATAAAATGGTCCCAGGTGATGCTTCAAATATATATCCCATCCAGCCATTCATCTGTCCACCCAGTGAAAACAACAATATAAACATAAGAACTTTGATCAGTGAAGCAACTAATCTTTCCAGAGGCCCAATAGTGCAAGATACCTCCATTCTCTTGGCAGAGAGGTGGCAAATGATAGGTAAAGAATGAAACATACTTTTTTTTAGACATTACCAGTGTGATAGTTTAATTTACATAATTATATTTCTTTGTTACAAAGGAAGGTTCTTTGGGGAGAGAGGCAATTTTTGGAAAGTGACAACACTGTAAATTAAAAAATTAATAAATATGCAATAATGTTGGTCTTGTTGTTCCTTCTCACACAAGACCTTCTAGTTTCCTGCCTCCAAGCATTTTCAGTGGCTGCCACCTCATCTAAAACTCTCTTCCTTGCCTAAAACTTCATCTCTCCCTCCAGTCTTACCTGATTTCCTTCAAGCCTCACCAAAAGTCCCATCTTCCCAGAAAGAAGTCTTTTCCAGTCCTCCTTAATTTTAGTGCCTTTCTTCTGAGATTATCCCCAATTTATCTTATATATATCTAGTTATATATAGCTGCTTGCGTATTGTCTCCCCAATCAGATTGTGAGAACATTGAAAGCAAGAACTATTTTTTTCTTTCTCACATTTCTAGCACTTAACACAGTGCCTGGTGCATAGTAGGCACTTAGTAAAAGCCTATTTCCTTAACTTGACTTTATCCTATGAAAGAAAATTAAAAAGAAAAATAAGAAGAATCAAATAGAAACCTAGCATTTTCCAATAATGTGCTTCTTAGAATTTTATAGCATTTGTTCTGGGCCTTTTGACCAAGACTCTCATTTATGTATCATATAGTACTTTGTAGTATGGTCTAGTGAGAAAAACACTGGATTTAGCATCAAATGATCTGGGTTCAAGTCCTGTCTCTATCCTTTTTTTGTGCAACAGTGAAGAAATCACTTCATCTCTGTTTGCTTCCTGATTTCCTCTTCCATAATATGAAGATAATAAAATCAAAAGCCAGAATTAAGGTTGCTGGGAGAAATATCAACAATACCAGATATGCAGGCAATACTATCCTGATGGCAGGAAGTGGAGAAGAATTAAGAAACCTCTTGATGAGGATAAAAGAGGAGAGTGTAAGAGCTGGCTTAAAGCTTACCAAAAAAAAAAAAACCCTAAGATTATGGCAAATAGGCCCACCCCTTTCTGGCAAATAGAGAAGAAATGGAAGCAGCATCAGGGTTCAGATGGTGACTGCAACCATGAAATTAAAAGCTGCTAGCTCCTTGGAAGGAAATATGGCAACTCCGGACAGCATTCCAAAAAGTAGAGATATCATTTGCCAACAAAAATCCTTACTGTCAAAGCTATGGTTTTTCCAGTAGCAGTGTACAGCTATATGGAAAGCTGAGCACCACAGAATCGATGCTTTCAAATTGTGTTGCCAGAGAAGACTCTTGAGAGTCCCTTGGACAGCAAAGAGATCAAATCAGCCAATATTTAAAGAAATTAATGCAGACTATTCATTGGAAGGTCAAATAGTGAAGCTAAAGCTTAAATACTTTGGCCACATAATGAGAATAATGAGAAGATAGGATTCATTGGAAAAAGATCCTGATGTTGGGAAAGATTGAAGGCAAAAGGAGAAGCGGATGGCAGAGGGTGAGAAGGACAGATGGTGTCATGGAAGCAATGAATATGAGCTTGGACAGACTTTGGGAGATAGTGGAGGACAAAAGGGACTGGCATGCTATGATCCATGGAGTCACAAAGAGTCGGACACAACTGGACAATTGAACAACAGCTACTACTACTAGCTTTCAGGAAAACACTGTAAAACTTCACATGTTGTGTGCAAATGTATTGTTATGTTATATTTACGTAAATCTCATTTTCCCTCTAGTTTATAATATTCTTGAGGGCAGCAACCAGGTCTTATTCATCTCTTCATCTCCCTTAGCATTTAGTATAGTGCCTTATACACAGTAGGTGTTTAAGAGATATTGAATAAATGATGTCTAAGAAGTAAGCCATTTATGTCAGTGACTCCTGTGTTTGAATTTGTATACACAAGAAGCATGGAGGGGCAAGTGAGAGAGAAATGAAGACCTGCTCCCTTTCTGCTGGATGTGTGATGACCCATATTGTAATATTATCTAAGTGTAATTCCTTATCTAATTGATATTCTAGAGAGTTCTTCAGTCACCCAGATCTGCAAAGCTAGATGTAGATTTCCAATTTTTCCCCAGGCCTACTTACTCTAAACTAACATTCTTTCATTCATTCAACAAACATTTGAAGCCCTCATATGTGCATGGTCAGACCACCTGTCTAAAGTCCGATAAGTTAAAAAAGCAGAAACAAGAATTGGAGAACAATTTAGTGTTAGTTCTATGGTAAAAGATAGTGTTGGAGGTGGTGGTTTAAGGAACAAAGATGATCATATTTGAACTTCTTTGTATAACTTAGATCTGGGAGAAGCCTTTGAGATCATGTTTACAAATTAGGAAAATGAGGCCCAGGGAGGTCTTAGGTCCATAGATTTAGAGCTAGAAGGGACTTCAGAGTAATTGGACTCTCTCATTTTACAGATGATGAAACAGATGCCAAGAAAAACAAAGGAACTTGGCCAAGGTCACACAGGTGATAAATGGCAGAGACAAACCCTGTCTCTATGACTCCAAGTCCAGTGTTGATTCCACTATATTCAAACATCAACATTAGTTCAGTAGAATACCGCACTGTGAAGGCCAGAGGAAACTTGTCCCCAGCATCAGGGCATGGTTTTCTTTGGTTTGCTGCCCTCTTTCCATATTAACTCAGAACCTGGGCCACAGACTGGGGAGAGTACATGATGTAAAATAAAGTAATATTAATATTGGTGATATTACTGAACATTTATATGGCATTTTATGGCTGATCATTCACTTTCATGCACATTATTTTGTCTCAAACTATGTTTTAGTACACAGTTCAAATAGTAGTAACTTCTTATATAGGAAGAAACTGAGGTTTAGGGAAGGTAAGAGATTCGGTCAGAGTCAGAATTAGTAAGTGACAGAGCTGAAATGAATGCATCTGCCTTCTGACTCCTACTTAGGTCTTCTTTCCACTGCTGCTGGCTCATTGCCTCTGCTTTGCTGGAAAAGGCTCCCCTACCATGAAAGAAGGAAGCGTACTGCCAAGACATTCTAGGAGCAGGCTAAGAAAGAGCATTTGGGAAAGAGGTGTGATGACAATCCTGACATTCATGTCTTTAGTTGTGCTTGTGTGGGGTGCATGATGCTCTCATTTTCATCTGATGCTAATTGCCCCAGGGGAAGCATTTCTATCACAGAAGAACACATTGGAAAAGAAGGAAGATAAGGTCATATTGGTCAGGAAGCAACCAACTGCCACTGTGAAGGAATGAACCATCAAAATAACTTTTTTCCTGAGGCTCCTTGACACCTTAAGATGTCATGCCTACCTGCTGCCTCTGGAGAAACTTTGCAGTCTTGAAAGGACTTTCTCCCTATTTTTTTCTACCAAGGGTTGAGCTCACAGGTTTCCCCTGCTGGTGCTTTTCTCTGACAAATTAAACAGGATTTTGGAGCTAGAAGAAGCCTTAGGAATCAACTCGTCCAATCCTTTATATCCAGGCTATGTGACTTTTCAACAGCTACATTCTCTCTTTCACCTCACATGACTAGAATGCTCACTTTTCTCCACTCCACCCTCTTTAAAATTAGACACATTCACCCTGAGACGCTCTTTCATCTAAGTTTAGGAAAGAAAAAACAGAAAAAGGAGGCATCCCAAACCCAGGATCAGACTTGCCTAGTCAGGACAAGGGCTTTAAGTACTATATGTTTATGGCTGTATGGAGGCTGGGGTGTGGGGATGGTGCCAGCCGTTCATCCCCCACCCAACTCTAGGGATGCAACTTGAAATAGTCCTGCATAATGCACAGCCAGAGAAGAGTGCAGTTGAAGGGACAGGCTCCTCTCTTTTGTACAACCACTGAAAGAGCAGCTCCTTCAGCTCTGCATTTCGGTATGACCTCTCCAACATCTTACATGGCCAGAAAAAGGCCCTGAAGCTCTCATGTGGTCAGTTAGAACCAGGAAAGGTTAAGAAGTACTTAAAAAGGGGTGATAAAAATATATTTGCACTTTGTCTTACGAATCTAAAAAAGATGGCTATAAGCTGAAAAAAAAAATGAAAGGAGAAAATCACCTCCATGTATCCACCAAACTAGGTATTATAGACCGTAGGATCATAAATTTGGAGCTAGAAGAGACTTTAGAAGCCACTTGGTAGAACTTGTTCATTTTATCGTTGAGGAACCAGATTTTCAAAGCTGCTATGACTTGCTCAAAGTCACATATGTAGTAAGTAACAGGGATAGAATTGGAATCTAGGTCCTCTGACTCCACATTACAATGCAGTTACAATGTAGGAAGGAGCATAGCAGTAGACACTCCCACAATCCATGATAGTTACAATCCAAGAAAAGAGGGGCCAATGGAACTCATGGCCTCAGATGCCTCTACCCAAATGTACAAAGTACGGAAAATAAGCAGAAATGCAAAGAGGCCAATGTGTCTCTATAGTCTACTTGAGACTTGCTGATATAAGACTAGACTTTGGCTCTGAAAGGGCCTCATTCAGAAGAATAAGGAAAATAAAAATTTACATCAAGAAGGTATAATCATGTGAGAAAAACCGGGAAATAGAGGATGAAATCATGGTGGAGAGAATTCAAGTAAAGATCAATGGAGGCAGAAAACAGAAGCAACATCGTTACTAAAATACTCTACATAGACCATTTAAAAAGAGAGGGAGGAAAAGGTGCAAAGTTTTGGAAACAGGTCACAAGCTTGGAATAGAAGTATGACATAGAAGTAGTTGGGGGCTTACCTAGACATCTGGAACTCTGTCTGCCAACAGAGCAGCTAACTTGTCAGTGCCTGGAACAGGACTGAATTTCCATGCATGGGAGACAATGAAAATGGCTGTAATCAGGGGATAGAATGTCTTATTTGAGGAATAGCAAGAAAATCGATGTCACTGAAAAAGTATAAAGTATGAGAAGACCAGAAAGGGTGGGGTGGGTGGATGGGTTTCTTGAGCATGATACCCAGGATGGTAATGGGCCTTGATTTAATGCCATATGAGAACTGGTTGAAGGAAATAGTGATATTTAGCTTGATAAAGAGAAGTCTAGGTTGGGGAGTGGTGGGGCAGGGGCAACGGACAAGATTGCTGCCTTCCAGTATTTCAAGGACTATCAGACACAGGAGAGATTTAGACTTGTTTCACTTGTCCTGAGATTTGTGATGACAAGGTTGTTAGGATTCTCAGATTCTTATGTTTATTTTGCTTTTATTTTATTTTTAATCCAATAAACACTAATAAACACGAATCTCAGTTTTTATGGGATTAGAACACAGGTATCTTTTGACTCCAAGCACAGAGTTATTCTTCCTGTGTCATTTTGACTCTCACCACGATTCCTTCCTTATTGGATACAGAGGGAAATGGGGAAATGGTAATAGCAATTCAAAAGCCTATTTAAAGGTACTTTCCTGAAAACCTAACATGAGGCAACAGTATGGCTTTACCTTTGATGGAGATAGAATTCGGGGTCTTCACATTGTACTTCTGGAGTTTAACATTACTAAAATTCCAAAGGTTATGGGTAGGTCCCTACAGGTAAAGACTTAATAGGTGGGCATGTCTTTTGGCACCTTGAGAGATTTGTAAAACTAATAAAATGCTTATGCTTCTCATGGGAATCCAGGAGGAGGCAAGTGGTGATTATTGTAAGTGATAAATCCTTTTTAACTGGCACTTTTGGGAAAAATCTATTGATGGCTCCTATTAATACGCGTATAGTCCAGTCATTCCCTTTAAACTTCTGGAATATAGAATGTCATAACTAATAAAGAAATGTACTCAGTGAATTCTCTGACATTGTGAAGAAACAAGCACCACAAAAAATGATAAAATCCCCCATCAATGACATAACAGTCCAAATTCTCATGTAGAGTAAGAAAGGCTTAGATCTGTATCCCCCCCCAAAATTTGTTGAATGAAAAAGATCAATGTGTGGGTGGGTCTAAATGGGTTAGAGTAGGGATTCTTAATTTTAATTTGGATGGGAAAATTATACTCTTATGTTCATTAAGGTCTAACTGAAATTCAACATGTCCTTCAGTTAAGAATATAGTGCCAAATATTCTGTGAAAGGAGCCATAGGTTTCACCAGGCTACAGAAGCAATTAATAACACAAAAAGTTTAAGAACCCCCATATAAAAGATTGAAGATACAATACCAAGATTTCAAAAGATAACCATCATTGGCACTATCTCTAAGAGATGAAGTAATTTGTTTTATTTGCCAAAAGTTTTTCATGGAACCTACTATGGGTTATAAAAATTAATTTGTTCCATCTTAAAAATTTGAAGGCTTTTCTTCCTTAGCACATACTAGAGCATAATGAGAAATCATCATTTGAAGGCTCTCAAAGTCTAGCAAGGTCTATTGTGTCTCTTCCAGAAAAGGCTTGTAGAGTTCTGAACTCCTCAGAGTCATTACCTTTCTGAGATCACTTATGTTGCTGTATATGGAGGCGATCTTCCATTTGGTTCAGGAATGAATATTAGCAAAAATATGTAACCTCCGAAAAATACTTACACACCAGAAAGCTCATCTTGGCTCCTAAGGTGTCAAGGAATGATAAAGATGAATTTCCATACTCTGTTCCAGTATTGTTGGCATAAAGAGAAAGAATGAAAATATTGTTCAGTCAAGAAATAACTTCAATAGTTAAAATCTCATTTCTTATAAAGAAACTTCCTTTCTTAAAAATTATAGGTTCTGTCTGTAAAATCCCATATTTTCTTTACTCTGTCCACACTATGGACTAATTACAAAGATGATAATCTATGCCCTTGAACAGCTTAACTCATTGGCAGCAATTTTTGTGGTTTTAAAATTGGAAGGCTGTGGAATTTAAAAGCTAGAAGGGAACTTGGCAATCATTTAGTCCAATTTCAATATGTTCAAATATTTGTTGAGTCAAGATCCTTTATTTTACAGATGAGAAAAAATACTAACCAGAATCAAGAAACAGAAGAGAAAGGAAGGTAAATAATACATGTGTGATGTGAAATTTAATAACCCAGTACTTGTAGGGACTTTCTATTACAAATAGGCCAACTTTTACAAAATAGTTATGTTCTAGAAAAAAATGTTGAATGAGAATTAAATGTTTATATCTCAAATCACATATTTGGAAGGTACTACTTAAAATCAGTCCTATAGTAAATCCCCTCTTAGATAACGAATCACTCCCTACTTAACTACTATTAATCCAAATGCTCATATATTGAGTTTGCTTTAAGCAATTGTCTGAATTTGAAGGACAAACTGTTGGGAAAGAGAAGAGAAGAAAAGAGAAAAGATGAAGGGAAAGAAAGAGAGATAAAGAGAGAAACAGAGACAGAGACAGAAGCTCATAGGTTTAAGCAACCCCAGGATTTTCTTCAGAACAGAATTTAAGTCACTGTGTTTCCTCTCAAGAAAGGATTTTTTACTTGTTTTGTGGTATTTTTCTAAAATAGCATTTTCTCTCATTACAGAATGAAAAGTCTTTTCAGAAGATAGGAGAACATTTGAAAGACTGGCAAATGGAATAGAGGCATTTTCAAAGGAAGATCAATCCATGGCCTCAAAATTATACCAACTAGTCTACTTATGCAAAAAGCTAGCCTTGAATGAATCTATTTAGAATCCTTTTGTAACTAATAAAAATTAAATTACATAAAAATTAAATACCAAGGGAAAAAAAACTTTCTTTTAGTTTGCTAAAAACAAAAACAAAAAGACCCCAACTTCTCCCAACTATATCCCTTCTATCTGATTATTCTCCCAGTTGCTGATATGAAGGGAGAGTTGCTTCTTTTCCCCACCTACTGAGGAACTCTGGCCACCTCTAAAATATTTCTACTCCCTCACCCATCCCTGGGCTGCCACTATCCAGGATCCTAGAGCTATCATGTTCTTCTTCCAGTCTGCCTTCTGCTAGAGCAGACTTGACCCCCTCCTCCTGTCAGATGGTTTGGGAATACATGTTATGCACCACTAGTGTAGGAACCAAGGCAGCACATGCTGGCTGTTTTGATAGTAAACTCTTTGAAGGTAGGGGCTGTGTCTTGTACTGCTCTCTTAGTCACACTAGCACCATGGACAGTGCCATGTACAAGGAAAGTACTCAAAATGATTAATCATAATTGTCAAATGCAGTGCTTCCTGTCAAGCAAATAATCAACTCCCTCTCTACCCTCATTGTATCACCAGAAAGTGTTGAACTGTACAGGCTGGTTGTGCTTGATGAAATGAACTGAATTTCTAGGCTTCATTAGAGGCATCCCTTTTTGATCAGACTTTCCCCCACAATATGATTCAAAAAGAGAAATAAAAACTTTACACACACACACACACACACACACACACACACACACACACACGTATGCACAAGTGGACAGAATGACAATGTTATCTTTGCTTCCTAGCAAAAGTTCTTAACATTCTTCTTTGGGTGTGTGTGGGTCAAAATGAAATTAATAGGAAACAGAATAAAAATTTTGTATTGCTAGCAACCCAGTCTTCTAAACTGGCCTCAGAAAATCTCATTTCATTCCTCACTCCATGTGTTTCTGCCTCTCTTTGCATGGTCACAAGTGTGGGGATTTTAATTTGTGGGTTTTTTTAAAAAAAAAACTCAACATATGTCTCATTCCCTATCTTCTTTTCCAACCAGATTTCTTCCAGTACTGAGGAGAAATGCACAAACACTAGATGAAGTACATTATGTGATATGGGGTTAAATATATTTTGAGAAGTGGAGATCAGAATAACCCCTAGGGAGGTCAGAACCTGCAAACTCCTCTCTTATCCCACCCTTCTAAAGTGAAGGACCACAGAATACAAAAAGAAAGGAACAACATGAATCTGTTAGGGCTGAGGCTATAGATTCTCTGGAAATACAGCCTTCTCAATTGGAACTTTAGCATGCTCTGTGGTTTTCAGGAATAGGGACAATGATTCAACTCATAAATAATTCCTTCTCAATGATCTCGGATGATTTTCTACATACGTGGTCATCTTCAAGCACCATCTCATGAATCTGAGCTATTCAATCTGTTTAAACTAGGGGTGGGCAACCTGCAGCCTTGAGGCCATGCGTGGCCTTCCAGGTCCTTAGTTATGGCCTTTTGGCTGAGTCCAAGTTTTACAGAACAAATAACTTTTTGGCTAAAACCAAAAGGTTTTGTAAACCTTTGTTTTCACAGCTTTGATTGGATTGGGTTTTTTTAATCTCAGATGCTAGTTCATGGTGTTTCCATGAAGAAAAGGTGGGTAATACAAAGTAACTTATTCTCACATTCTTATGCCTTACAATTCCTGGCTAGTGCCCAGAAAGATTAATTCTCCTCAAAAGAACTTTTTAGAATCAACTTATCGTGACTGGTAGTATAAGAATCTAAATGAACTGGAATTCTTAATGAATTCCAACTCTTGTTTACTCCCCTTTTAGGAAAAAGAGAAAAAATATAAGAAAATTAACTGATAAAGGAATTCTCTCCCCACCCCATAACCTAATGATTTTCAGGGAATTCCATGTGATTAGTACATAGACACATAGAATTTTTTTATCTTCATGAAGTTTTTTTGTTTTTTGTTTTTTTTTTAATTTTTTTTAAAGACTAGGTCTCCGTATCTCACACAGAATGAAAGCACAGCTGCCTCTCATAGGTAAACTTCCACCTCTTTTATAAAATGAGGGGATTGAAGTAGATGGCTTTGGAGGTTACTTCCAGCTCCAGATCTATAGTCCTATAAATCCCACAACACTCTAGATCTTGATAAATTAACTCTAATCATTCAACACAGGTCAACCTAGCAGTGCCAGATCTCAAACTATACAATAAAATGTTAATCATCAAAACAATCTGTAACTGGTTAAAAATTAGATTGTTTGATCAATGGAATATATTAAGTACACAATATGTGGAAATCAATGGCCACAGTAATCTAATGCTTGATAAACCCAAAGATCAAAGTTATTGGGGCAAGGACTCACTATTCAATAAAAACTGTCAGGAAAATCAGAAAGCAGTCTGACAGAAACTAGGCTTAGACCAAAATTTCATTTTATATACCAAGATAAGGTGCCTGATTTAGACATAAAGGGTAAGATCAGAAGGAAATTAGGGGAGAATGGAAAAGATTACTTGTCATATCTATGGAAAAGGGGATATTTTATGACCAAACAAGAGATGGAAAGGCTCATGGGAGACAAAAAGGATAATTTTGATTACATTAAATAAAAACTTTTTTGCACAAACAAAACCAATGCACCCAAAATTGGAAGGAAAGTAGGAAACTGAGGAAAAATTCATAGCGAATGTCACTGATTAAGGTCTCATTTCTCAAATATGTAGCAAACTAGGCTAAGTTTTCAAAAGTAAGAGTCATTCTCTAATTAATAAGTAGTCAAAGGATATGAACAGGCAGTTTTCAGAAGAAGCAAAAGCTATTAATAGTCATGTAAAATTTTTCTAAATAACTAGTGATGAAAGAAATGCAGATTAAAATGACTGTGAGATGTAACCTCATGTCCATCAGTTTGTAACATCACACAAAAGGAAAATAACAAATGTGAAGGGGATATGGAAAAATCGGTACATCAATGTACTGCTGGTGGAGCTGTGAACTGCTCCAACCATTCTGGAGAATGATTTGGAAATATTTCCAAAGAACCATAAAACTGCAGACATTTTGACTCAGCAATATCACTACTAGGTCTGTATCCCAAAGAGATTAAAGAAAAAGGAAAAAAAAATATATGTACAAAAATATTTATAGAAGCTCTTTCTGTGGTGGCAAAGAATTAGAAATCAGGAGGATGCTAATCAGTTGGGGAATGGCTAAACAAGTTATGGCATATGATCATGATGGAATACTATTGTGCTGTCAGAAATGATGAAGTAGAAGGTGGAGCCAAGATGGCAGAGTAAAGGCAGTGACTTGTTTGAGCTCTCCCCCAAACCCCTCAAAATGCCTGTAAAACATGGCTCTAAATTCTAGAGCAGCAGAACCCACAAAAAGACAGAGTGAAACAAATTCCCAGCCCAAGACAACCTGGATGATTGATTGGAAAGGGCTATTGCACCTGGCTGGGAGAAGAGGGGAGTTCAGTATTGGCCAAAGGCCAAGCCTCAGTGAACCTGGAGGAGTCTTCAGGGACTGAATCACAGGAAGTTGAGGCAGTTTCCAGACTTCTCAACTTACAAACACCAAAGACAACTTAGAAGGTCAGTAGGAAAAGTCTGTGACCATGGTGAGAGAGAAGCTCTGTCCCAGACCCAGTCCTGGTGCATTCCTGGGGTGGTGGCTGCTTCCAGAGCTCTTGGCCCACAGACTGAGGGGGAATCAAATGACTGATCAGAAGTGGGTTCCAGGGATGTCTTTGCTGGTGCTGAGGCAGGATTCTCTTGCTTTGCCTGTGCTTGGATCTGGGTCACAGTTCTTGATGGCAGTCCTAGGGCAAGGAATGCAGCATGGTGGAGCTTGTAGTGGTGGTGGAGAGGGAATCCTCCTCACAGTTCCAAGGCAGAAAAGAGTGCTTGTGGTCACTCATAGACCAGAGCACAGGCCAGGAAAGGAGTAAACACCTTGCCCTTGATCATACCAACTTGGAAGAACTGAAAATTTGCAGGTCCCTACAAGTATCTCTAAAAACAGCTGCACAAAACCCCCAAAGCTTGGGTCAGTACATTCTCCACACTGGAAGCAGACCCTTACCTTAACAAAGAGTTTAAAACTCGAGTAATTGGCTGGGATCATGAGCAAACTTCGCAAAAAAAAAGTCAGACCATAGAATATTTCTTTGGTGACAAAGAAGATCAAAATATACAACCAGAAGAAGACAATAAAGTCAAAGTTCCTACATCTAAAGCCTCCAAGAAAAATATGAATCATTCCCAGGCCATGGAAGAGCTCAAAAAGGATTTTGAGAAGCATGTAAGAGAAGTAGAGGAAAAACTGGGAAGAGAAATGAGGGTGACACAAGAAAATCATGAAAAACAAGTCAACAGCTTGCTAAAGGAGACCCCAAAAATACTAAAGAAAATAACACCTTAAAAAATAGCCTAACCCAAATGGCAAAAGAGGCCCAAAAAGCCAATGAGGAGAAGAATGCCCTCAGAAGCATTGGCCAAATGGAAAAGGAAGTCCAAAAGCTTCCTAAATAAAATGCTTCCTCAAAAATTAGAATGGAGCAATTGGAAGCTAGTGACTTTACGAGAAATCAAGACATTGAAAAACAAAACCAAAAGAATGAAAAAATAGAGGACAATGTGAAATATCTCATTGGAAAAACAACTGACCTGGAAAATAGATCCAGGAGAGATAATTTAGAAATTATTGGACTATCTGAAAGCCATGATCAAAAAAAGAGCCTACACATCATCTCTGAAGAAATTATCAAGGAAAACTGCCCTGATATCTAGAACCAGAGAGCAAAATAGAAATGGAAAGAATCCACCTATCACCTCCTGAAAGAGATCCTCAAAGGAAAACTCCTGGGAATATTGTAGCCAAATTTCAGAGTTCCCAGGTCAAGGAGAAAATATTGTAAGCAGCCAGAAAGTAACAATTCAAGTATTGTGGAAACACTATCAGGATAACACAAGATTTAGCAGCTTCTACATTAGGGACCACAGGGCTTGGAATATAATATTCTGGAGGTCAAAGGAGATAGGATTACAGCCAAGAATCATCTACCCAGCAAAACTGAGTATAATCCTTCAGGGGAAAAAATAGACATTTAGTGAAACAGAGGAATTTCAAGAATTCTTGATGAAAAGACCAGAGCTGAATAGAAAATTAAACTTTCAAATACAAGACTCAAGAGAAGCATGAAGAGGTAAACAGGAAAAATAAATCACAAGGGACTTGTTAAGGTCGAACTGCTTGCATTCCTACATGGAAAGATGATATTTATAACTCATAAGACCTTTGTCAGTATTAGGGTAGTTGGAGGGGAAAAATCATATGTATAGATAGAGAAAAGGCACAGGGTGAGTTGAAGATGAAGGGGTAATATCTGGAGAATAAAATTAAGGGGTGAGAGAGGATTATACTGGAGAAGGAGAAAGGGAGAGGTAGAATGGGGTAAATTATCTCACATAAAACAGACAACAAAAGGTTTTTACAGTGGAGGGGAAGTGGGTGAAGGTGAGAGGGAATGAGTAAATCTTATTCTCATTGGATTTGGCTTAAGGAGGGAGTAACATATACACTAAGTTGGGTATGGAAAACTATCTTATCCTACAGGAAAATAGGGGGAAAGGAGATAAGAGAGTGGGGCGATAATAGAGGCGAGGGAAGGTTGGGGGAAGGGGTAATCAGAAGCAAACACTTCTGAGGACGGACAGGATCAAAAGAGAGAATAGAATAAATGGGGGGCAGTGTAGGATTAAGGGAAATATAATCAGTTTTCCACAACATGACTACCATAGAAATGCTTTGCATGACTATACATGCATAACTTGTATGGAGTTGCTTGCCTTTTCAATGAGAGTGAGTGGGGAGGGAGGAAAGGAGAAAATTTGGAACCCAAAGTTTTAAAAGCAAATGTAAAAATTGTTTTCACATGCAACTGGGAAATAAGATATATAGGCAATGGGGTATAGAAATCTATCCTGCCCTACATGAAAATAGAAGAGGAAGGAGATAAGAGAAGGGGGAGAGATAGAAAAGAGGGCAGATTAGGGGAAGGGGTATTCAGAATGCACACCATCTTGGGGTCGGGGGGAGAATGAGATGGAGACATAGGGAGAAAATTTAGAACTCAAAGTCTTGTGGAAGTGAATGTTGAAAACTAAAAACAAATAAATCAATAGAGAAAAAGAGATGATGAAGGGGACAGTTTTTAGCAAAACCTGGGAAGACTTATAGGAACTGATGCAAAGTAAAGTGAGCAGAACTAAGAGAAAATTGTAAACAGTAACAGCAATATTGTAAGGATAATCAACTGTGAATAGCAGCTACTGTGATCAATACAGTGATCTATGATTACTACAAAGAATTCATTATTAAGAAAAAAATACCATACACCTCCCAAGAGAGAATTGATGAGCTCTGAGTGCAGATTGAAGTGAATTTTTCCCTGCATTTTTCTTGTTTTTAATTGTTCTGGAAATATTTGTAGAAATGTTCTACATGACTTCATGTGTATAATGGGTTCATATTTCTTCCCTTTTCAATGAACAGTTGAAAGGGTGAAGGGAGGGAGAGAATTTGGAATTTAAAATAAAATATTTAAATTAAAAAAGTCAGCTTAATTGTCCTTGTGGCAAAAGTAAATGGATCTTTAAATGTCATCAGTGTGTGTGTGTGTGTGTGTGTGTGTACGTGTGTATGTGTATGACAGAAACTGCAGATAAACAAAGAGCTGGGCCTAAAATTAAAGAGAATGAGTAAGATGGACTATATTGGGAAAATTGTGCTAAGCTTTTAAAAACCCAAGTTCCTTCTTGAAACAATAGTTGATTTTTTTTTTGGTGAGGCAATTGGGGTTCAGTGACTTGCCTAAGGTCACACAGCTAGTGAGTGCTATGTGTCTGAGGCCAGATTTAAACTCAGGTCCTCCTGACTCCAGGGCCAGTGCTCTATCCACTGCACCACCTAGCTTCCCTGATAGTTGATATTTTTAATTGATATTCTTCAGCTACTGTCTTATAGCTAAGGCTCATGAAATACCACAATTTCTGAAGAATTCAAGTTTCAACTCAGCTACACTAAGGATGAGAGTAGGCATGAATATTCTGAAATACACAATGAGTAAAGAAATATCTAGGAAAAACCACATAAATGATAGGATCATAGAGATATATGGTTGGAAAAGGAGGTAGGTCAGTCATGTAGCCAAATGAAAGGAGAAGAGATGGAAAGGCCACATGCTTCACTGATATGCACATACTGGCAGTTAATCTATAGGAAAGTTCTATAGGAACTATAATCTATAGGAAATATATGGGGAAGTTCCCTACAGTGGATATAGGAGGACACAAACAAGAGTCAGATAGGATGAGAATGAGTGGAGGCAGTTGTGATCTGTATTATTCTAGGGAGCTCACACATCAGTGGAGGAAGTGCTCACCTCATTATGTTGTTGTAAAGATCAAATGAGATCATGTACGTACTATTTCTAAGAGCTCAGATAACATATTCACTGTATCACCTTCCTTCCTGTATACTCTAGGCTATACCTTTCATTTCCTCCAAAAGACCAGAGAACGGTACAAAATCTTTACAATATTTTTGTCTTCATAGTCAAGGGTATCTCCCAACCCTAAAGCTCTTGATGAGAGTCAAAGGCCCCTACTAAATACAGCTATTTAATGATCAAACACCCATAGTAACTCAAAAACATGCAGTCAATTTGTTTTGTGCTATCACTTCAATGATAGCAAAACTTCCATGACACTTTGACACGAAACAGTAGAACAGTTATTTACAAACTAATTAATAAACCTCACAGTGAAAAGGCTTATTGTCCAATAAGCCTGGGGAAAAATATGAAGAAGAAGAAAAAATCAGTAGATCCCAGCAATGTTAGTACATCTGCCCCAAAATAAAGACCCCAAATTGAGTATCCACAATTTGTTGTTGTTCAGTTATTTTCAGTCATGTTCAACTGTTTGTGACCCCATTGGGTTTTTTTTTTGGCAAAGATACTGGAGTGGTTTCCATTTCCTTCTCCAGCTCATTTTATAGATGAGAAAATTCAGAGTTGAATGACTTGTCCAGAATCACAGAGCTAGTAAATGACTGAGCCTGAATTTGAACTCAGAAAGATGAGTTTTCCTGACTTCAGGTCTGACATTCTATTCACTACGCCAACTAGCACTCTCATTTTATTGTTCTCTCTCTCTCTCTCTCTCTCTCTCTCTCTCTCTCTCTCTCTCTCTCTCTTTCTCTCTTTCTCTTTCTCTCTCTCTCTCTCTCTCTCTGTCTATATATATATATATACACACATATACATACATACATATACACAAACATACATATATATTTATATATACACATGCATATATATACACACATACACATGCATACATATATACACATACATATGTATGCAACTAGGTGTCTATTCATACATACATATATACACAAATATATAACTATACACACATATTATACACACATATACTTTGTGTATGTGAGTGTGTGTGTGTGTGTGTGTGTGTATAATCCCATTTCTATATTCAGGTTCCTAGAACCTATTAGGTTGCAATATCTATTCAACCACTGTTCATGAGCCTTATTTTTCCTCTAAGTCTTCCCTGATCAACAAGAATTGATCATATAACATCACATCAATGCAAATGACAGGATGCTTACTTACAAGTGAATGTAAGATATATGAGATTAAAACCAAGTGGCAAAAACCTAGTTCCTAAACTATAAATTCCTAAATTTCCAGGAGATGAACATATATATAGTATAAAACAGGAAAAACAGGTTTGTGAGTCTACTTTCTTGGTGCTCTCCAAAATGTATATTATCAGGTGGCTGAAGCATAAGGGATGGTAAAAGAAAGCTTGATCAGCCATCAAATCCAGAAGACTGAGGATCTAGAAGACTTACTGTTTCAGCACTGGCTTTATGAAGCTAGGTTGTACAGTGGCTAGAGTACAGGACCTGGAATCAGGAAGACTCATCTTCATGAATACAAATTCAGCCTCAGGCACTTAGTAGCCATGTGATCCTGAGCAAGTCACTTAACCTTTTTTGTTTCTCTTCTTGGTTGGAGAAAGAAGTGGAAAACACTCCAGTATCTTTGCCAAGACCAAAACAACTCAACCACAACAAAAATTGGCCAGAAACATGACGTTGAGAGAATATTGATGACAAGTAAAGACTGCAAATAGAAACATGGAATAGCAAAGGACTAAACTAGAACAAGTTTTACCCTGTACTTGCCAAATTAAAAAAAAAAAAGCTTACACCTTGAGCTTCTTAGGATAGGAATCACAGCTAGGGGGATTTCTGCAGCCATTGTTTCCAGGCATATAAGTTGTTGAGTCAAGAATCATTTTTTTACTAAGCCTTTACTATGTGCCAGATACTGTGCTAAATATTGTCAATACAAATACAAGTAAAAAGAAATGTAGCCACTATCTTCAAGGAGTTTACATTCTAATGTGAGGGGTGGGAGCCAACACATAAAAGGGAAGCTGAAAAGTGGTGGGGCTGAGGAACATAGTAGTGACTAAGTATGGGGAATGACAGATGGCTGGTCTGGGGCCTTCCCTCAAATTGGAGTTTCTAGGAAGAAGTCACGGAGAAGATAAAATGCCTGAAAAATGTCCTGGTAATAGTAATAGGAGCTATCCTTAGCTGTGGCTAGCTTCCTGGTTCTGCATTCATTTTCTTCCCTTTCTCTAAACTTTTCTCATGAGAATTCATGATCAGCCTCCAACCAGCAGCATTTCCAAAGCTCCTGTTTAAACAGTATTCATGCTGGGGTAGCTCCGTCACCTGCTGGGCACCACACAAGCTTGTGGAAAACATATTTCTCACAGAGAAAAGACACCTTCACACACACACACACACACACACACACACACACACACACACACACTAAACGTGAACATTTTAGGGAAGCCTGTAATGCTACAGTTTCTCATTAGTGGTTGCTTTCATGTGTTACCAACTGTTTCTCAACACACTGTGGAGAGTGAGAGTTGGAAGAGAGGTGACATAAAAACTTTTTTCTTCAACTCCTGGTTATGTCTTTAATTCTGCAGAGCTACTTAGTACAAATTTGTATTTCTTAACTTTATTATAACAATAATGTCTAGCATTTATAGAGTACTTTAAGGTTTACAAAGTGGTTTACAAATACTATCTCATTTGATCTTCACAACAATCCTGCGAGGGAGGTGCTAGTAATATCCCCATTTTGCAGACGAGAAAACTAAGGCTGAGTGAGGACTTGCCAAAGGTCATAAAGCTAATTATCAGTTAAGGCAGGATCTGAACTCAGATCTTTCTAACTCCAAGTCTAACTCTATCCAAAATACCACCTTGCTGCCTATACATGCATGTATGTGTGTATGTATGTATGTATGTATATATATATGCCTATTATCTGTAATATATTATGTAATAATATAATATAGAATATAACATATGATGTTATAATGTAATGATATAATAATATATTATATATTATATATAATTATGATACATAACATATGTATACCATACCTATGTCTGTGGCTATGCTGTATATATTTTAGATGTACTTATTTTCCTCATCATGATATAAACTTCATTACGTGCAATAATAATTTTTTTATTCTTTGTATCCGCCATGCCTAGCACAGAGCCTGGCACATAGCAATCACTTGATGAATCTTTATCAAGTAATAACCTAATATTTACCAGAGATAGCTGGATCGAGCAGTAGAACCTGGAATTAGGAAGATATGAGTTCAAAACCAACCTCAGGCACCTACTTTATGACCTTGGTAAGTCATTTAACCATCTATTTCATATATCTTAACAGTAAAATGGGGATAGTAATAGTATCCACCTCTCAGGGTTCTTGTGAGGGTTAAATGAGGTAATATTTGTAAAGCAATGAACATGGTGCCTGTCACATAATAGTCACTTAATAAATGTGTGTTTCCTTCTTTCCTTGTTGATTGTTTGAATGACTGAACAGAGAAATATTAAAAAATGAAACCTAACTCCTATTATGTTTGATGCTAACTTTGTGCAAGGAATGGACAACAAGATTGACAGATACCTATGTAACGAGGCAGCTAAACTCAGGGTAGGTTAACAAAAAAAAAGACTGGAAACCCAATATAAAGGAGTTCAACACAGGACCTGCCTATCCCATCCTATTTTTCACTTCTCTAGGGCTGTTTTCAGGATCCCTTAAAGTAATCATTGCTACTAAGATGTTAGCTGATAAGGGCTTAAAGTATTAGCTGCACTAGACATATTTACATTTTAATTGAAGACTCTGGAAGTCTGAGAGGGAAAACCCTCCCCAAAACCAACCAAAATAAATCATTCAAATATAACGGCAGATGTTAAGAAAATATATTGGGGGCAATGTTGGGGGAAAGGGTTAAGGGGTGGGAGTTAAGCTACATGGCATCCCTGAAATCATACTGGTTGACCCTGTTGAAATGCAAGTACAAAAATATATTACCAAACCAGACAGAAATGTTTGTTATTACCTATGCCTTGGTTCTCTCCAATTAGCATAAACTTCAAAAGTTAAATAAGATTATGTTAAGGATTTGTCCAAAGTTCCTTCTTCACATTCATAACCTTTCCTAGGCTTCAGGCCCTTGATAGCATTTATAGAAACAAAATTATAACACCCCATTTATATTCTTTGGTCAGACTCACATAGCCGTGTTCTGACAGGATTGTGTTGGCAAATGTTTAACAACTGGCTCTCTGGGGAAAAACAAACATCCAGGTGGCAACTTTTTAGTTTAAGCTGCATTATTAACATTTGCTCCATTACTTTCTCAAGTCTAGACAATCAACAAGACAATAAATCAAGCTCTGATTTATAGCATTCAAAGATTTTTGAGCTGTAAATGCTCACAATGAAAATTTAACAATTGGCCAGTGGTTAGATGGGCCCTAGCACACCCCTACATGTTCATGAATTCAATTCATTTCTCTAAGTATGATTCATCCATTCAACATCGGCTCCTGAGTTTTACTTTAGTTCCTTCAGAGATGCATTTTGGAGCCTCATTTCTTGGTCTTTCAAAGAAAGAACAGAAAACTTTGCTAAGGCATTACAAAGCACCACATAATTTATAGCAATGGTCTGTGAACTATTTTTTAGTACTTTGACTACTCTGTTTCAATATAATTGGTTTCCTTTGTGATCCTATGTATTTTATTTCATGCATTTATAATATAATTCTGAAAAAAAACTCCATAGGATTCAATAGATTGTCAAAGGGATCCATGACACACAGAAAAAAGTTCAGAACCCTTGAATTAGAGGGTGGTTTCTAATGAGATGCTCCAGCTATATCTCCTTGTCCCCATGTTCCTGAACATTTTTACCAGTGGCTGAGATGAAAGCATTCTTATCAGATTTGTGGCTGCCACAAAGCTAAAGAAATAGATGGTCTTAGCAGGTAGCTTAATATTAGTCAATAGTGTGATCCAGCAGGTAACAACACTAAAACGCAGTGTCCAGAATAGAAAAGGCGAAAATCCTACTACACACTGCCCTCACGCATCTAGAGAAGAAAGGAAACGGTGTTCACCTTTTAGGAAGAATTGATACTCATTCTGCCTGGTACCAGAGGATAGAACTAAGGGCATTAGGTGGAAGAATTGGTCACTATTTTATGCTCAGTGTAGGACAAATTACTTAATGCAGCCATTCCAAAATAGAATTAACCACCTTAAGACATCACGGGCTTCCAATTACTTGAGTTCTTTAAGGAGAAGAGTTGAATAACCCCTTATTGATGTTGTAGGCCAGGTTCTTAGTTTGGATTAGACTAGATGCCCTTTGGGGTCTCTTTCAGTTTTGTGAGTCTATGGAGTCCTATTATTGTTGTTGAGATTTATGGAGTGTCCTTCTACCGAACTATGAGCTCCAGCTAAGGGCAGGAATCATGTCATATTTAATCTTTGTGTTTTTCCCACAGAGAGGCAGTGTAATGTAGTGGAAGAGTGGTGGTCTAAAAAAAAAAGCTAGGGAGATCTGAGTTCAAGTCCCATCTGAAATACATCTGAGACTGTGTGACTCTACCCATGGCACTTAGCCTTTTAATGTTCTAGGCAACTCTCTAAGACTCTAAGATGCAAAGAAGGTACTTACTTGCATTGGTAGAGGGAGTTTCTAAGATTTACAGCTTATTGAAGGACCTTTAAACTAAGATAAGGGTTCTTAACCTTTTTGTGTGTTCATAGACTCCTTTGGCAGTCTGGTGAAAGCTATGGATCCTTTCTCAGAATGTTTTTTTTAATGGATAAAATAAAATACAAAGAATTACAAAGAAAACCAATAATAGTGAAATACAGTTATTCATTTTTTTTGTGAGGCAATCAGGATTAAGTGACTTGCCCAAGGTCACACAGCTAATACGTGTCAAGTGTTTGGTCTGAGGCCAGATTTGAACTCAGGTCCTCCTGACTTCAGGGCCGGTGCTCTATCCACTGTGCCACCTAGCTGCCCCCAGTTATTAATTTTTTTAAAAAATGCAAGTACATGGACCCCAGATTAAGAATCCCTGCTCTAATATAATACTATTTAGGGGTAGCTAGATAGCACAGTGGATAGAGCACCAGGACTGGATTCAGAAAGACCTGAGTTCAAATCTGGCCTCAGACACAACACTAGCTGTGTGACCCTGGGCAAGTGACTTCACCCCATTGCCTCGCAAAAAATAAATAAATAAATAAATAAATGATACAATGCTATTTTGGGGTAGGTATTATAATCACAAAGAAATTTTAGATTGCTAGCATGAAGCTACACCCCCTCTTTAATCAGCTTTAACTAAGCCACTGGGGGCCTAAAGAGCCATCTCCATTGCCAAAATGTTCCTTATACCTATCACCTCAACTCATTGAAAATTCCCACCTCCATCTATATTTTTCAGATATTTTTAGGGCACTCTCCTGTGTCACAGGAGGAACTAAATTACTGCTGAGCACTACTGAACTTTCCTACAGAGCTTGGTTATATATTTCAATTGCTTAAGCTTCTGTGTTTATATTTGGACCCTGAACTGCTAGAGAAAGGGGTTTCTAAAGATAGGTGATAAGCCTTTCTGGAGTTTTGCATCTGTATATGTGGGACTTTTTTTGGGGGGGAGGATGTTGGGCTGGGCTTTTTTGCTAAATTGAACTAGGACAGTACTTCCTTTCTTTCTACCTATAACATATCTACGAATTTGCCAGGCACAAACTAGAACATTCTAAGAAAAGAGCAACTTGCGTTCTCCCAACTCAGTCTTCCCTTAAATCTAGTCGTGTATGTATCCGTTACCAATGAGCCCACCTACAATATGTACACATCTATGTAGATCTATCTGTATGATATACATCCGTACCCACTAAATCCTATTCTAATGCTTCATAGTATCACCTCAAGGTAACCCAAGATCCTCGAAGGCTACGGCAGTGTACACAAATTCTGAGAAATACTATCAACTTGGAAAGGCTTTGAGTGTATGCTAGGAATGGACTTTGTGTCTGTCCTCCATTCATATCATATCAACTCCCTCCTCATCTCTGTCTCTCAGTAATATTTTCAAAAAGCATTTAATACACAGCCTATAACACAATAGGTACCACATACATGCTTATTCCTTTCTCTTTCCCTTTCCCACTTAGACTCTCTAGCTTCATTCAAAGCTCAGCCCTTACATGCCACCCCCTACATGTAGCCTTTGTTGATGTCTCCCCCAGTTACTAGTGTGTTTTCTCTGCTTTGCTGAAATTATCTTGCACATATACAATTTCCTACTAATAGGTAAGCTCTTTGAGAGAAGGGACTAGCGCATAGTAAGCCTTAATAATCATTTTGATAGTCAGCCATGTGTTTGATTGATTATTGTCCTAGGAGCAGCTTAGCTAAATTTCAGAAGACTCCTCACCAGAAAATAAGCTCCAACATGATGATTCCTTTCGGCCACAGTAACTCCAGAAATCATCTATCAGAGCTTTGCAGAATTGTACTTGTAAGTCTCTTTTGGGGTATGGACTGAATAGTGATATTACTACATCAATGATTACGCACTTGAATAGCTTTGGGAGCTTACTTCCAAATTGATTTCCAAAGTGGCTGGACCAGTTCACAGTCCTACCAACAATGCATTAATGTAACTTTGGGGGATTTCAGTCTGTGTTGGAGGATAGAGTTCCCAGGTACACTATAGCAATCTTCAAGTATTTGAAGGGCTGTTACCTGGAAGATGGATTAGATTTTTTGCTTGGTTGTAAGCATACAAGTAGGAAGAAAGCATGAAAAAATGCAGGGGGGTGGGGTTTAGACTTGGTGTGAAGAAAAAGTTCTTAATGATTTGGCTCTATGTAAAAGTAAAATAGACTGATCCAAGAGATAAAGATTTCTTGTTCAAAAGAGGCATTCAGCGAAGTCTGGGTAACTACCTGTCAGACATGTTCTACTACAAGTTGGATGAGATGGCCTCTCAGATCTCTTCCACCTCTGAGGTTCTATAATTCAACCTGCTAGTTGGGAAACAATATCCTAAGAATAGGAAAAAACCTAGTACAGAGCCACCCTGGACATGTGAGTCCAGTTTTAGTCACATAGTCTGCATCATACCTGTCAACCTATCTGACAAACCCAGAGCAATGGCAAAACCCCAAAGAATGGGATAAACTCTGCAGCAGGGCCTATCTTAAGGCAAATGACTTCATGTCATTTCAGGAGCTCAAAGAATAACAGCAACTAAGGTAACACCATCCTCTTATGTTTATGTAGGGTTTTATAAAACATTTTACTCTCATCCCATCATCTAACCATTCCTAAATCCCCTGAGATAAGCAGGGTAAACACTGTCATTATTACCTGTAATCATACTGGAGGCAACCAGCTATCCACTATATGAAGCCCCAAATCCTACTTTGGCATAATCCACTTAGCTTAAGATTCCCAGGAAAATGACAATCTCTCTATAAGGGGTAAAAATTTAAGTTATTAGTTATTGACACTGGGATCTATATTGTGAATAAAGGATTTGAAGGCAGGTGTGTAAAGGAAAATGACAGAAGACAGGATGAAGCTACTAGGTACCTCAGAATTGGATGGGGATAGAATACTGCCAAGAGGAGCAAAGAGAAAAGGACAGTAGGCCAGGAAGTCAAAGAAAACCTCACATGTGACTTTACAGTTTTGCTGAGAGCCAGCCCTCCTCTGCAGGACTGTTTTTTTTCTTTCCCCTTCATTTCAGCATTTGCCAGGGTGGGGATGCAGTCCCTGGCAGATGTTTAAATGCCAAATTGCTCCACTGAATGAGTCATTATATATTTCCAAATCATAATCTATTATGTATTTTTAAATCTATTTTATAATTTGCCTTTACCTTAGTATTCATTTTTACAACAGGAAGAGCTTTTAAAAAGAAAAAGAAAAAGAAAAAGAAAAAGAAGGTGGGGAGGGGGAGGGAGGAAACACCATTTAGGTCTGTTTGTTTTTGACAGTTCAGGAGCTAAAATTGTCCAGAGTGAAAAATATTTGTAACTTAGATTTATCACGTGTTTTCATACTCAAATGTTATTCAGTTTGAGTCTTGCATTAAAGCTGAGGCTCATGGCTTAAGATGGGAAAGTCAGATCCCTGGGAGATCTACTCTTCAATTTAATTACAAAGAACAAGAGATATATAATTTAGATGTATCAAAAACTTTAAAGCCTGTCTTACTTTGTTTACAAGACTGGGTGGTAATTATATTTATGTAAGAAGTTGATCAGCCTTCACCTGAGACTTCTAAAAACACCTGTATCAGTATATAGAGCATGGGCATGTCCAGTGACATCTTGTTGAGAGGATGAAAGACGAATTCTAATAAGTTTCAGTGACAGCAACTATTATAAGTTGGTTTGGAACCACCACTGGTCACCTCCTAGAGAATGGTTTTTAGAAACTCAGATTCTCCACAAAATGAAACAATTGACCTGAAAGCTTGGCAAAATAGACTCCTGGGAGGTATTATCCCTTTGAAGTGGCCTATAAAAAGGGGGCAGTTAGTTGCTACACTGCATAGAGTGCTGGACCTGGAGTCAGAAAGACTCATCTGAATTCAAATCTGACCACAGATACTTACTAGCTGTGTGACCCTGGGCAAGACATTTAACCTTATTTGCCTCAGTTTTCTTATCTGTAAAATAAGCTGGAGAAGGAAGTAGCAAACCACTCCAGTATCTTTGCCAAGAAAACCCCAAATGGGGTCGTGGAGAGTTGGACACAGCTGAACAACAACAACAACAATAATAATAACTAGTGAACTTGTTGTTAACAAGTAACAACTTGTAACAACTTGTGTTGTTAGTGAACTAACAACAGCCCTGGGTTCCTTCCTGACTTGTTCAGGATTCTGAGAGCTCAGCATAACTAAGAGAGCGCCTGGGTCCTGAGGAACCTATGTATTTGCATATTCTACCCTCTTTCCCCATCCACTGACAGTTGCCTTGAGGCAGAGGCACATGGCAGGTATATGCTCCTGTCACATTGCCAAAGAAGGGAGTTCATTCATAAACAAAGTTTCTGAATTCTGGTCTCCTGGGTAAGTGGTAATGGGGGAGGGGAAGAGATTTTGATTTCCAAAGCACTGTGAGCCAAGAATCTAGCTTGGGCAGCTCAGTCTTGGTGGTTCTTCAAGAGGAAATTCAAAGGCTAGAGTTTTTAGATCTGGCATTCTTAAGGAAAAACAGCTTGACTCTTAGAAAAATCAGAGACTTGCCAACCCATCCTCCCCACTCCCTCAGGTGGGGCACTGGTAGGAGACTAAAACCACAACATGAAGGGAGAGATCTATATTGTGCTTTCTACTCTTACCGTTAATTATTTGGATGGCACAAGTTATAATGTAAGGGGGTTGTTGTCTGCCCCAAATATTTGACACGATTGTGAGAGGAACTGGATAGGACCCTTTAGGAGACTTAGGGGTTCCTTGGAATGTCAGGATATTGCTGTCCAAAGGCAATCCAAGCCACAGGCTGGTGCTGAGTTTGAAAGGCTCTGAGAACTTGGCAGAAATATGGAACCCGATTAAGAAGAAAGAGAATTATATTGATTGCTCTGGGATCAGATATGTGTTTTCTACATCTGTATGGGGAGTTTCTGTGCATTTTGGGAGCCTTCTGCATTTTCTAAGGAATGAAACAAAGTCTGTCCTACACTCTAATATGAATTTATTGCCTTAAGAGCTTGTAGGAGGTGGAGAAACCTGTATTTGTGGAAACCTAGACATGTGATTTACACTTGCTACAGCTAGAGATTAACCAGAGTAAACTCTAGGTGGAAGAACAATAAGTGAAAAAGAGGAAAAGATAGTTTAGGGATACCCTTAAAATTTTAAATGTTCCATATAAGTCTGTATGGGGTGGGTTTGGGGGCAAGGTCACTGATTATATTTATAAATTTTAAATATATGCTTTTGAGTAGAGTACAAGGCATCCTAAGCACAGTAAAATAAAGCCAGGTTGCTAGTTAGTATGTTAATGTTGGAAGCAAGAAAGCAAAATCCTGGGAGTTTCTGCCATTATATCCTTCTGTCTCCCTCCCTTGCCAATGTTCTGTATTTCCCACACTTAAAGACATGGTGGAATCAAAAGATATTACCAGCATAATTGTCTAAAGACAACAGTGAAGGGGTAGAAGAGTCAAGGCTGTGTGTGATTAAAGATTAGGAAAGAGCCAGGACAGATGCATGGTAAAGACGGGAAATTGTTTTTCCTTTGTTCAATACTGAAGTGCACGAAGTGGCTTGAAAATAGGAATGACACCTTTTAAATTTGGTTTAGAGCATATGTTAAGTGATGTTCTTTCCCCTGAAAATGGCTCTATTGATGCTGGTTGAGAGGAGGGGTCCTTGGCTTCTTTGATTATTGGCAATAACAGAAAAGGCTTGAAAAATGCCAGATGGCCAGTTCTGATGGATTTAAAAAAAAAACAGAGGGCAGGACGGAATCTCTTTGTGAATACATGATGTTGGCTACTAGCCCTTGTTAGGAATGTAAGCATCTATTCATTCATGCAACAAGCATTTATTAAGTCCATACTATGTGCTAGGCATCATGAAAGGGTCTAAGGATATGAAGACAGAAAGAAAAGCAGGTGGTGATATGGTCGATAATATAGTTGAGGATTTTTTAAATTGATCATCAAACCTGGATTCTAGTAAATTGTTCCTCTCACCAAGGAAGCAAAATAAACCATGTCTCAGCAACCTGAACAATGGATAGAGCAAGCAGAATGGCCAAAAAAAGGTTTCCATTGTTTATTAGTCTCCATTAGTCCCATGAAATTCAAAGCTGAGAAGGACCTTCAAACTCAACTAGATCAATTCTATCAGTTTGCAATGAGAAAAATGAGGTCCAGAGAATTTAAGTGATTGAGGTCACATAGCTAATAAATGGTGAACCTGAGATTTTAATCCAGCACCTCTAATTCCAGATTCAGTCTTCTTTCCTGTACTTTATCTCTTCTGACAGTTCCGTCAAGCTGGGATCCAAGGAGTCACCTAAACTGTAATTTAATGCGTGGTATGTGAGAATGCAAATAAGAAGTGAGTTAATAAATCTGAAAGGGTCTTGAGAGGAAATAGTCTAGGATCAGATACCTGAGGAAAGAGGGCTAGGGTGGCTTAGGTTGTGTGGTTCCAGGCACATAAGGATGTCAAAAGGAGTCTAAATGCCAGTCTAGTACAATTGGGTAGACAAAATAACTTTTCCCCCAAAATGGAAGAACCAACCATTATAACTTTTAGTGACTTTGTTCCAAGCAAACCAACAATAATAGTGTGAATACAAGAGAAAGCTTTAAGGCTGGAGCCATTTAAACCTCCAGGAAGGGATAGTGGACAATTGCCAGATGTTAGCACAAGAAGGCTAAGGACAAGGGGAAAAACTCCTTGGAAGCCAAGTAAAGAATGTTCTTTTTCACCTTATAAAGCCAAGGAGAGCAAGAATATACGTCTCCCAAGTTCGTGGCCAGACACTATAAAGCAAGGGATACAGTTGTACACTCTTTGAAGGACAGTAGACTACATTTAGTATCACATTCATTATAGTAAAATGAATAAAGGCTCATTACTAGGTTGGCTGTAGAGTGATGAAGAATGCAGGCATAACAACTCAAAGTATTATGGTATCTTTCACTAAAGTCTTTACTAATAATTTTTTACATTAAAAAAAATGAAAGGGTGCATATTGTTCCCAGAAAAGGCAACAGAGAAGGGGAAAAATTGAATGGTAAGAGGAGGGATGATGGCAGCTAGAAACCAGTGGGAGGTTCTAGTGATGTAGGTTCTGGGGTTTCCTGGTGGAAACAAAGAGTAGGGTCATAGAATGAAGAAGGACAATAGTATAATGGGGTGGATGGGTAATGTTAAAGAAAAAAAAAACAAACGCACAAGATCCTCTTGGTAAATAAGAGACATTTTGGAAGCTATATGAAGTTTTCCAGGCTATTGTACTCCATTTGTATTAGAGCTTTCATTTATATTGTTTTTATAATCAAACCAATAAGTAGGCATCACATTGATTTTTAAAATCAGCTATAAGTTGAATATAGAGTTAGTTGGTTGAACAATCAATTTTAACCAGTAGATTTGATAGGTAGATTCAATTAAATTTAATAAATATTAAGGCCCCACTATGTGCATGGTATTCATGATATAAAGAAGAAAAAATGATAGAGTTGCTGCCCTCAATGAGTTTAAAAGCTGATAATGGATGACAACCTTATCTTATGCGGCTCCAAGCCTTACACGTAGCTGGTATTTAATAAAAATGAGCTAATGTATGAATGCATGAATATAGCTTAGGAACACATTAATATTTTTGCAACCATATTGACTTATAGAGTTTGAAGAACACTAAAAATCCCAGATCTTTTCCAGTCTCTCCATGCTGCCCTCCTCCCTTGTGGCCCCCATCCTATACTAGTGCTTTTTGAGCCAAAGTGTATGACTACATTTATACATATGTGATATATAGGGTGTCCCAAAAATCCAAGTGTAGTTTTAAGCCATATAAAGTCAGATGGTTACTTATCTAGATCAGTAATTTCTTTGTGCAAGTAGAATGCTGCTTCTTAGAGGGAGGAACTTGTTAGATTTTATGTTTGTATCCTCACTATTTAACACATTACCCTGCATTTAGCAGGCATTTAATAAAAATTTGTTGTTGAATTAGCTATAGTACATAATCTTTTTTCTTGGCATTTCTGTTGGAATATCACATTTGGTTCTGCCTTGGACTGACCTTTCTTTCTTGTCCTGTGCTAAGCCTCTTTAGAAGTTTGATTTTTAAAAAGATTACTCCCTCTTTCCAAATGAAAGACCTTGAAAACATTTTACTCTAAAATATCTATTTGATTTTAGATATTCATTTGATTTTTTCTTTATCTTAAATTTAATCCAGGCTAATGGAATTTTTTTTTAACATTTTCTTCCTCAAATGTGGCCTAGCCATTCCAGATCTTAAATTGTATTATAAAGCAGCAGTCATCAAAACTGCTTGGTACTGGCTAAGAAATAGAGTGTTGGATCAGTGGAATAGGTTAAGTATGCAAGACACAGTAGTCAGTGACTATAGTAACCTATTATTTGATAAACCAGCTTCTGGGATAAGAACCCACTCTTTGAAAAAAAAAACTTCTGGGAAAACTGGAAAAGAGTATGGCAGAAACTAGGCATTGATCAAAATTGCACACCATATACCAAAATAAAGTCAAAATGAGTTCATGATTTAGATATAAAGGCTGATGCTGTAAGGAAACTGGGAGAGCAAGGAATAGTTTACCTATCAAAATTATGGAAAACAGAAGAATTCATGACCAAACAGGAGAGAGAGAACATTACAAAAAGTGAAATGGATAACTCTGATTTCATTAAATTGAAAAGTTTTTGCACAAACAAAGCCAGTGCAACCAAGATTAGAAGGAAGGTAGAAAATTGGGAAAGAATTTTTACAACCAGTCTCTCTGATAAAGGCCTCACTTCTAAAATATATAGAGAATTAAGTCAAATTTATCAGAATACAAGTCATTTCCCAATTGATAAATGGTCAAAGGAAGTGAACAGGCAGTTCTCAGATGAAGAAATTAAAGCCTTCTATAGTCACATGAAAAAAATGCTCTAAATCACTATTGATTAGAGAAATGCAAATCAAAACAACTCTGAGTACCACATCACACCTATCAGATTGGCCTAGGTGACAAAATAAGAAAATGATAAATATTAAGAAGATGTAGGAAAATTGGAACACTAATGCATTGTTTGTGGAGTTGTGAAATGATCCAACCATTTTGGAGAGCAATTTGGAACTATGCCCAAAGGGCTAAAAAATGTGCATACCCTTTGACCCAGCAATAGCACTTCTAGGGTTATAACCCAAAGAGATCATGCAAATGGGGAAAGGACCCACATGTACAAAAATATTTATAGCAGCTCTTTTTGTGGTTGCTAAGAATTGGAAATTGAGAGGATGCCCATCAATTGAGGAATGGCTGAACAAGTTGTGGTATATGAATGTAATGGAATACTATTGTGCTATAAGAAATGATGAACAGGCTGACTTCAGAAAAACCTGGAAAGACTTCTATGGTCTGATGTTGAGTGAAATGAGCAGAACCAAGAAAATGTTGTACACAACAACAGCCATGCTGTGCGATGACTAATATTGATAAACTGAACCCTTCCCAGCAATACAAGGATCTAAGACATCTCCAAAGGCCTCATGATGGAAAATGCTATCCACATCCAAAGAAAGAACTATGGAGTTTGAATGCAAATTGAAGCATACTATTTGCTTTTTTTTTCTTCTGTTGAATTTTGTTTCCTCTTTCTGGTGGTTCCTCCTATTGGCTCTAGTTCTTACTTACAGCATCACTAATGTGAAACTATGTTTAATAGGAATGTATATGTATAGCCTATATCAGATTGTGTGCTGTCTTGGGGAATGAGGGGGAGAAAAATTTTAAACTCAAAAGCATATGGAAGTGATTGTTGATAAATCAAAATAAATTAATAAAAAAATTTTCTTCTCCACCAAATTTTAATCTCATGACCAACTCAATAAGTTTGAAAATGAGATGGGTAAGAGGAATAAAAGTTTGAGCTGTTACATAACCATTTGGCCTTTGGGCCTATTTCATTAAAAATACTTTGGAATGGTCACCATCAGTCTCAGTGATGACATGACATAGGTTTGATTTTCATGGAGTTTCTTGATCACGACACTTGGGTGAGATGAATATGAACAGTGAGAGTAATTTTATTATTAAACTCTTATTATCTATTAAGAAAACCACTTAAAAGCACTGGTCTCCAAAGCTTTTGAGTGATAGAATTGACAAAGAAAAAAATCTCCCAAATTCCTCCTCTTCTTTTCAAGTCAATCATTACACAGACTAGAGGAAATAGAAATGATTTTCTATATTAAATAACTTTGCGGGTGAATTGTTCCAAATGTATTTTAATCAATGTGTGCAAAACTTCTCCTTTTTCATATATGTTTCCTGTTCTGTGTCACAACTTTTCTTGACTTTGTCAATGATATTTTTATTTTGTTTTGGGAAAACTATTCTACATACAATATATAAGAAAATGCTAGGAGTTCAACATGCAATTGACATACAAGTTTGAGAGGCCAGGAAGTGTTCCTCTCTTCCTTCTCCATGAGATTAAATGTCTTGGGTTTCTTTGTATTTGTAGATTTGCCTATTAGGGGCCATAGAACTTTGACTCATTTGAATGAGTTTGAAAGTCTGAATTATAGAATATTTGAATTAAAATGCAATTGTTTATTTTTTTGAATTGTATTTTATGTTTTCCCCAGTTACATGTCAAGAAAATTTTAAGCATTAATTTTTACAAGATTTGAAGTTCCAAGTTTTACCCCCCCTCCTTCTCCTCCCCTCTTACGGAAATGGTAGGCAGTTTGGTACTCATGCAAAAATATTTCCATATTAGTCACAGTTGTGAAAGAAGAAAGACATCAAAAGGAAAAAAAACCCACAAGAAAGAACAAAGTAAGTGAAACAAATATGCTTTAATATGCATTCACAGTTCATCAGTTCTTTATCTGGATATGGATAGCATTTTCCTTCGTGAGTCCTTTGTACTTGACTTGGATCATTGTGTTGCTGACAAGAGCTGAGTCATTCATAGTTGATCATCACACAATGTTACTGATACTGTGTACAATGTTTCGCTGGTTCTGCTCATTTCACTTTGAATCAGTTCATACAAGTCTTTCCAGGTTTTTCTGAAATCTATCCGTTCATCATTTCTTATTGCACAATAGTATTCCATTACATTCATATACCACAGCTTGTTCAGCCATTCCCTAATTGATGGGCATCCGCCAATTTCCAATATTTTGCCAACACAAAAATGGCTGTTTTAAATATTTTTGTTCATGTAGGTTATTTCCCCTTTTTTGATCTCTTTGGGATACTGACCCTATAGTGGTATTGCTGGATCAAAAGGTATGCCCAATTTGGTTGCCCTTTGGTCAAAGTTCCAAATTGCTCTCAGAATGGTTGGTTGGATCAGTTCACAACTTGACCAACAGTGCATTAATGTCCCATGTCCCAATTTTCCCTCATCCTCTACAACATTTATCATTTCCCTCTTTTGGCATATTAACCAATCTGATAGGTGTGAGGTGGTTCCTCAGAATTGTTTTAATTTGCATTTCTCTAATCAAAAGTGATTTAGAGCACTTCTTCATATGTCTACAGATAGCTTCAATTTCTTCATCTGAAAACTGCCTGTTCATATCCTTTCACCATTTATCAATTAGGGAATGGTTTGTATTCTTGTAAATTTGATTCAGTTCTCTATATATTTGAGAAATGAGGCTTTTATCAGAGACACTTGTTGCAAAAATTGCTTCCCAGCTTTCTGCTTCCCTTCTAATTTTGGTTGCATTCATTTTGTTTGCACAAACACTTTTTAATTTAATATAATCAAGTTGAGCTCTCCCCCAAATCCCTCCAAATACCAATAAAATGGCTCTAAACAAATTCTAGAGCAGCAGAACCCACAAAAAGACAGAGTGAAACATATTTCCAGTCCAAGACAACCTGGATGGCTGAGTAGAAAGGTCAATAGTGGGGGCAGCTAGGTGGTGCAGTGGATAGAGCACCGGCCCTGGAGTCAAGAGGACCTGAGTTTGGTTGTGGCCTCAGACACATAATACTTCCTAGCTGTGTGACTCTGGGCAAGTCACTTAACCCCAATTGCCTCACTAAAAAAACAAACAAACAGAAAGTTCTATAGGGTCAGGCTGGAAGAGAAACAAGCAGTTCAGCATGGGCAGATCGGGGGAGGGGGTAATCAGAAGCAAATACTTCTGAGGAAGGACAGGATCAAAAGAGAGAATAGAATAAATGGGGGACAGGATAGGATAAAGGGAAATATAGTTAGTTTTCCCCAGCATGACTACTATGGAAGTGTTGTGCATGACTACACAGGTATAACTTGTATTGAGTTGCTTGTCTTCGCAATGAGGGTAGATGGGGAGGGAGTGAGGGAGAAAATTTTGAACCCAAAGTTTTAAAAAACAAATGTTAAAAAATTGTTTTCACATGCAACTGGGAAATAAGATATACAGGCAATGGGGTATAGAAATCTATCCTGCCCTGCAGGAAAATAGAAGAGGAAGGGGATAAGAGAAGTTGGGGAAGATAGAAGGGAGGGCAGATTAGGGCAAAAGGTATTCAGAATGCACACTTATCTATTTATATTTTGTAATGCATTCTATCTCTTGTTTGGTCCTGAATTCTTTCCCTCCCCATAGATCTGACAAGTAGACTATTCCTTGCTCTTCTAATTTGCTTATGGTCTTACCCTTTATGGCTAAATCATGCCAAAGGTCTGTCATATCTAACTTTTCTAATATTCTATTTACCTCCTTAGTTTCTTTCTTGTTTATTTTTTTGTTGGATTTACCAAGTTCTGAGAGGGGACAGTTGAGGTCTCCCACTAGTACAGTTTTTCTGGCTATTTCTTCCTGTAATTCGCTTAACTTCTTTAACAATTTGGATACTATGACTACACATATATAACCTGTATTGAGTTGCTTGCCATCTCAATGAGGGTGGGTGGGGAGGGAGTAAGGGAGAGAATTTGGAACCGAAAGCTTTAAAAACAAATGTCAAAAAATTGTTTTTACATGCAATTGGGAAATAAGATATACAGGAAAATAGAAAGGGAAGGGGATAAGAGAATGGGGGGAGGTGATAGAAGGAAGGGCAGATTAGGGGAAGGGGTGTTCAGAATACATGCCATCTTGAGGTTAGGGGAGGGATGAGATGGGGAGAAAATTTGGAACTCAAAATCTTGTGGAAGTGGATGTTGAAAATTAAAATAAATAATAAAGAAAAAACAGAATTTGGATGCTATACCACTTGGTGCATATATGTTTAGTGTTGATATTGCTTCATTGTCTATGGTACTTTAAGCAAAATGTAGTTTCCTTCCTTATATCTTTAATTAAGTCTATTTTTGCTTTTACTTTATCTGAGATCAGAATTGCTACTCCTACTTTTTAACCTCAGCTGAAGCATAATAGATTCTGCTCAAGCCTTTTACCTTTATGCTGTGTGAGTCTCTCTGCTTCAGTGTGTTTTTTGCAGACATCACATTATAGGATTCCGTTTTTTGATCCACTTTGTTATCCACCTCATTTTATGAGAGAGTTCATCCCATTCACATGCACAGTTATGATTACTGTCTGTGTATTTCCTTCCAACCTATTCTTCCTCCTGTTAGTCCTTTCTACTTTCACCCTTTCCCTCCTCACCAGTGTTTTGCTTCTATCTACCACCTCCCTTGATCTGCCCTCCCTTCTGTCAGTCCTTATGCCCCCTGTTTACTTAATCTCCTCACCTCCTACTTCCCTGTTGGTTAAGATAGATTTCTATATCCAACTGTGTATATTATTCCCAATTTGAGTCAATACTGATGAGAGTAAGGTTCAAGCCATGCTCGTCGCCCACTTTCCCATCTTCCCCTCCACTGTAATAGGTCTTTTGTGTCTCTTCATGTGAAATAATTTACCCCACTCTACCTCTCCTTTCCTTCTGCACCCATTGTATTCCTCTTTCTTACCCCTTAATCTTTTTAATATCCTTTCCTCAAATTCATCCATGCCCTCTGTCTATGTATATTCCTTCTAGCTGTACTATTAGTGATAAAATTTTTAAGAACTACAAATATCTTTCTGTGTAGGGATGTAAATAGTTTAGTTCTATTGAATCCTTTATATTTTCTTTTCCCTTTTTACCTGTTTATGCTTCTGTTGGGTCTTGATATTGCAGGTCAAATTTTTGGTTTAGTTTTGGTCTTCTCCTTAGGAAAGCTTGAAATCCTTCTATTTCATTGAATGACCATTTTGTCCCTTGATGTATTATGCTTCATTTTGCTGGGTAAGTGATGTTTTGGTTATATATAGTTCTAGCTCCTTTGCCCTCCAGAATATCATGTTCCATGACTTCCAATACTTTAATGTTGTGACTGTCAAGTCCTGTGTAATCCTGATTGTGACTCCCTGATATTTGAACTGTTTCTTTCTGGCCACTTATAGTATTTTTTTCCTTGACCTGATAGTCCTGGAATTTGGCTATAATGTTCCTTGGAGTTTTTATTTTGGGATATCTTTCCTGAGGTGATATGTTGATTCTTTTTTTTTATTAATTTATTTTGATTTATCAATAATCACTTCCATATGCTTTTGAGTTTAAAATTTTTCTCCCCTTTCCTCCCCACCACCCTCCCCAAGACGGCACACAATCAGATATAGGCTATACATTTACATTCATATTAAATATATTTTCACATTAGTGATGTTGTAAGTAGAAACTAGAACCAATAGGAGGAAACATCAGAAAGAAGAAACAAAACTCAACAGAAGAGAAAAAAAAATAACAATTCGGCTTCCATAGTTCTTTCTTTGGGTGTGGATAGCATTTTCCATCACAAGGCCTCTGGAGATGTCTTAGATCCTTGTATTGCCAGGAAGGGTTAAGTTTATCAATATTAGTCATCACACAACATGGATGTTATTGTGTACAGCGATCTCTTGGTTCTGCTCACTTCACTCAGTATCAGACCATACAAGTTTTTCCAGGTTTTTCTGAAATCAGCCTATTCATCATTTCTTATAGCACAATAGTATTCTATCACATTCATATATCACAACTTGCTCAGCCATTCCCCAATTGATGGGCATCCTCTCAATTTCCAATTCTTTGCCACCACAAAAAGAGCTGCTATGAATATTTTTGTACATGTAGGTCCTTTTCCCATTTGTGTGTTCTCTTTGGGATATAGCCCTAGAAGTGCCATTGCTGGGTCAAAGGGTATGCACATTTTTATAGCCCTTTGGGCATAGTTCCAAATTGCTCTCCAAAATGGTTGGATCATTTCACAACTCCACCAACAATGCGTTAGTGTTCCAATTTTCCCACATCTTCTCCAACATTTATCATTTTCCTGTTTTGTCATGTTGGCCATTCTGATAGGTGTGATGTGATACCTCAGAGTTGTTTTGATTTGCATTTCTGTAATCAATAGTGATTTAGAGCATTTTTTCATATGACTATAGATAGCTTCAATTTCTTCATCTGAGAACTGTCTGTTCATATTATGTGGATTCTTTCGATGCCTATTTTGCCCTCTGGTTCCAGGACATCAGGGCAATTTTCTTGATAATTTCTTGGAAGATGCTATTCAGGTCCTCCTTTTGATTATGGCTTTCAGGTAGTTAAATGATTTGATATTAGCTCTCCTGAATCTATTTTCCAGGTCAGTGGTTTTTCACATGAGATATTTTATATTTTCCTCTATTTTTTCATTATTTTGAATTTGATTGATTTTTAATATCTCATAGAGTCATTAGTTTCCACTTACTCAATCCTAACTTTCAAGGTGTTGTTTTCCTCAATTACCTTTTGTACTTTCTCTTCCATTTGGCCAATCGTTCTCTTTAAGGAGTTGTTTTCTTCAGTGGATTTCTGCATCTCCTTTTCCATTTGGCCAATTCTACTTTTTAAGTAGTTTTCCAAGCTGTTGGCTCTTTTTTCATAATTCTCTTCCATCACTCATTTCTTTTCCCATTTTTTCTTCTACTTCTCTTATATGATTTCTAATCTCGTTTTCGAGCTCTTCCATGAGTTCTTTCTGGGTTTAAGACCACTTCCCATTTTCCTTTGGGGTTTTGGCCATAGGTGTTTTGATGTTGTTGTCCTGTTCTGAGTTTGTGTCTTGGTCTTCCCTGTCGCCATAATAACTTTCTAGATTGTTTTGTTGTTATTGTTGTTGTTTGTTCATCTTTTTTTTGCCTTTTTCCTTTCTTTTAAATTAGACCTCTGCACTCGAGGTGGAAGGGGTACTCTCTCAGGCTTCAGTTTACCTGGTGCTGAGCTGGGGTCCTAGTGATGGTGTCTGGAATATGCTGAGGCTGGTGGGGTGTTTCTGCATTTCCCTGGGGCTACACTGAAGCAGGTTGTGGTCTGGCCTGTTTGCCCAGTGCTGTGCTAAAGCACATGGTGCTTCTCAGAGCTTGAGTCTGTCAGTTCCCCTGGCTATGTTAAGGCACGATGTGGGGGGGGGGGGCTGGTGTTGGCATTTGTCTGTTCCACCACACTGGGACTCAGGATCTCCCTCTGGCGTACTTAGGTGGGGCTTGTTACTGGCTTGCTGGGACACTTCCTGTCCTGGAATGCACTCCCCTTTTACCCAAATGAGACAGACCTTTCTTGCTGATCTTCTAAGTTTCTTGGGCTAAAAGATTGTTTCACCTTGTCTTTTTGCTGGTTCTGCTGCCCCAGGATTTGTTTTGGGGCACTATTTTATGTTTGTGTGGAAGTGAATCTGGGAGAGTTACAATGATTTACTGCTTACTCTGCCATCTTGGCTCCCACTCATATATTCTTTTAACATTATTTTTTAAAGCTTCTTTTCTTCCAGATTTTTTTTCACTTTGCGGGATATGTATCTCCAGTCTGTTATTCTCTCTTTTGCTTCTTTGGAGAGACTCATGTCAGTCAGTCAATTAATAAACATTTATTAGGTGCTTACTATGTGGCAGGCACTATGCTAAGAACTGGAGATACAAAAAAGAAAAAACTAAGATAGTCCCTGACTTTAAAGAGTTCACAATCTAATGGGGAAAGACAAATCACACAAGGAAGGTGAAAAGGGGGTGGGGTGGAGAGAAGAAGGCATCAGATGCAGGGCGTGATAGAGAATTCAGAGAAGTCCCAAAGTAGCACATCCAGGTGACAGAAAAATCTGAAATGCAATAGTACTGCATTTGAGAACATTCACTATGCAGAGTAAAGGCTAATAGTGTTGACAAATAGAGGTCCTTGGGGAGCTATGGAAATGAAGAGATAAGAACAATTTATAATACAGGGCAGCTCAAAGCCTGGAATGCCTGCTGCTGGCTGCTTAAACATAATAAAGGAATAAATTTGGAGTAAATATTTGAGATGGAGGGCAATGCCTCCCTATGGACCAGGGTTGTTTTGTTGCTATTATTCTTTCCTTCCTTCCTCCTTGTAGTTGGCATGAGAGAGTCTAAAGGTTGAGGAAAATTGCCAGGCCTCAGATCTTGGTGGTTTATTGAATGTCAACCCCTAAAAATAATTTTAAAGGTTGGCATTCAGGACCTGGATAAGTATGGGTACTGGACCAGATTTCACTGATAAAAGCAACCCCCAGAAGAAGAAATTCCACCTACAAATGAAAGTCAGTATCTTTTTTTTTGTAACTTGGTAGTTTTAGAGTTGCTAAGAGAACTGAGAGGTTACTAGACTTGCTCTGAGTTGTACAGTCAGTATGTATAAGATGTGGACAGCTCTCTATCCACTTCATCATGCTACCTGTCAACCAGGAGCTGACATATATAAAATGAGATTTTCTAATTCAAGCTCAAAGGCTTGGGACAGAGACATCATTCCTGTTGAGCCAAAGGAGGTAGCTTCCATAACATATTAAATGACTGATGGCACTTGTTAGCTGATTGAATTTTCTATACTCCAAAAGAGCTTTGGCCCTGGAGGCTTTAAATTTCCTGGGGAGAAAAGCCATACAGATGTAAGAATCTGGGAACTAAACCTCCATGGAGACAAAGCAGCTAAAGAATTTTTCTAGCTGTGTGACTCTAGGCAAGTCATTTATCCCTTGCTTGCCTCAGTTTCCTTACCTGAAAAATGGAGAAAACAATAGCAACTACTTCCCAGGGTTGTTGTGAGGACCAAATGAGATAGTAATTTTAAAGCACTTAGCACAACTCCTGGCATATAATAGGAGCTATATAAATGTTACCTGGTATTATTATTAATTATTACCAGTTTTCTTAATCTTTCTATTAGATTTTAAGCTCCTGAAGTACAAGGCCCATGTTACCTTTTTGTCCCTTACACTCCCTAATCAATCAATCCACAAGTATGTATTAGGTTCCTACAGTATTCCAGGAACTGGAGATACAAAAATATTTTAAAAATAGTCCTTGCCTTCAAGCAGCTTACATTCTAATGGGGGACACAGAATGCATACACACACACACACACACACACACACACACACACACATACACATACACACACACGTGTATGTGTGTATATATATATAAGATATATATACACACATACAAATATATGTATATACATATATGTATAAATACTAATATAAACAAGTTACCTTTTATCTGCTTTGTGTGTGTATTTATATGTTATGTATTTTATGTGTATGTGTATACATACAAGGTATTTTGGGTATATATGTGCATATATGTATTATATATACACATATATAAGATATTTTGTGTATATATATGAATGTATACACGTAGTTTTAAAAGGTATTTTGTGTCTATGTGTATATATACATATATATGTATGTATATATGTATACACACACACACACACACACACACACAGAGCAGATCCAAAGTAGCTTTGCAAGGGAAGGTACCAGCAACTGTGGAAAACAGAGAAGGCTTACATAGAAAATAGAACTTGAGCTGAGTTTTGAAGAAACCAGGACTTCAAAGAGGCAGAGGTGAGGAGAGAGAGAATCCCAGCCATGGGGAATAGACAGTGCAAAGGAACAGAGATACAAGATGGATTATCTGTCAAGTGTAAGCAAAATCAGTGCCCTGCATATAATAGATGCATAAACATTTGTTGAATGAATAAATGAATATATTTGGTTACCAAGTCCTGTCCCCCACCCCTACTCCTGCCCTCCACTGCCAATGTCTCTTTTCTAACCTCTCCTGTCTCTTCCATCTGCTACTACTGTAGCCCTGGCCTTCCCACCCTTTCCTGGACCGGGTTCTGTAACATCCCATCTGGGGTCCCTAACTTCAGTTTTTTCCCTTTCAAATCCATCCTTAAATCACTGCCAGCTTAATCCAAAGATCTCGACACGCTAGAGTGATAGGCCAAACCTTATAATATGAAATTTAATAGAAATAAATTTGTAATTGGTTTCAAAAACATCAACTGCCCAAGAACAGGATTAGAGAAACATGGATAGAAAACAGCTCCTATGAAAAAAGGCCTGAGGGTTCTCATGTACTCAACTTCAATGTAAGTCAGCAGTGTGATCACCCAGCCAAAAAACCTAACTGAATATGGGTGTTAGGCTACATTAATAGAAGCAGAATGTTCATAATGAAAGAAGTAACAGTCCCATTGTACTCTGTTCTGTTCACCTGCAATATAATACTGTATGCAAATGCTGACATTCACATTCCAGGGAGGAGATTGACAAGTTGAAATACATATATACAGAGGAGGGCAACCAAGATGATTGAGGAACTGGGTGTGTTCAGTCTGGTAAGAAGAACACTTAGGAAAGACATCATGGAGTCATAGGGGTAGTATTTCACCATTCTTACAATGCAACAGATATCAGCACTTGAGCAGCAATTATTTTCATGGTGGTCTTTTTACTTATGATAGTCATTAGCACTAGCCCCATGAAATGATATTGCTTTTTTGCTTTTGGGCACACAATAAAACCAATTCCACCATTCACTTTATTTGTTTCTTTTCTTTAAAAAATTCTAAACTTATACTGAAAAAGAGCATTTCCATACACACAGCAGAACACAAAAAGAATTTCACATGAAAACTGTGCATCTTCTTTTCAAACCACGTTTTCAAAATTTTACATATGAAATTCTGCAGATTATTTTCAAAACTGTCCCTTCAAAACGGTCTTCCTGATGAACCTTCCTTCTGTTCTCCTACGTGTACTTTAAACAATATTACAATGGCCTTCTTTTCCTTGGCATCATTACTACCAATCTCTCTCTCCCCAGCCCTAATTCTTCTTCCTTCATAATGCAAATGGAGAGAAAATAAAAGAAAAACCTTGTAACAAATAAGCTTAGTCAGGCAAAATGAATCCACTCATTGGCTGTGTCCAAAAATATATGTAAAATAGATTCAAAAGTGTATTTTCTCATTGAGAGGAGATGGTTAATATGCAACTATGTGGCATACTGAAGTCAGAAATACCTCAGTTCAAATTGAGCCTCAGCTACTTGCTAAGTGCATAACCCTGGACAAGTCATTTAATCTCTCAGTTTACCTCAGTTACCTCAACTGTAAAATGGGGATAATAATAGCACCTACCTGGAAGGGTTGTTACAGATATGAGATAACCTTCCCACTATAGTCATCCTTCTTTAATGTCCCTCCTAGTTGTGGCTGTTTCCCTATTGATTTTATACCACATTCTTTGGGGTGGGGGAAAAGGGAGGAGTCTATTTAAGATAATGATGAGGTTCATCTGATGCCCACTACCCCATCTGAAGCCAACAGCTTCCTCTACATTTGTTTATTGCTCTTCTCACACGCCCCAATTACGAGAAGTAAGTTCTGCCACATTCTTCTTCCTTTCTATATCAATGGATTCATTTTACCTTCCCTTCTCTTTCTCCTCTTAAAAACCCTGAGAACAGAACCTTTTCTACCCACAGGACTTGTTTTTCTTATTTATGTTCCTCAATACTTTTGAAGACATTCACACTGAGAAAGACGCTTGTTTTGGGTTCCTCTGTTAGAATTTTAGCACTATATCTTCATATAGCTCCTTCCACTTGTTCAAGCAAAGTTACCTTTCTAGGTTTCTCTGGACTCTTGTGTTTGTATTTCAAGGTTCCCACTCATCTCTATTCTTTTCATCAGAAATGTTTAAAAGTCCTATATTCCACCAAAGATCCATTTCCTCCTTATGGGATTATACTCATCTTTGCAGTGTAAGTTTTTCTTCATTGGAAGCCTATATCATTTGTGTTTTGGAATATTGTAAGCCAAGACCTCCTCTGGTATTTAATAGAAGCTACCAGGGTTGGTGTGAACCTTACAGTGGTCCCTTGGTACATGAACTGCTTCTTTCTGGATGCTTGTAGTAATTTTTCATTGACATAGTAGCTATAGATTTTAGAAATGATATTCCTGAGACTTCTCCTTTTGGAATTTCTTTTAGTAAGGTGATTGACAAATTCTTTCTATTTTACTTTTGCCCTCTGGTTCTGATAGATGTGGGCATGTTTCATTTATGATTTCTTGAAAATATAGCATCCAGGATTTTTTTTAAAAAATCACAGTTTTTCAGGGAATGTGTTGATTCTCATATGATCTCTCCTTCCCTTATTTTCCAGATCAGTGATTTTATACCAATTATCTTAAATTTTGTTTGATTTACAAAATCTTTTGATTTTATTCTTATATTTCCTATTGTGTTATAGAGTCATTGGTTTCTATTTGGTCAATTCTGATTTTCAGAGCAAAGGTTGCTTCTAAGCTATTTATTCTCTTTCTAATTCTTTCCTCAAAAGATTTTATTTCATTTTTTTCTCTTGCACTTATTGTAGGTATTCACATAGTCCCTGGGGAAAATCCATTTTCCCCCTTTGAGTCATTTGTATAGAATTATATCTCTCTTGTCTTTTGGGGAAATCTCCAGATTTTCAATAATTTTTGAACATACACATACAGGCATACATACATACAGGCAACATATATAATAGGAGCTATATAAATGTTGCCTGGTATTATTATTATTATTATTATTATTAATTATTACCAGTTTTCTTAGTCTTTCTATTAGATGTTAAGCTCCTGAAATGTAAGGCCCATGTCACCTTTTTGTCCCTTACACTCCCTAATCAATCAATCAACAAGTATGTATTAGGTTCCTACAGTATTCCAGGCACTGGAGATACAAAAATATTTTAAAAATAGTCCTTGCCTTCAAGCAGCTTACATTCTAATGGGGGACACAGAATGCATACATACACGCATACACACACACACACACACACGCACACACACACACACAGAGTGTGATTTCTTTGATTTTCTAATCTGCATTGATGGAGGGAGTTTCTTTATCTGGAAGTAGCCTTCATTAATGAAGCAGCATGGCTCAGTTCCCTCATGAGTATGGTAGTTTCTTGGCTACTGAACTGGTATTTCAAATATTGAATACAAGTTTAGAGTGACAATTAAACTAAAGATGGTCTAAAAGCAGTGTCATGTTAGCAACCTCTTCCCTTCCTATTCCAGACTCTAACACCATCCCCGAAAATGAGTGGAGGCCATTTTGTATTTTTCTTTGTTTCATAGGTTGCCATGGTCAAAGGCAAATGACCAGACCACTGGGTATGGGCTTTTCTATACTTAACCAGGTTTATCCTGGAAGATTCAGATGGCAGATTCAGTCTTTTGCCAGGACCATACTTAACCATTTCAGTATAGTAGAACTTACTTATCCTTGTATAACCTTTGTGAGCCCATATTCACCTCCACACCCTTTCAAATCTTAGAGGTATGACTTCATAGAAGTATATCCCTGGAACCTATTTATACTTTGAACTTACAACACTCTTTAATTCCCTAAATGTATTACATACTGCTGAAGCTAGGTGACACATTGGATAGAGTGGTGGACCTGGAGTTAGGAAGAATTGAGTTCAAATCCAGCCTAAGACACTTTAGCAACTGTGTGACTCTGGGCAAGTCACTTAACCTCTGCTTACCTCAGTTTCCTCATCTGTAAAATAGGGATAATAATAACATTTAACTCTCAGGGTTATTCTAAGGATAAAATAATATTTATAAAGCATTTTACAAATCTTAAAGCACTATACATATTAGATACTTTTCTTATTACTATGTAAAATACTTTATGAATAAAAGTTTGTAATACCCAGAACACAAGTGCGTAGGATTTAGAACTAGAAAGGATCTTTCAGCTCACCTTAGTGCATAGTTGTTTTTTTATTTTTGTTTTTAAGCAGAAAAAGAAACTGACACAGATTAGGGAAATAACTTACCTGGGTTCACATTATAATAATAATAATAAAACCTGACATTTGTATAGTTCTTTAAAGTTTGCAAGATGCTTTCCTCTGAAGAGCCTGCCAATATTACAATCCCTATTTGTAAGATGAGGAAATTGAGTTTCTGAGACATTAAATGGCTTTTCCATGCTTACACGGTGGGATTTAGACCCATATCCTCTGACTCTAGGTCAGTGCTATTTCCAATGTTTCACGCTGCTTCTCAACCACAAAGGTTGTGAAACGAATTCATTTGCACAAACCCCAGGCTGCTAACATTATCTAGAGGGCCTTGATATCTGAAAGAGCAAATTAGAGGGGGAAAAAAGTAAAATAAAGTAATACTTAACATAGTAAACTTAGAGAATTCATTAGCACAAAGAGATGTTACAGGTTAAAAATATAAAGAACTCCAGGACATACCCCTAACCTCCTGAGCCTGCTGTGACAAAGTAGAGTTGTATTCTCCCGAACAATATATTCCAGAGCTACAATGGGGGGACAGGCAATTGACAGAGCCTTAAGGAATTCTTGGTCCCAGGGCAAATTCAGTTGAGGAGGAAGGAGTGTGGTACAGAAGACATTGTGCCCCCAGTGTACCCACATTTGTAAAGTCATTGAGGTTCAAGCCACAGCTGATGATTTCTAAGCTCCCAACCCTAGGAGAAGGGAGTGGTGGAGCAGTGGGAAAAGGTGGACCCTCCCAGAGGAGTATCATGGTAATAGAATGCTGAGCATGGAAGCCTAGAACCTGGAGAAAGGAATGGGGGGTGAGGAAGGACTGTAACCAACATAGGGGAAGAATATATTTGCCAGAGGAAGTACCCCTCCCTCTACTTCACCACTCTGGGAGCAAAGCCCTGGTCATTCTGCCCTAGTTATGAGCCAATATAGCACTGGTTTGAGCCAATATAGCACTTTTAATACTTGGAAAAAAAACATGATTCTGTATCATTATGGGCATTCTTTCCACACTTCATGAACTTCTATGGTCAAAAATCCATCACCTTTGTAGTAATGAGCCCCCTGCAATTAACTAGGTTGCTCCTGTAATGATTATTAATCTCTCATCTAACCCCAAAATTGAAGCATGCCTAGCATATTAAGACCTACAAGAGTTTGTGCTCCATGAGTATAACCTTTGAAAACCCACAGCCACCTTCTTGTCACAACACAGCAACTAATTAGGACTTTAGTTGAGGGTGGAATTTCTATGTTCAAAAAACAGGGGATTCAGAACTGGTGAATGTATACCTATAAAAACAACAAAAATTCTCAAATCTGGATTTCTATTTGGTGTGTGCTTCCCAAGCTACATGACATTAACATATTCTAACAAATGATTCTGAAAGGAATTTATCTTCCATCGGTGGCTTGGCAGAAGAAAAGAAGGAAGGTGGGGCGCAGTTATCCCAGTGATGTTGCAAAGATAAATCAGAATGGGTGTCTTTTCCATCAGAAGAGCCTTGGAAAGGAGAAGTGTAGGTGGTTTGGAAAACCATAGTTAAACTGTTTCATGTCATTGGCAATCCCTACAATTAAGAAGTCTATAGCCCTTCATTTTGTACCATGATTTTCTCAGTGAAGTGTATTCCTGGAATCTGCCAGGAGCTGGCTTCCATGCTTGAGTTTAGAGGAGACTTGGGAAGCAACTCCTCTGCTGTCAGTAAATCAAACTATCTGCACATTGGGCTAGCACTGCCCTGGCATCTAGGAGGTAGCCTTTTAGTCACCATGACAACCTATCTTCTATGGGAAACTTGTTCACTTAAATTAAAAATAGCAGAAGCATATCACTGTGCGGTAGTAAAATGTTAGGCTTAAAGCTGCAGTTACATCCTGGCTAAAATGTGATCCAGTCCATCTCTGGGTATCCTAAAAATGCGACATGAAAAAAAAGTTGGCAGTAAAAACCACACATAAAGGTTAAGGACCTCTGGCTTTAGACTTGCTATTTGTCTCCCCTATAGATTAAAAGAATGGACACCTGCCCTCATTGGCTACAGTCATATCACACTGAAAACACTGATCTTGTCTGAGATGAAATTGAAGTGAGAAAATACATGATGATTGTGTGTGTCTGCCTCCTATCACCAACACTACCATAATATTTAGTTTTTACCCAAGATATCAGAGGAATGAGATTCCTTTTAAAAATCCCAACAGGACTAGGGAGATGGTAACATTTATATATTCTGCCCTTATTCAACTACATATGTAATATTGATCTAGGAGCCACAATTTGAGAATGACATTGTTCAGCTGAATTATGTTCAGAGAATGGTAACCAAGATGCTGAAGGGCCTTGCCATTGAGCCATATGGGGATTGGCTGAAGGAGATAAGGGGTTAGGTAGGAGCATGACAGCTGGCTGCTGGTATTTGAAGGACTGTTGTATGACTAGGTAATGGACATGCTCAGCCTCCAAAGATATAATGAGTAACAATGTCTGAAAATTTCAAGGTAGTGAATTTAGGTTTGGCATATGGGAAAACTTCCTAACAATTTCAGCTATCTCAAAGTAGAATGGGATGCCTCTGATGGCTTCCAATACTACACGGTTTTAGGTAGACTGGACAGCTGTTTTCTAGAGATGTTATAGAAGGGTTTCTGATTAAGGGATAGTTTGGACTACACAACATTTGAGGTCCTTCCCATCTTTTAAGTGTAAGTGATTCAATTACCTCTTTCAGATAAAGCATTCTATCTATCACAGCAGACAGGTCTTAAATTAGGATTCTGTTTTGTCCCCCTTCCTTTCACCCTCAAGTAATACCTTATTCATAGTTGTTGTTGTCTTTGTTTAGTAATTTTCAGACCCCTTTGGGGGTTTTCTTGGGAAAGATACTAAAGTGATTTGCCATTTCCTTCTCCAGTTCATTTTACAGATGAGGAAACTGAAGCAAACAGGGTTAAATGACTTGCCCAGGGTCACACAGCTCTTTTTTCAATAGCACCATCAAAAGAAATCAAACTCACATAGCCCTCAAGAACGATCCCCTAGACCAGCGCTTCTTAAACTGTGGATTTTGACCCCATATGGAGTTGTGTAACTGAATGTGGGGATAGTGAAAAATTTGGCAACACTAAAAGGTTTCTGAATGTGCAACGACCAAAAATTAATTCAAAATGGAAAGTGTAACGAATCCGAGGTGTTTCTGGTAGCACTTGCCCATTTTGCATTGCAACTTCATTGCAGCCTTGGTTCTCAACAGAGCATCGACAATTATAAAATCAAAATATCGATCAACTCTGAAAAACATTGAAGATGCTCTACATCCTGCAGTATCAAATATTCTGCCAAGATTTAAATCTTTATGTAAAAATAAGCAAGCATATCCATCTCATTAGTATACAAATTTGCTTTTGTCTTTAATAAATGGTAAAATTATATATATATATATATACATAGCAAAGAGTTGTTTTTAAATAAATTTCTTTATGATTTATTATCAGTAAATGTTTGATTTGCATACCTATTTTATATACCTACATTTCCAGGGTTGCTTAAAATTCCTGGGGTGAAAAGGGGTCACAAGTGGAAACAGTTTAAGAAGCCCTGCCCTAGACATTACCATAGTGGCTAGACAGGTAGATAGATACTATATAGATGAGAAATAGATAGATAGATAGATAGAGAAATGATAAAGAGATAGATGATAGATAGATATAGAAATATATAAAGATCTATACAGATATCTCTACACACAAGGTGTTACAAAAGTCTTAGTGAAACGATAGACTATTAAAGATTACTATTGCTTCTCCATTCCCTGCTGTAAGCACTGTTCATTTATTTTCAAATTGTACTATTGGAGGTTACAGGTTATACAGAGCTAACAAGAAAGACTCTCTAGGAGGAATATACGCAAACATGTCATTGCAATTGAGATTTTCTGCCTCAGCAAGAAGTCCTGCAATCTTTATTTCCTAAAGGTCATTTTATAATTGCCTCACATGAAAGGGAAGTAGAAGAATGAAACCACTGAAAAAAATAGAATCATTTAGTGGGAAAAACTCTGGCCTTAGAATCAAGGGGGCCTGGGATTCTAATCCCTACCCTGTCACTGACCAGCTGTGTGACCTTCTCATTCCCACTCTCTAATTAACTAGTTGGGTGATTTTCATCTAGATCTTTTTCAGTCCTACTCCTCCACATCCTACATCATCCTCTGTTCTCAGATTCCATTGCATCCTCTGGCATCCTCACTCCTTTATTAACAACTTCCCCTTTATACACTCTCCATTTTTGTGGGATAACAGAAACCTGGCTCTCCCTAGAAAACAAGCCAGCCCAGGCAAAGCAGCAAAGGCAACCTAAAGGAAAAACAGAAGGCAACATGTGCCAGATGGGTCAAACCACCAAAACCATTAACCCTCAGACACTAGTAGAGAGAAAGCAGGACCCTGAACTTAAAAGCCCCAGGAAGTGTAATATCTCTTAGATCATTGACTTTGTTTCTAGTCCAGTCCTGAAGCCATTTTTGAGGGGGAAAACTACTGTGTTTTTTTCCTATAAAATAAAATAATACTTAACACAAATTATTTAGGGAACTTATTACACTGTTAAAAGTAAAAATAACTCCAGGACATATCCCTAACCTCCTGAGCCTGGTACAAAGAAGGGGACCACCATTCCTAACTTCACCCATGCCAACAGTCAAATAATTGCCACCAACATTTATCAAACCATATACCCCCCAATATCTACTGACTTCTTAAAAACCTAGAAAATTTCTTCTTAGACTCAAATTAGAAACTAGTTGAACCTATTCACCTTGGTTTCTGGATATACCAGATACCATGAATTGGCAAGACCTATGATGCCACTCTACTCCACCCTGAAAAAAAAATTGCCTGTGTTTTTATGGTGGTGTCCTATTCAGTGGAAAAATAAAGTAAACAGAAAACTACAAAGCAATATTTTTCCTCTAAGACATTTTCTTAAGAAAAAATTATATATCCTGTATTGTAAAGGTTACCTTAAAACTATAAGCCCCTCAGGTATAAGGGGAAAAACAAACAAACAAGCAACTTGGGAAAATACCCTTAAATAGATTAACCTGTGTTCATTTTTTTTTAATGTAAATGTGTAACCCATACTAGGAATAAAATGGCACATATTATAACTTGTGAAACTTGAAAGTAATGGGAATGAAGGTGTCAAAGGCAAGTATTAAAATAGATAGTTGAGTAAGTCAGTTATGAAGCCTGCCAAGGAGAGAACAGAGACTGACTGAGATGTAGATAAAGATTGAAAAAGATGAAATATTAATCACCATAAGCAAGCCCTGAAGACAGATTTCTCTGACATACAATGACAGGGAATATGAAGATGGCTACGTGGAATACTGTAAACGAGTTCTAGGGCACAGCCCTAAAAAAACAAAACAAAACAAAACAAAACCCTCTGTCTCTCTTTTTCTGTCCCAATCTCTTATTCTCTCTCTCTCTCTCTCTTTCTCCTTTGTTTCTCTGTCTTCTCTCTGTTTCTCTCTGTCTCTGGGTCTTTCTCTATCTCTTGGTTTCTTTCTCTCTTTTTCTCTCTTCTTTCTTCTCTCTACTTTTTGCTGTCTTTCTCCCTTCTTTTGCTGTTTCTCTGTCCCCTCTTTTTCTCTATTTCTCTAATTCTCTCTGTCTTTGTCTCTCTGCCTTTCTCTTTCTTTCTGTCTCAGTCTCTTAAATACACACACACACACACACACACACACACACATTATCCAAATTACCCTCATTGTTATGGACAGGCTATGAAGAGAAAACAGAAAGCAGTGACCAGTTCTGAATAATTGTTGCTGTTATCTTGTTTAGGGGAACTTAACTCTACAGAACTCTAACTAGGACAGGCTATAGCACTTTGTAGCAGGGCAGGAAATTTAGAGGGAACCAAGAGTATCATCAGAAACCTCTTCTCTGATCATGTAATATTAAAATAAAGAGTCTGCAGTTTGATAAGTAAAGAAATCAGTGTGGTAAACTGGATGGAATGCTGCTGTTGGAGTAAGGGAGGCTTGGATTCAAATCCTACCTCAACCACTAACTAGTTGTGTGATCCTGGGCAGGTCACTTAAACCTTTTGAACTTCAGTTCCCTATTCTGTAAAAGGAGGATAAAAATAACACCTACATCACAGGGTTCTTGTGAGGATCAGATCAGATATTGTAAAGCCCCTTGCAACTCTTATTTCTGTATAAATGTGACTAATTTTTATTAATAAAGGAGGATGACACAGTTTCTATGGAATTAGAGGGCCAAACTAGGTAATCTTTAAGGCACCTTTTCCAGATCTAAACCTTACTAGCTATTTTTGTTCTTGGGATCTGGGACCTTGCTGGGAACACCATAGTCTGGGGTTGAGTCTTGAGTCATCAGGTTTGGTACTTTATTGTTAAGTACAGCCTGAGATGCCCTGGCCCTTTTACAACTGGTTCATTCTATCCAAAACTCAAATGAGATTGGTTTACACAAAAAAAAAATAAATTTGTTCAGCTACAATGGAGGAGATATGATTGTAGGGGCTGGTTGCTCTGCTTCTAGTCTCTCCCTATTCCAATACATCTTTCACAGAACTAACTGCCAAAATAATCTTCCCTTTGGTACCAGACTGACCAGGTCATTCCCATGCTCCAAAGTCTTTGGGGGCTCCCTCTTGCCTCTGGAATAAACCATGAACTCCTCAGCCTGGCATTTAATACATTCCACAAACTGACTCCAACATAACTTCCCAAACTTATCTCACATTGCTCCCCTTCACGCTCTATGTTCTAGCCAAATCGAATTACTAGTTGTTCCCTAAACTCATCAGGCGTTTACACAAGCCAGCCCCCATTCCTAGAGTACACCATCTCCTTGTTTCTTTACCACTCAGGATTCCTGACTTATTCAAGGCTCAACTTAGGCGTTGCTTCCTCTGTGGAGTCTTCCCTGATTCACCTATTGCTAATGCCCTTTCTTTCAAATTACTTTCTATTCATGTATCTGTATACATATTGTCTATCATACCCATACCATCTCCAATAAAAACTATAAGCTGCTTGAAGTCATGGACTGTTTCGTTTTTTACTTTTTGTCCTCTCTACCTAGTTCAGAACTTTGCATACAGTAGGAGTTTTAAAAGTACTTATTGGATTGAATTGAGTAGAAAACCCAGGGTCCTACTTACGGTATGCACTTCCTGAAATATCAGAAGAATCAAAGCAGTTGTGAAAAAAATTGATTGGTGGGGAGATAAAAATTGCAAAAGCTATTAAGAAATTTGGTGAGATAATTCATCTAGGTAGCAGTTATAGCTTGACATACTGTACTATCTCAGCAGAGATACGATTGCACAGCTGTCTAATGATTGGGTTCATAGATTTAAATCTGGGAGGCATCTTAAAATTCATCTAGTTCAACTCCCTTATTTTACAGAGGTCCAAAGAATTTAATGACTTATTGATCCTCTAAGGGTCTGTCCTGGGCTTTCTCCTCCTCTCCTACTACAACACATTACTATGTAAGTTATGAATGGTCTTCTAATTGCCAGATCTGATGGCCTTTTCTCACTCTTCCTTCTTTTGGACCTCTCTTCAGCTTTTGCCACTGGCAAAACATTGAGAAATTTCTATTAGTTACATATCCCTTTTATAGATTCTATTAAGATCATTATCCTTCTCTCTGTGCTTATCACTGCAGTAATTCATCTTTTCCACATATATCCCATAACATGTTTCAAATCCAAAAGTCATGACTTATTTTTTACAACTGCATTTGAGCTCACCTGCTTCCATTGACATATAGTTAAGTATACTGCCCTCAACAGTAAGTTATCTTCAGATTGCATTATAGAATGGATCCCTTCTGGAAAGATTTCCTGCAGGCATCTAATCTTGTCCCTAGTGGCTAGGGTCTCCTAAATTTGAATCAAAGAGAATAGTCCTTCATTTAATTCAATGTCCTAGCATCTTCCTCACCTTTTTCTCTAGTTGTTTCTTTTCCTATATTTTGGGGGCCATCTTATTTTTGAGCCTATGATTTTGGTCCATTGATGTGGTGATGATAAACCACTGAGGGAGGTTTTGAGGGGGTCTCTATCTTTAAATATCAGAAAAGGCTGAAGAAAAGGCATAAACAACAAAGTTCTCATGGGGTAGCTATTTGTGTGGACAATGCTATTTTGACCATATGTGATTCAGATCCTGCCAATGCATAAAGGCTCATAGAATAAAAGGAAACTAGTTACTGTGAAGAACACCATAAAGTAAATCCATAACGGGAAGACCTGAGGGTTATATACGCTGACGCAATAGATGACATCTGACAGAAATAAGTAATGGAGTGAAAGCAAGAAATCAAGTGAAAACAATGAGATATGGGGTTATCAAGATTATAGAGACAAATAGGTAACACATGGTGGGTGACATAACTATATAAGTTATCCATGGATTATATTGAAACAGAAAAAAGTCTTCACTCACTACTCCTTTTTTAATCCAAAAATTTCCATTCCTATTTTGAGAAGACTATTTCCATTTTGGAAGATAGCCTATGAGAGCTTCCCAAACCAAAAAGTATCTGAGAAGACCCTCTTGCCTCAAAATATACCCTCATTGCTTTCCATAAGAACCTACCCTTTGAATGAAGAAGCAACATAGTATATGGAAGAGCCCTGTCCTAGGCACAGGAGAGGAGGAGGGAATCTTGATTTGAATTCCAGTTCTTACTTTGGAAAGTACTTTAGAAACTGAAGTTCAAATAAGATAATGTACATAAGCAACAAGATTTTTGTGAGGATCAAGTGAGATAATATGTGCAAAGTACTTAGGAAAACATATATGTGTGTATACATATAGATATGCATATACCAGTTTGTTGATATAATTTAACCTGTGTAGGTAGCTCCCAGTGAGGAACTCTTCCAACCAATGCAAATCAGAATCTTCTGTGACTTATAGTCTTCTGGTCACTGAGAAGTTAAGTGATTTACCCAGGCTCATGCAATCAGTATATGTTAAAGGTGGGATTTGAACCCAGTCTTCTGACTCCAAGACCAATTTTCTATCCACTTGTCATGCTGTATCTCTCTCCCCATATAAATGTTATTATTATCATTCTTGTAGTTAAATAAAGGTTAAAAATATAAATATGTTGCCTGGGCTGAGTAAAATGATGTCATTAGCAACTTAGGAATACATTAGTTTGGGTTATTTTATCAGTTCACAACCCAAGCCTTGAGAAGAGGGTTGCAGAGTAGGCTGCTAATAAACTTATGTCAAAAGATTGTTACAATTCAGACAACTTGGGGCATCCATACTTTGGATCCAACTCAACAAATATTTATTAAGTGCTTGGATGTGTCAGGCACTGTGCTAAACTGTGGGAATACAAATTGGAAAAGGAGACTCTTGCCCTCAGGGAGCTGACAGTTTAGTGGGGGAAGATATCACCCAAAAGGAAGCTGACAAGGGGAGGAGCAGCCATCAGGAGGTACTGGGCACAGGGGCAGCTGAAGCCAAGCAGAGCTCCTGATGGAATATGGAGCAAGAATTTCTGTTTTCTTAATCATAATTGTCTCTGTACTTTGATGATTCCATCACTGGAAATGTTTCTTTCTATCTGTCAGTCAAACACTTATTAAGCACTTACTTTGTGTCAGAAACTGTGCTAAGCCTTAGATATATAAAGAAATATACAGTCCCTGCCCTCAAGAAGCTCACAATCTAATTGGCGAAAGGCATGTAAATGACTTTGTATATGCAAGCAAAACTCAGAGTAAATGGGAAGTATCCTCAGAAGGAAGGTACGAGCAGTTGGGGTCATGGGGGATGACTGAGAATGGCTTCTTACAGAAGGTAGGACTGAAGATAAATTTTGAAGGAAACCAGGAAAGCCAAGAGGCAAGGGTGAAGAGGGAAAGCATTTCACAAATGGTGATAGCTCAGAGAAAAGGTTAAGGTTGGGAGATGGACTATTGTTTATAAGGAACAATAAGGCCAATGTTTCTGGTCTGTAGAGTATGTGAAGGGGAGTAAAGTGCATGGAATACTGGAAAGGCAGGACAGGAATAGGTTGTGAAGGGCTGTAAATGCTCCACAGAGAATTTTGTATTTGATCCTAGAGGTAATAGTAAACCATTGCAAATTATTGAATGACTGAGAGGGTGCCACTTTAAGAAGATCACTTAGGCAGCTAAGTGGATGATGAACTGGAATGGTAGGAGAGACCACCATTCCACCACACCAGTCCAGGTGTGAAATGATGAGGACCTGGAGCAGAGTGGCAGTTCTGTGAGTTGAGAGAAGGGCTAGGATGAGGAGGGGTGTTATGAAGGTGGAGATAACAAAACATGGCAACAGGTTGGATATGTGGGGTGAGTGTGAGTGAAAAATTAAGGATGACACCAAGGTTTTGAGCCTGAGTGGGAAGATGGGAATGCTCTCAATAGTAATAGAGGTGGTGAGTACTTGAATACTTGTGTTCCCCCTTAAATGTTAATTAGATAGTGCCCATCCTTTTGCCATAGGCTAAGCCAGGGGTGGGGAAACTGCAGCCTCGAGGCCACAGGTGGCCTTCTAGGTCCTTGGGTTCGGCCTTTTGACTGAGTCCAAGTTTTACAGAACAAATCCTTTTATCAAGGGGATTTGTTCTGTGAAGTTTGGATTCAGTCAAAGGGCCGCACTTGAGGACCTAGAAGGCCACATGTGGCCTCCAGGCCACAGATTCCCCACCCCTGGGCTAAGCCTTAATGCTTATGAATGATTGGTAAGCATGTAGTAATTAATCCCTATAGGGTTATTCTTTACACTTTTAACTAATTAGGACTTGTGGTCTTTTTGCTGACTCATGCTACTTAAAACTTTATAAAAAAAAACTTTATAAAAAACTTTATAAACACTTCATAACTTTATCTCCCTCAGCCATCCCCTGGGGGGTACCTCAGGGCAGGGTGGCTAGTCCCCTAATTGTGCCTGGCAACCTCCCTACCGGTGACTTCTCCAATGATGTGTATGCTTCATGCACCCCAAAGTTCAGGAATCCTGCTACCCAGAGCCAACTCTGACAGATGGTATGTGTGCTGCTGCCTTGTTCTATTTGGTTTAACCTGTGAGTGGTAAATAGTTTTACTTTCCTTGACTTTGAGCCCTTTCTTATCTGTAAAATGAAGAGACTGGAAGAAATGAACATTGAGCTTGTTAACATTACTCTCAGAATCTTTATACTGTAGGAAAGGTGCCCTAATGATTTCCAGAAGGCAGAGATCTATTTATATTCTTAGTCAGTCATTTCCATGGGCATGTGCTGGAAAATCATTAAGATATGGACCTATTGTTTTTAAAACTAGGGCACGAGTCTTAAAAAAGACTTCTAAGTTAGATCAGGACTGCTAAGTTCCCTCTCCAGGATGCTGTCAGGAGGATTTTATTTTAAAGAATAATTTGTACTGGACAAAAAAAGTAATATTTGTGAGACTCAAAAACAGGCATTCTCTCTCTAGGGCCCAGGTATCATCACTGAATATAGACGCCTTATGACTTTCTATAAGGATGGTCTGGAAGAGATCAAAATCAGCAGGAATACAAGTGTGTTGACACTCTCAGGCTGCAGACAACTTAATTGATATACAAATGTCACCAGGGAAGGGACTGAGGGCCAGATTGTGTAGTCCCTTAATTTCAGAACTAAAGAGGGCCAATACCTGCTGCAGCTTGAAGTAGGACACTTTAGGTTGAAGGGTTCTCCCTGGGTTACACCAACCACTCAAAGAGTTGGAATATCCATGTTGTACTTGGTTTTGGCCCTGCAGACTCTGCTTTATGAGAGAGGAGGGTAGTGGTGCATAAGGTTAGGGTAGGAGGGGTTAGCTCCTCATTCTCTTCCAATCATTCCCAGACTAACCTCTCACATCAGGGATTTCCTGGTTCCAAAGGTCCAGGACCACTGTGCCAAAGCCTAATTAGTCTCTTTGGGAATTCTAACTACATAAAGAATATATTTTAATCAGGGTCCTTAGTAAGGGCCAGTCTACTGTAAATACATGAGTAGAAGGACTCGTGCATACTGCCAAAATGAAAATGAGAGGACTTGACTTTCCCACAGGGTTCAAGCAGAACTTAAGGCAAAATAACAAGGCCAAGCAGAATCTGAATACAAAGGAAAAGACAGTTTTCTTCTTCCCCAAGAAGAAAGTATGGAGTGTAAGCACTGGAGATTATAGATTTAAAGTTGAATGGGATCTCAGGCACCCATTAGTATAACTACTTCGCTTTACAGATGAGGAAATGGGCCCAAAGAGATTGATTTGCCCAAGGTCAGATGGCAAATGACACGGCTTTGATAAAAACACATGTTCTCTGACTCCAAATCATTCAACCACATGACTCTCTGTTCCTGTATATCATGTGGACCTTGTCTTCAAGGGGTTTATAATCCATTTGGTGTGACAGGGTGTGAAAACAGACAAAAACCAATGTAAAATAGCATATGCTTTGGGTCCAAAGAGTGATACAGAAGAAGAATATTATAGGAGTTCAGAGGATGGGGAGATCATTGAGGAATGGAGCCTTCAGAAATGAAACTTGAGACCTATACCTGAAGGAAGGGTTAGATTCAGATATATGGAAGGGAGGAGAAAGACATTCCAGCCAAGGTGAAACAGTGGATAGAGTGCTGGACTTGGAGTCAGGAATATCTGAATTTATATCCTGCCTTAGATATTAGTCAGATGGCCCTGGGAAAATCATTTAACCTTTCAACCTTAGTTTCCTCATCTGTAAAATGGGGATTAAAAATAGCACCTATCTTACATATTTGTTGTGAGGACTAAGTGAACTTATATAGTGGTTTGCAAACCTTGAAGTATTATACAAATTTAGCTATTATTATACAAGGTGTCCCAAAAGTCTTAGTGAAGTTTTGAGCTGTTACAGATTTAAGCATTAATAGCTCCAAACAGCACTAAAACTTTTAGGATGCCCTATATATTGTCTATTACTATGTATTCATTTATAATTCATATACATGTGCTACTATACCAATAATTAGGTACATTATAAAACTTACTAAATTTAATTTTTTTGAATGATGAGATATAGATGAAATAATATTTGATCCAAGAGTCAATAGGTTGCCAGTAGATTTTAGTGAGTAGAGGAATGTTGTGGCTAAATTTGTGCTTTAGGAAAATTCCATGGATTGTGAAGTAAGGGATAAATGGGAGAAGGGAGAGACTTGAGCCAGGGAAGTCAATCAGGAGGCTAGTGTAAGCAAGGGGTGGTGAGGGTCGGAACCAGAGTGAGGGCAGTGGGAAAACAGTGAAGGGGACAAATACTGAAAGATGTGGACATAGATTCAACAAGGTTTAGCAACTGATTGGATATAAGTGAGCATAAGGAGAAAATAAAGAGATATGATTATACATTAAAATAATCAGCTGACTTCAGAACTGGTTGTAGGCCCAGATTCGAAGAGTTCTCATGGTTCAATACCAATGAGTAAGGAAGTCTCTAGTAGAGTACCCCAGGAATGTGTGCTTGGCCCTTAATTTTACTAATGCCTTGTATAAAGGCATAGATGTTATGCTCATGGAATTTGCAAATGATGCAAAGCTAAGAAGGACAACTTGGATGACAGAGTCTGGATCCATAGTGAGCTTGATAAGTTTGAGCCTTAGGCTGAATCTAATAAGATGAAGTTCAATAGAGCTAAATGTGAAGTCTTGCCCTTGGGTGTAAAAAATCAGCTTCACAAATATAAGATGAGAGAAGTATGGATAGACAGAAGTTGCTCTGAAAAAGATTTGGGAGTTTTTGTGGCCTAAAGGATCAAAATGAATAGCAGCCAAATGATGTGGCAGCCAAAAAAAGCTGACATGTATCTCTTAGTTTATTCCCCTCATTAAGAGGGGGTTAGCTTTTGAGAATAGGCAGGTGATTGACCTGCTGTACTCTGCTCTTGTTAGACCTCATCTAGAGTATCATTCTCAGTTCTATATACTACAGAATAAGAAGGGCATTGATAAAGTGGAGAGTGTCCATAGTAGGACAACCAAAATGGTGAAGGGGCTTGAGTCCACATCATATGAGAATCAGTTGAAGGACTTACACATGTAAGAAAAAGGAAGACTCAGGAGAGACATGATAGCTATCTTCAGGAGTCTAAAGGGCCTTTATGTAGAGAAAAGATTAGACTTATCCTCATTTAGCCCAGAGGGCAGAACCTGTAGCAATGAGTAAGAACATACAAAGAGGCAAATTTCAGCATGATGCGAAGATGAACTTCCTACCAATTAAAGCTGTCCAAAAGTGGAATTGGCTACCTGACAAATGGGGTGTCCACCCTCTTCTAGTGGAGGTTGGATTACTACCTGTCATGCATGATGTCGTAAGGATGCCATTTCACATGAGAATTGGACGATATACTGGGTGGCCATGGAGGTCCCTTCCAACTCTCAAATTCTGTGATTCTGACTCTTTCAGTTGAAGATTGATATAAAGCTTGTGAACTTGAGTGACTAAAAAGACAGGCCCTCAACCAGAAGAAAAGTTCAGAAGATGAATAAGTTTTGGGGGAAAGATAATCCAAATGTGTCTGAGATTCATATGACCACCCATCCATGTCTACTTATCCTATGAAACTCACTCTGTCCCACCAAAACAAAATGGTCAGAAGTGAGGGTGTGATTTTCCCAATGACCCCTAAGCCATGTGTGGATAACCATTGGGCGTTCCTGTGGCATGAAGAGCCTGCATTATGTTTTAGGGGGTAAGGAGCTTTAAATTCCACCTACAATCCACCCCCAAGGAATCCCTCCACTGTCCAGCTACAGGAAAAGGAGTTCTACAGTGACTAATACTACCCTAAGCAAGGTATCCTTCCCTCAAAAGCATCTGGAAAGGTTCAGAATGTTTTTTTAGCTTTCAGATGGAAACTTTCAGCTAGTCTGTTAGACTCCTTGGATTGCTTTGAACCCAGCAGCGGACACCATTGACCTTCCAAGTGCCAGTCACGCCTCCTTCCAGAACTGTAACTAAGTTGGACTTCTACTGCTAGTTTTTCAGTTAGATTCTTCTTTCTTGATTTTGTTTCTTAAGTAATTGAAAAGTATAAATGTTAGGATTTCTCTAATTTATGGTGAAAAAAAATGAGATCATGTTTCCAGGTAGTCACTACACATGATAGTTGGTGACTGTTTTAAAAATAAGTTTTATGGATAACTAGTTTTTATGATACAGTCATTTCTGGAATCAAGCCCTCACCCTTCACCCCCAACACCCATAAAGAACTGAACCTTTCCTTGTAACAGAGAAGAACAGTTAAACAAAAAGAACCAACACAATGCCTCCATGTGATGGTGTATGTAATTTTTGATCTCTGCAGTCCCCAGCCTTTCTGCCAACTGGAAGGAGGTATGCTTCATGATCTCATATCTGGGACCAAGTAATTTAGAATTTTCTCAAGAAATTTTCCCATTAGAAGTTCTCCTCCTTTTCAAAGAAACTGGAAACTTACACCATCTATGGGATTTTTTCAAACCTTATTGTGCACATGTGGAAGAGCAAGGTATCCTTAGAATTTATAAACTGAAAAGATAGCCATAACCCTGACTCTTGCAAAGCTTAAATTCTAAAGGATAGGCCCATCACTATAGCCATAGAGTCAATTTTAAAAAGTAATGAGCATTTATAAAACACCTACTATGTGCCAGATACTATGTTAAACTCTGGAGTGGTAACCAAAGAAATCTGTTTATACTGCTAGTATAGTGGGCATATTTGTATATTTGGGAGGAAGTGGGTAGGTTATCTTTGAGCTCTTTTTTTTTTTTGGAAGGGAGCTGGGTGACCTACATCTATGATTTCATTAGTGTAGGGACGTTGTATGAATATTTTCTCATCTGATACAATTTGTAAATATACATGTAATTTATAGTTTTAGTATCTTAGGTTCTTAAGTCATATCTAATTAAATATTTAAAAAAAATTAAGAAAAAATTTCTGTATAGAACACAGTGCTAGGCACCTACATGGTATAAAGACAAATAACATGTTATGGGTGCCCTCACAGCATCTTGCAATTTAATAGGGGTGATACACAGATAAATAACCTCATAGACCCTAACCCCTAATCCAGGGCTCTTAGTTCTAAGCAGCAAACCAAATTCCTGGTCAGATTTCTAATAGTGAACAAAGATAGAGGGCCAAGAGCCTGGAGCTATTAGCAACATCAAGTGGGACCAGATGACATCCTCAAAGGGTGTGTTTGGCTACAGCCAGCACCCGGGACCTCTTGTGGCAAAAATCCCCTGACAGAAATTTCTTTAATAACTTCATTTATCTCAGATGTCATCTTCCATAACAGCTGCCTAGCTACATGTTTATTTACAAAATAAAGTGTTAGTTTCAGAAAATCAGAAAACTAAACATAGTAGATGGACAAGATACAAAAGGAGCTATCGGCACAATCTTTTTTTTTAACCTAGGGGCATTTCAGATGTATCCAAAGAGCACACAAATTGTACAGTGCCCAGTCTACAATGAATATTCCTCCCACCTCCTGCTATAAGAATCATTGCTGTTTTGTGGTTCTCCCTTGCCCTCCAACCCAGGACCCAATCTCAGAAACATTCCACATCACGACTTAAGGAGACAGACATCTGCACTATAATTTAAGCACAAAACATAATTCAGTGACATACAAAGTATCAGTGAAATGGGATGCTGGCTAAACACACATGAAATCTCTCCTTTATTAAAAAGCCATCTCAGAACATGGGGACTGACTAATATCCAAAATGCCCTTTTATCCCTGTGACTAGAGGAAGAGATAGATTCATGGCAAGCTGTGTGCTACAACAAATTAGGGAGTTTTGCATGCAAAAAGAAAACTGTCACTTTGGTTAGTGGGTGGCAGAAAGGAGGAATAGGGAAGATTGAAATGACAGGGTATGAAATTTTTCCAATTGCCAAGATCATTTCTCACCTTCAGGATTTAAGATAACATTGGGAGAAAATAACTCACCACTATCTGTCCTCCCCAAACCCACAAGAACTATTTCTCTTCTCTGGGTCTGAATTAAGACACTCCGGACTTCCTAGCCCTATCCCACCCTATCTCCCTTTCTCCCCACTAGGGCACTATGGTATGCTGGTCTTGGATTCACAAGGTTTGGGGTCAAGTCCTAACTCCTGGATTTATTAACTCAATGACTGTGGTTAAGCAAATCACATAACTTCTCTGAGTTTGATTCCTTATCTGTAACATGGGGGATAATAATACTCCTCCTCCCTATCTCCTGGAATTCAGGTTAGAAAAGTGCTTTGTAATTTTTAGAAGTGCCTGAAGAAGAAAGCTATAAAGTTTCCATTCAGCTCACAGTTGTTTTTTATTTCTTATGTCCTCCCCAATTTTCCAGTAGCCAAAATGTGTCAATTGAGGACACAGCTCTGTCTTTTGGGCATAGACAATGCTCAGTAAACAGAAAGATTTCCAGCTACCTACCCAACAATTTACAGCTTCCCTAATGGTGTTGACCACCCAGGGTGGGAACCAGATAGACCAATCCAAATAACATAAGGATTAGGATGAATGTTGCAGATTTTCTAAAGTTTGATATTATTGCACTAGCTACCACTATCTTGGGCAAAAATATGTAACAGGACATGTATATCAGTGTATAAGTCACCCTGAATTTTCCCCACAACAGTGCAACTTTGACTTATGTGGGGATCAGATCAACCCCAAACTGGATGGACCACCCTGGCTACCACTTATTAGCTTATCAACTGCTGCTTTAGCAACTGACTGAAAATAGTACTGCTGTAGTCACTCAAGAACTGCGTAGCAGGTGTTTCTACAGTATCCTTTCATCACTCTGAGGAACTGAGGAGCTCAAGAACTAGTAGAAGGAGATAAGTGAAACAGAATTTGTGAGCCACTACCAGAAGTGGAAACTCTCTCAATCTTTCCAAAGTAAGGAAAGGAGAAGGAGTGATTAAATAAATAGGTAACACCCCACTTTGGGCTTATCTGTCAATTTTTACTCACAGGTTGGGTTTTCAGAAGGATACCTAGAGTTCAAGAGTATACCCTATGGAACCACCCTTTTGAAACTAGAGCATAAAAGCCCCCACCAATGTGCTTCCCATTAACAGTCAATAAAGTAAATTAGTTCTCAGTAAAAGCATTTGCTAAGATGGCAAACATTTGCCCCCTAAACCTGAGGTGTACTTTCCCACAACCACATACAACCTCCATGGAAAGAGTGGGATTAAACTCAGGGTCCAATGGCAGTTAAGCACTCATTTGGGATTGACGTGACAAAGGCAATTCATATCTCCTCCTACTATTGACCTATGTCTTCTCTCTTTCTATAGAGTTCTTATACTGGGTTTCCAGTGTCTGCTTCTCTTCATAGGCAGCTATATTCCTTTGGCCCAGGGTCTTGTTCCTTAGAGCTATTTCTTTTCTCAAGTGACTATCCCTTTGTTTTTGTGTGTCCAAAATGTGACTCTGTTCCCTCAATTGTACCTCTAATTTCTTATTAAGCCACTAAATTCTCAAATGGCTAGCTGAGATATCCCCTACTCCACTGCTAGGGAGGATAAAAATCTTCTTTTCTCCCCACTCCATGCAAGGATCTCTTGCACAAAGTGCTTCTGGCTTGTTGTCTTCCTCTCTCTCAAACTACAGGAATTCATCCAAGGGATAGCTATCAAAAGTCCTCAGGGGTGCTCAGTGATGCTCTCATTCCTTTCTTGAGTCAATCAAAGAGATGTTCATAGCTCATAACTGGATCAAATATCTTCAAAGTTAATTAATTCTTCACTAACACCTTGTAATTGTATGAAAGTCATCTGATTCAGTCTCATTTTCTAAAAAAAGAAAAGAAACTGAGGCTCAAAATGGTGAAACAGTTTATTCAAAGTTACACAGATGGTAGTTAATAGGGTTGGGACTCAAATCCAGGTCCTCTTAGTCCTGATTCAACACTCTTTCTTCTTCATTGTATTGCTGTGGTCTCCTGTGTGAACTTCACAACTGGTGAAAAATACATTCTAGATGTGCCACTTTCCCAGTCTGAACACTGCTCCTTCATTTCTACAACTACTTACGATAGGGGAAATAACCACCTTTTTTTGATACTTCAAAGAAATGACCCTTCATTTGGCTGATGATATATCTGGGAATCAGGCTTTCCTCAGGCGAATTGAAGGCTTTTCAGGAGAATCTAAGCAGGCCTTCTCTATCTAAGAGGCTACCCTAATCTAATCTGTCACTCTAAGAGGCTACCAGCTAGGAAGTCAGTAGGTAATATGCACCACTTTCAGACATCTTTTCAAACAGGATTTCAAAGCAAATGTAACTATAACAACAAGGTCCTCGATTGGCAAAGGGCCATTAACTCTGCAGAGAATCATCTTGTGAATCTGACAAAAGAAAGCGTTAATGCCTTTAATTATAAATGATTGGATTCAGCTTAGTTCAAATCAGAGCTGCCGGAAGTAAATTGAAGTGGGGGAGGGGAACTCTGTTGAACCATCTTTACACTTGGGTTCTCTTGCCTGGGATGTTTAGAGGGTCAGGGAAAAGAAAGAGAGAAGTCTCTGGGCAGTATTATCTTTGAATACAAGGGCATTTTTTACATAAAGTCAGGTTTGGGGGGCAGATTATGTAACACTGAATCTCAGGGAGGTTTCTCAGGGGCTAGAATCTAGAAATTCCCTGAAGTCTCTAGTATAGAAAGATGAAAAGGGGGAAATGATCCCTGTTCAGGATCAGCTTCTTCCCAGAATCTTTTCTTTCTTCAGCCACCTGAAGTGGGGTTGGTATTTTGACCATCTTCACCCTTAAAGCTGGAAGCCAGAAGTATGCAAAGTGATTACAGAGCCTGAAGAGACTGAAGAGAGACCTCAAAGAAAGTCAAGAAACTAAACTTCTCTTTCCCACTCTTATCAACTCCATCCCACCCATTACACACCTGTAAGGCAATGTTCTCCATCACTGAGGAGAGAGTCCTATACCAATTAGCTTTGGGACTCAGATTACATTCACATGCACATGTACACACACACACACACACACACACACACACGTATATACATACAGTCAATCAATATTTGGGCATTTAACTTTTACAACTTCAACCATTTGAGTGATTTTACTAGTAACTTTATCTTTACTTTATCATTGGCAACCAGGCATATTCCCATCTATATGAAGTAGAGGAAAAAAATGAAAGGCATAATGGGTACAAATTTGTGGAGCAGCTGCTTACTAGGTTATTGACCAGTTGGATTGCAGCCTCAAGATTAAATGTCATTCAATTTAGATATAAAGGCTGATACTTTAAACAAACTAGGAGAGCAAGGAATAGTTTACCAGTCAGATTTATGGAGAACAGTAGAATCCATGACCAAACAAGAGATAGAGAACATTATGAAATGCAAACTGAATATTTTTGATTATATTAAATTGAAAATGTTTTGCACAAAGTCAATGCAACCAAGATTAAGAGGGAAGCAGAAAACTGGGAAAGAATTTTTATAACCAATGTCTCTGATAAAGACCTCATTTCAAAAATATATACAGAACTGAGTCAAATTTATAAGAATACAAGTCATTCCCCAATTGATAAATGGTCAAAGGATATGAACATGCAGTTTTCAGGTGAAGAAATGAAAGCTATCTATAGTCATATGAAAAATGCTCTAAATCAGTATTGATTAGAGAAATGCAAATCAAAACAACTTTGAGGTACTACATCACACCTAGCAGATTGGTTAACATGACAAAACAGGAAAATGATAAATGCTGGAGAAAATGTGGTAAAATTGGAACACTGATGCCTTGTTGGTGGAATTGTGAACTGATCCAAACATTCTGGAGAGCAATTTGGAACTATGCCCAAAGTGCTATAAAACTGTGTGTACCCTTTGATCCAGCAATAGCACTTCTAGGGCTATATCCCAAAGAGATCACACAAATGGCAAAAGGACCCACATGTACAAAAATATCTATAGCAGCTCTTTTTGTGGTGGCAAAGAACTGGAAATTGAGGGGATGCCCATCAGTTGGAGAACGGTTGAACAAGTTGTGGTATATGAATGTGATAGAATACTATTGTGTTATAAGAAATGATGAGCAGACTTCAGAAAAACCTGGAAAGACTTATATGAACTGATGCTGAGTGAAGTGAGCAGAAACAGGAGAACAGTAACAGCCACACTAACTTTGATAGACTCATCTCTTCATAGCAATGCAAGGATCCAAGACAACTCCAAAGGACTCATGATGGAAAATGCTATACACATACAGAAAAAGAATCATGGAGTCTGAGTGCAGATCAAAGCATATTATTTGTGCTATCTCTCTTTTTTCTTTTTTTGTTTCTTTTTTCTCATGTTTTCTCTCATTGGTTCTAATTCTTCTTTACAATATGACATGACTAATGTGAAAACAGGTTCAATATAAATGTATATTTAGAGCCTATGTCAAATTGCATGCCATCTTGGGGTGGAAGAGGGGAGAGATGGGGAGAAAAATTAGAACTCAAAATCTTATAGAAGTGAATATTGAAAACTAAAAATAAATAATTTTTTTAAAATGAAAAAAAAGATTAAATGTCAATTTACCTCTTCTATGCTCCTTTTCTCTGAGACCATTAAGGAACTCAAATGGCACAGGAAACAGGTGTCAAATGGCACACAAAGCAGACATTGCTGATGGATTATTTCAAGCTGGTACATCCTTCATGACCTCCAATGCCATCTACCAGCTATGAAGGACAGAGGGTCAGAGGTAATGTTGAGACCTTGCCAGTCTCAGTGTCTTCTGACAGCAGCAGCTAAAGTCCCAATAATATCTCCTTCAGTTTGTAGAGGGTGGCCATGGTAGAGAGGTTTTCATTAGTATAGTATACAGTATACCTTCACATTGTCATCTGACATAGGAGAAGCTAAGATTCAGGCTAGAAATATTTTTATCTTTAAGAATTTTATTTGTTATGCAGTATTTATATACTGTATTTTCATATGAAAAGTGAATATTGTCTGAAATCATTTTTATTGAGATAACACAAAAGGTCACAGAATTCTAGGGAATTACTAGCAAGAAAAAATGTTTTGCATGTTACCAATTTTATTTTATGTACTGCATTTTATGGGTTATTTCATGATTACTGTGTTAGGAAAAGTACATATTATCAGAATTAATGTATCCTTATAAAGAATTGTATGTAGAAAAGTGTGTTTTCAATAATCTTTACTGAAAGATTATGGTTTTGAATGGTTATAGGAACCTAACCCCCTATTTTCCATAGGTTCAATGTATCGACATTCATGTTTTTTACTTTGATGTCATTATACATACATGCATGTACATACATACATGCACATAAAATATACATACATATAAATTATATATATATATATACATACACACATACACATTTCTGTGTGTATAGTTCCTCCCATAGAATACAAGCTCCTTGAGGCCAGATTTGAACTCAGAAAGATGAGTTTCCCTAACTCCAGGCCTGGCACTCTATCCAATATGTCACTTAGCTGCCCCTAGACTAAGACTTACATGGTGGCAAAACCATAAAGCATTATTGGAATGTGAGCTGTTATTATTATCAGAGAGAGGTTGAGTTAGTACAGACTTCTGTTAGCACTGCAGAAAATGACTTCATGGTCATAGCAGAAATATAAGCACTCTTAAATGTATAATAGGAGTGGAACACGATGGTATTTTGAAGTGTGAAGTGATTCTCATTGTTCCGCAATGATCTAGCAGCCCTTTATGAAGGTGCCATAGTGTACTACGCTTTTCTCTGAGTTGGTAACTGAAGCATGATCAGGAGAATTTGGAAGATGTGCAGAGGACAGTAACAAAAGGAAAAGGAGGTCATTCCATATAAGTTAAAGAAGAAAAAGTCAAAAGGGTACCCAACATGATGGAATATGATATGAATAGTAAATAGATCTTACCTACATTTAAGAAAGGATTATTGTAACAAGAGATATCAGGGTTAGAAAATAGGGGGAAAATTTTCAATGGTTCTGAAACACATTAAGATACATTATTAGAAAAGTCCTTGGAGTTTTCTTCTCTAGTGGTTTTTTAAAGGACAGATCTATCTGGAATGCTTTTCTTAACAGCTCTAGAAGCAGCAAGATGAATGAAATGACCTATTGAAGTCCCTTCTAGCTCTCTGATTCTTTGTTCAATCTGTTGTATAGCTGATGCTGATTCAAGCCAATTACACTTTGCCAAAACCAAATTGATGTAATTTTTCTCCTGGAACTGGAAAGTGGTAATATGTCAAATACCTCAGTGACAACCATTTCATTTCTCTCTGGTTCATTTTCTACATCCAATATATGTGTGTGCTTTTATACAAGAAAGAAAGAAAGAAAGAAAGAAAGAAAGAAAGAAAGAAAGAAAGAAAGAAAGAAAGAAAGAAAGAAAGAAAGAAAGAAAGAAAGAAAGAAAGAAAGAAGGAAAGAAAGAAAGAAGGAAAGAAAGAAAGAAGGAAAGAAAGAAAGAAAGAAGGAAAGAAAGAAAGAAAGAAAGAAAGGAAGGAAGAAAAGAAAGGAAGGAAGGAAGGAAGGAAGGAAGAAAGGAGGGAGGGAAGGAAGGAAGAAAGAGAGGGAGGGAGGAAAGGGAAGGAGAGGAAGACAGAAAGAAAAAGAAAGAAAGAAAGAAAGATAGATAGATAGATAGATAGATAGATAGATAGATAGATAGATGATAGATAGATAGTGTGTATATGTAAGAATGTTATAATTTGGCTCCTCCCTAAGATTATGTACAAACTTGGTGACCTAAAGCAACCCTTTTTTAAGCTATTGTGGTTTATTTCTGTTGAGTGTTTTCTTAAAATTCTTGTTTGTATATTTAGAGATCTCAGTGATGGGTACATTTTCATAAATCTAAAAAAAATAAGCAAACTCGCCTGGAAAGGTTTATTCTTAGTTAATCCAGAGTCACTAGGTTCCCATGATAGCATTCACTTCTCATAGAGCAGAGTCCCCTTTTTCTCTAGTTTCTCTATATTTCCCTATTCTTTATGAATTTCTCTATCCACTCTGCCATTTTATAATTTATAGAACTCATACCCCGGCCAACAGTCTATAAGCAGGAAAGGACCTGATTTGAACAAAGGGGAGAGAAAAACAAACCTGCAAATCAGTAGAGTGGAAATATTGCATCTAGTGGCAGAGGCACCTGGTCTCCATTAGACTTTTATTGGAGAATTGCCCTTTGCATTTTGAGATCTTCATAACTACAGCATAAGAGATGAGCTAGGTGGAACAATGGATAGAATGTTGGCCTTGGAATTAGTAAGACCTGAGTTCGAATCCTACCTCAGATACTTAAGAGTTGCATGACCCTTGGTAAGTCACCTATAAAATGAGTATAATAATGTTGTTTTCAGTTGTGTCCGACTCATTGTGACTCCATTTGGGGTTTTCTTGGCAAAGATACTGGAGTGATTTGCCATTTCCTTCTCCAATTCATTTTACAGATAAGGAAGCTGAGGCAAACAAGATTAAGTGACTTGTCCAAGGGTCACACAGCCAGTAAGTGTCTGAGGGTGGATTTGAACTCAAGAAGATGAGTCTTCCTGATTCCAGGCCCAGTACTCCATCCATAGCACCTACTCTTAAAGTGTTCTTGTGAGGATCAAATGAGATAACAGATGTAAAGTGCTTTGTAAACCATAAAGCACTATATAAATGCTATAATTATTATGGCTATTGGTTGGAGGGGGTGGAGTTTAAAAACACAATTGTGAGATGTGTCTGAAAAGTAAATTGCACATATTTTACAGTTAATGTGTATGTGCTGATGAGTTAGGGGTTCAGGATGGTGGGAAAAAGGAGAGGCAGCAACAACCATGCCACATGTTCTGTCCAAAGCCTACCCAATGAATGTTACACAGGAATATATACTACAGGAGACCAGGGGAAGAAAAGCAGTGACTTTTTGGAAGCCCACCACTCCGTCACCACTCAGGGAATCATTTCTTGATATTAAGTTCTTTTCAGGGCTCCCCTCTTGGGAAGGTGGTATTGATACACCATAGCTGAAGGCATGTTCATCCCTATAACACAGAACATATTTTCATGAAGGAAAAGGACCAGAGTCCTTCCTGCAGAGCCTCTATGGTAGGGTTAATTGAATTTGGAGAACAATCTAGAATCAAGGATGCTAAAACCAGATCATTAAAGAAATAGAGAAACTAGGAGTCAGGGTCAGGTCACCAGATTGGGGTTAGAAACAGGGACATTGAATTTGAGTGGAAGCATATGCAAGAAACAGGAAACAGGGTCAGGAATACAGATGTCAGAATTGGATTGCCACGCCACAGTCAGGGAGGCAGCAAGAGAACAGTCAAGCAGCAAAGCCAAGACACGGATACCAAAGGTCAGAGTCAAGAAAGGTAGGGAAAGCACCATGGTTCATGTTCACAGGCATAAAGAAGGCAGGGTCGAAGAGGGTGATCCCCAGGAGGGAGAAGCGTGAGGAATTAGAATACACGGCTCTTCCTCCATTCAGAGCTATTTGTAGGGGATGGAAAAAATAGATTTTTACTATCTGGGACTCTCACAAATTGACACAGAGATGAGGTGGCTAGAACTAAACAGTGACTCAAGAAGGCAGTAAAAGGAGCTAAAAAAAAATATGCTCACAGTTATATATAGCAGCCTATCAGCCCTATGCAAATTATTGATCCTCCTCCTTAGCCTAATAGGCATCTTGGTGTAGTGGATAGAGTACCAGGGTGGGAGTCAGGAAGACCCAAATGTTGTCTCAGACATTCATGAGCCATGTGACTTAACCTATCCGTTCCTCTATTTCTTTATCTGTAAAATGAGGGGGGTTGGACTTGATGGTCACTCAGGTCCTTTCCAGCGCTAAATGTATGGTCCTTACATGAATATATCCCTTAAACTGTGTGTATCCTTTTATGCCTTCCCTTCCCCCATGATGATGCATTTGATATGCATTTTAATCATATTTTGCACATCTAAAAATAATGCTGGGCAGAGGTGGGGAATCATAAGGGCTAAACTCTATGATATTCTCTGCCTAGACTTCAAGGACCTCCATAATTTAGGGTCCCTGTACCTATCCAACCTTACTTCCTACTCCCCAATATTCCATTATTCCAGTCAGGACAGTATTCTCACTTTGCCATGAATCCAACATTACACAATAAAGTCTTGTAAAACCTAATGCATATATTGCCCTTATGAGGGCAAACCATGCTTCCCATATATCTGAAGAGGCAATGCTGGAATAGCTACTGGGAGTGCAATGTCTAAATATAAGCCAGGAGGTGGAGGTCCAAGATTGAGTTGATCAACTTGAGCAACACTTAGGTACTAGGTTTGGTCAATTTGTTCACAACCAGCTGTTACCCCCTCCTCCTCTCAGCTGTTTTTACCAGGCTTTCTCTCTCAGAGAGTGAATAAACATTTATTAAGCCACTATTATGTGCCAGGCACTGTGCTAAGCATGAGAAGATGAGGAAGACATAAGACAGTTCCTGCCCTCAAAGAGTGCACAATTTAGTGGGGGAAACAATGTGCAAACATCTATGTGCAAAAATAAAAGCTATATAAAGGATAAATTAGAGATAATCAATAGAAGGGAAACACTAGAATGAAGGGGGATTAAGAAAGATTTCCTTGCAGCCTAAGGATATAAATAAACTAAAATAGCTCATAAATCTCACCTGGCTCATCACTGAAATCCTAACCTTTCCCCCAAGCTTGCACGTCCACGTTTCCCAAACTTACTCATCTTCTCATAGATTAAATGGTTGCTTTACTGCACTGGAAATGAAATTAACACTGTGACTTTGAAACTCCCAGCCCACCTCTCTGAAAAATGAGTGGGTTGCAATCAATACCCATCAAGATCTCTACATCTATGATTCTATGGTTTTTTCCTAGTAAAGTCTGAAATCTTCAAATCTCGGTATCTGTAGCTGCTTCTGTGAAGATTCATGTTCTCATATCCCCCAACTACTTCTACATTAAGCCTTGTTGCTCTCACAGAAAGGAGGGAGTGTGGCATCTTCAAAGGCTGTTGTACCAAGCACACTTAAACTCAGAATGACAATTACAACACTAAGGGAAGGGGTTATGGCCTCACCACATTGACACTCACTTAGTATCACTGTGTGGATGGTGACAATCCTCCACTTCCACCTTCATACACCCTAGAGTATTGCATTAGGATGATCTTAGACACTTAGACTCTCTTTTTTCATCCTAGCACCCATCCAACTTGGTATGTCCTCTTCCTTCTGGCACCCAAAAGATTCAGGAAATTGAATGGAGGAAACACAGGCTCGTTAAAACATGGGTTATATAGGTTTCCCCGAAAGTCTTGGTACAGTTTAAGCTTTAGTAACTTATTAACTTTAATAGCTTACTAATAGCTATTAACACTTAAAATTGCTCTAAGACTTCGGGGTCTATCCTGTGTAATGAATAACTTGTTAAGTTCCTTTAATCACTGGGATACAAAAATTTGAAAAGAAATAATCCCTCCCTTTAAGGAGTCGATTTTCTCGTGAAGGTGGTGGAGAGGGAGTTGTGACAAAAACACAGAACAATCTAAGAATCAGCAAGCATCTATTAAATACCTGCTATGTTTCAGACACTATGCTAGATGCTAGGGACAAAAAAAAATTCCTATTCTCAAGGAGCTTACATTTTATTAGAGTGAAAGAATTGTACATATAAAATTAAATACAAAATATATGAAAAGTAATATGAGGATAATATAAATCACAATGTAATAGAGACAAAAGAAATTCCCACAATGTGCTCTTGGAAAATCTGAGGGTAGAAGTATATGATCAGGTGTTCAGAAGTATATAAAAGTGAATTCATCAACCATTAAATATTTATTAAGGGCTTATGATATGCCAAACCCTGTGCTTAGTGCTAAGACAAAAGTGAAAACAGGTCCTGCCCTTAAGGAGCTTATATTCTAACTTGGAGACAAGAATAAAAAGGAGTATATTGTACAAGATAGAAACTGAGAGCATCTCAAGCATGGGGCACAGCCAGTGCAAAGGCCCTGGGAAATGGAAGATGGAAGATGGGAGATGGGAGATAGGAGATGGAGTGTTTTGTGTGAGAAAGAATAGGCAGACAAGTATGGCTGAATCATAGAATGCATGGGGAAGTCACTATCATTCATAAACTGTCATACAACAAATACAGGTCCCAAATTATCCTCGACAATTCAACAGAAAAACTACTGGAACTAGAGTGTTGTCCAGATAAAACCATTACTCATCCTTGACCAGGTATAACACTGATCCGTAAAAATTTAAAAAGCCCATTTTATGTTGCCATACTGGATAATCCTCATCTCCAAATTAAGTAGAATGAAAAACTTAGCAAATATAGATGTGAAATATCTATGAAATAAAAAAAATAGAAACATGATCAAGTATTTTTTCATCCTCTCTATTCTGCCTGCTACTAGAATTGTCCCAAAGATAATTTCAGTAAGACTGGAAAATAAATTTAGACCCACTGCTTTAATTTAATTACATTATGCACTTATTTTATCCACCTAGCCAACAGTTCAAATAACATTCCATGTGAAAGAATGGTAGCAGGATAGTGACTTGTCCCAGAACTTTTTCTATCTAAACACAACCAAAATAGATAGACACAAGATAATGTTGATGTTGATGATAATGTTGATGATAACAAGTGATCGATATGTATATATTTGTATGTATATATATTTAATATTTTTGAGAAAGAAGTGTCTTGATATAGTAAAAAGAGAAGAATAAGCATCTATATAGCATTTACTATGTGCCAGGCACTGTGCTAAATGCTTTCTAAATATTTTCTCATTTTAGGCACACAAGAACCCTGAAAGGTATGTGTTGTTATTGTCCCCATTTTACAAATGAGGAAACAGGCAAACAAAAGTTAGGTGACTTGCCCAGGGTCACACAGCCTGTAATTATCTAAGGCTGGATTTGAACTCAGGTCTTCCTGACTCTTGAAAGACCAGCACTCTAACTACCACACTATCTAGCTACTTTTAGCTCCATTATAAATATGTATGTATGTGTGTATATATATATATATATATGTATATATACACACACACATAGATACATACATACACATGTATATAAATCCACACATATATTTGTGTGTGTGTATATATATATATGTACATATATATACTGTGATATATATGGATATAGATGGGTAGATAGATCTATATCTATCTGAGATCAGGTTTAAACCCGTGGCCTGACCATAGATAGAAAAAAAGATAGGTAGATAAACAGATAGATATACATATAGATATATATATATAATATAGATATACATGTAGATATGCATACATATGCATATATACATATGTTGCAGTGGATATATATATATAAATATATACACACATATACACAAACATATAATGTCACTTATCATCAGCATTGCATCATCATCTTATTTCCATGTATTTTGATTGAGTTTAGATAGTAATGATATATATACACATATATATGTTTTATCATATTCTCTATTTTGTTAAATATTTCCTAATTTTAATCTGGTTTGAGCCACACTCAGGAGTGTTGTGGGCTCTGTGCTTGACACCTATGCTCGAGGTAATTCTCTAAGACTATACATTGCAGAGGACGTGCCAATATGCTTTGACAGAGAGATTTCCTCATCCAGGAATTCCCTATACTAATGAAATCACAGCTTCAGTTCATATTCTTGTATTATTATTCACAGATATTGTTATTATTAACATTTATCAAATGCTTACTATATTCTAGGCACTGTGCCAACCACTGGGAATACAAGTGCAAAAGTCAAGCAATCCCTGCCCTCAAGGAGTTTATATTCTATTGAGGGGATATAACATATTCTCAGGCTCTTCTCCCAGCACCTGGCATTGTATCAAATGAATTTTCCTTTCCTTCTTATACATATGTAATAGTGGATTCTACATCCTCCCTCATAGGTCCTTCATCTTGAAGAGGTTTAGAAAATGGGCACAGTTGTTTGGAAAAATGGACCATTCATGGAGAGTCCAGCTGAGAGTCCAACTTTGGAGTTGACACTTGACTGTTCTCTAAGTACCCATCATCCAAATAAGTGGATTTGTTTAAAGTTACATTGGCCTCAGATGTAGAGTTGGTAAGAACACTTGGGTCTGCGTGAGCATATATATATATGCACATATGTATATACATATACAAACACATACATATATATATATACACATACACACACACACACATATATATAATATATATGTACATACATACAACCTTTGTCAAGTTATTCTGCACCGAGGATGATGGTATTTCTGTCCAACCCTGGGAGGAAGAGAGTACAGTGAAGGAGGAAACTGAGGGCCCAGAACTCATGTACCTGAGGTTATCCTCATTTATATTCCCCGTCTAATTTCTAGCAGGTGAAAGCTCCTTACTATCCCCAGAGGATATTGACAATAAAGGAACCTGATCAGGAATTCACAAGGCCATTTAAACACTATGGGGACTTTAGCTTGGGAAAAGCTAAAGCTAAACAGGCATTTCCTCAGTGCCTCTTCTGTGTGAATCACTGGGCTGGATGTTCCAACAAGAAGTCGTCTGACAGCTATTGGTGTAATTACTGCTGCTCTCTTTAACCTTCCAGGATGAGTTCTGTGGTCTTAGCTCTTCCTAGTCATAGACTATGGACTATGCCCTTTCACCCTTGCCTATTACAGCTTGTCTGACCACCCTGTAACCTGACCCTAGCGCTCAACCTCATGAATACTGTAAAGCCAAGACATTAGGCAAACTTTGGCAAATCAACAAAGTTTAGTGGGATATATAGTACAGGTTTGAGAGTCAAACCTTTGTTTGAAGACTTTCAGGGATGAAGAACTCCCTATCTCCTGAGGCACTTTGGACATTTCTAATTGTTAGGAATTTCTCCTTACCATAACTGAAACCTGCCTCTCTCCCTATTGTTTCTAGTTCTTCCTTCTGGGATGAAACAGAATTATAAAATTCTCAAGTAGAGGGAAGAAAATAAGCATTCATTAAGCACCTACTATGTGCTAAGTATTTCACAATTATTATCTCATTTGATCCTCACAAGAACATATTATTATCCCAATTTTATAGCTGAGGAAATTGAGGCAAACAGTTTTTTTTTGTAACTTACCCAAGGTCACACAGTGAGGAAGGGAAGTCTTTCTGACTTCAGGCCCACCTCTCTATCCCCTGTGCCAACTAGCTACCCTAGTAGGAAAGGATCTCTAGACGTGGTTCTATAACTGTAACTATGTATCTCTGACCCAGTGAGCTTAACTATTTAAGCCCTTAGACTTAAGTTTCTTGAGGTAATGGACAACTGTATTGTGAAGAAAGCACTAGATTTGGAGTTGGAGAACATGGGTTTGATACTTATTAACTCTATAACCTTGGGTCTTTTCATCTTTTTGATCAGACTGTCAAGCAATAAATATTTATTAAACACCTACTACATGCTAGGAACTGCACTAAGCACCGGACCTTAGTGTTTCACCTGTAAAAAGAGAAGTGACTTCTAAGGTCTCTTTTAGCTCTTAATCTCTAATGTCCAAGGTCCTTCCAAGTCTAAAATTCTATGACACTTTGGAAAAACGGCAGTACCACATGTGCTGTCTCTATGGTCTCCCCTGGTTCATTTCTGATAGCTAAGGCCAAAATCTGGTTTTATTAAGGTTCTTATTACAGCCTCTTCTCTCTCCTCATCCTTCCTACTTCAGTGCAGAACAAACATTTAAAGGAAAAAGAAAACTCCCAAGAATCACAAATTCCTCTGCATCTCACCAGAGTTGCTCCTAGGGAATATTGTACAGGAATGAGTTATAGAAGAGCGTGAGAAAGTCTGAGAGTCTCCAAGTCCTGTGTTGGAGACTTGTAGGAATTTTCATCTGAAAGTTGGCTTGCAACTCTCTTCATTTGCAAGCATGGATGTCATTTGTGTTTCACTCCTGAAACCTGTTGGTGCAATAACTTCCAGATAGAACAATCTCAGCCCCTCACAGAAGTCACGCCATCTGAATGAATGGATGCATCAATCAGTCTCTCCAAAACTATGATTCAGCTGCAATGGGAAGAATTTTTCCAGTGAAATGTCTTTCTTTTTCTTCCATTCCTTTCCATGTCTATTGCCACCGTCACCCTCCTAAATTCATTTCTATCCCTAATTTGGAATCTAACTCTAAGTAAACCTAGATTCCTCATCACTTCAAATCTGAGTAACAGCAGTACCTTCCCAGTTGTCTTTGTGTGACATCAAGTTCTGCTCACTCAAATTTATCCTTTATGCACCTGCTCTATTAATTGGAGGTGGTTGGTCTGAAAAAGAGACGAACTAGCATGACACATTGCAGAGTAGACATAATACAGTGAAAAGAACACTGGCTCTGCATTTGGGGAACTGGGTTCAAATTCTGCCTCTATTACCTGCCACTTTCGTGACCTTAAGATAGGTACTAAACTTCCTGGAGTCTCAATTTCTTCATCTATAAAATGATAAGATTAGACTAGGTGACTTCTACATAAATACCAGCTATTATCAATTATAATAATAATTATTATCAACTCTTTTTCTCACTGACCATAAGTTCTGTGCTCTTTCTAGTACCCCATAAATTAAAAGAGATAAAAATAGAACCTAGTTCTATTATCCCCTAGTCTAGTGCATCAAAAGCAGAAATATTGTTTCTAAAATGATTTGTATAGCTGCAATTTATGATTCATTTGGTTTAATTTCACAACTGACAGATTCTGTCACTCCATTTCAGAAACTCAAATACCAAACATCAAACATCACTCCTTCTTAAATCTTTCTTACAAGGTTATAGTGTCTCTTTTAAAAAAAAAAAAGCCAACTGGTAGTCCAACATACTTTTAAAATCCCAAGTGAAATATTCATAGAATCTTATGACCATCTCAGTGCTAGGCAGAAAGCTTACCCAAAAAGAGTGACATTTCTTAACTGATTTATTGACTTACAAAATTTTCCAGGAAGTAAAATTCAGAAGAACCATTTAGCTCTATTAAAACCTAGCCTGTGGTGAAGACTAAACTTTCTTATCAAGATGTATATACCCCAGGTCTCCATGGATTTCTAAGAGATCCTTCTGGAGGATGAAGTGAAGAAAACAACTTGTCTATGGGTGCTCCATACTGGCTATAATAACCAGGGCAAGCCAGTGCACTTTTATGACAGACCTTGTGATATTCTTTGATCAGAACAAAGATGATCACATTTGGGGCTAGCTTTATATAACATAGATCAGCAAAGTTTGCTTTAGGGGACCCAGACTTTCTTCTTTTGTATTCTTTTTTGGGGAGTACCTTTCCCCTCTTCCTCATGGCCCTGGGCCACCTTACTCTCTCCACTTACCCCTTTGAAAACTTGTTCTTTGGAAAGGATCTGATATGAGAAACTAAGATGATGAAGAAAATGTGGAACTTATGTCATAGGACATTTAGCCTGAAGAAAAGACTTTTGGGGGAGGGAGAGTTTCAAAGGATAGTGGAGGAAAGTTATTGTCTTAAAAAATCCCAATGGTTGACATATGAAAGGATGATCTGCTTAGCCCAAGAGGACAAAACTAGAACCAGTGGGTAGAAGTGACAGGGAGTCAGATTTCAACTCAACAGAAAGGATGGCTTTCTAGCATTTGTAGTCAACCAACAATGACTAGTTCATAAGGTAATAAGCTCTCTGTTCCTGCAGATGTCCAGACAAATGTGTTACATGACCACCTGTGGGGATGTTGTAGGAAGGAGTCCTGCAGAGGCTAGAGATTTGAACCAGGTGACCTGTGGCTCCTTCTGAAGCTAAGACTCTATAATTTATAGCTTAATCTAAATTTAAATCACTGAATTACCTCTCCCAAGGCAGTATTTTCATGTAAATTATTTTCTCTCATCTGGGAAAGATGTATTTAAGTAATTTCAGCCAAGAGAGGGAAGAGGTATTTGGAGGATGCCTCAGAAATACACTGCCTGCATAATTATCACTATTATTCAAAGGAATTATTAGGAACCTAGCCTTACCTTTTATTTCCCTTGTTCCTGAAGCATTTCCCTGAAGTTACTCAAACACTGCTTCTTGATACTCCACCTGTCAATTCTGTATCTCATTATTTACATGCTATCTTCCCTATGAGAATGTAAGTTCCTTGAAGGTCTACTACATTTTGGGGGAGCTGTCATTATTAGGATGTTTTTTTCCTGACATCAAGTCCAAATTTTCCCCTATGCAATTTCCACCCACTGTTCCTCATTCTGTCCTCCAGAGTCAAACAGAACAAGTCTGATCCCTAATCTGTATGGCAGCCTTTCAAATTCTTGAAGACAACTATTGGACCCTCTTCCCACCCCAAGCCTTCTTTTCTCTGGGCAAAATATTCCCATATTTCATAACATATTTGTTATGCATTGAAGTCTACTCTCACACACCACATAAATCTCTGATGTCTTCTGAACAATACTAATTTTACTAATTTTTAATTCTTAAGAATCTATAGCATTTCATGATTCTTAGCCATAAAACAACAAAGGAGAAATTGAAAAAGATTAATTATTGAGGAGAAGTTTAGACAAGTTAGAGATGATATATCTCTGGTGATTATAGAATAGTACTAGAAAGGAATTTACATACATCTCAACTGTTATATAAAACCTTTACAAAAACTTTATAAGACTATATATTGGGGCATGAAGACTTCACCAAAAAATGTAGAAAAGCAAAAATACTAAAAACATCATTTACTGATCAAAATGCAGTAAAAATTATGTTCAAGAAAGGGTCCTTATAGAAAGAATCTAAAAGTAATTGCAGACTACATAGCATAACTCTAAAGAACTGTTGATTCAAAGAACATACTTATAAAAACAATAGAAAATTACATCAAAGAAAATAGAATGAGAACTTATGGGATGCAGTTAAAACAATTATGAAAGGAAAGTTTATATCTCTAAACACTTTTATCAACAAAAGAGAAAAAGAACAAATCAACGAATTGGACATGCAATTAAGTAATCTTGAACAGAATACTTTTTTAGATCTCCAACTGAATGACAAAGAAGAAATTATGAAAATTAAAGTAGATACTTTATTGAGAGTAAAAAGACTAAGAAATTAATAAGTAAAAGTAGGAGCTATTTAGCTAATAATGTATTGAAAAAGGCAGTCTGTTTTTTTAAAAATAGAGGAAAACCAAATTGTCCACATCAAAGTTGAAAACAGAATTTACAATGGAAAAATATAAAGGAAATTGTCAAAAACTATTTTGTTCAATTATATACTAACAAAACAGAAAACTTAGAGGAAATAAATGAATACTTTCAAAAATATAAAATATCCATATTAACAAAAGATGAAATAGACTATTTAAATAACCCAATATCAGAAAAAGAAATTTAATAAATCATAGAATGAACTCCCACAGAATAAAACTGCAGCACCAAAATGAGTCACAAGTGAATTCTATAAATATTCAAAGAACAATTATTTCTAATGCTAAACTGTTTGCAATAATAAGACAAGAAGGTACCTTTCCAATAGCTTTCTATGATATAAATATGATCTTCATAAAAAACCAAGGAGACACAGAAAGAAAAATATGGAGCATTATCTCTAACAAACATTGACAGAAATGTTTTAAATAAAATATTAACAAGTAGGATAAAACAACATATTGAAAAGATTATACACTGTGATTAGGTTGTGTTTATATCAGGAATACAGAGTTGGTTTAACATTTTAAAAGATTATAAACATAATAAACCATGTTTATAATAAAAATAATAACCAAATTATTATGATTTTTATTCCAGCAATAGATTCTGTCACCTTCCCCACAAGCAGGGGTAAGAGATTTTATGAACACAGGGATGTCAAAAAGTTACCTACATGTGGAGTTGTAACAAGTTATAAATCAAAGGCCCTAGATGAACATTCCTTGGGGGTTGTCCTTCCTCCCCTCGCTATCATGCCCACAGTCCACCTCAGGGTTCTCTACCCTATAGTTGACTGAGTAGCAGTGTTTCAGCCCTCCCCGGCTGGGCTTGGGAGGAGAGGTAGTCCTCAGAAATTATAGTCTCCAAGTTTTCAAAGCCAAGGCCCACTCTTCCATGTCCCAAACTCTCAGGGCAAGCGCAGGACATGCCTCTTTCCTGTTTTATCTGGACTGGCTGGGGAGCCACAATTGAGCCTCCACTGCTTCCCCAGTTCCCTGAATAGGTTTTGCTCCAGTTGAAATCATTCTGAAATGACTCTGTCCACAGTTCTATAGCACAAGGAACACTTCTATACTTTTTTTTTTTTTTTTTTAGCAAATTGTACTGCATTGGGGCAAGGCAGGTGAAGGGGAGAGAGGAAGAAGCAACTTTTTGATGCAGAGGAGAAAAACACAAGAGAAAACAGGTGGTGGGGTGGTTTACTTCCCCTGGAAGGCTTTGGCCTACTGGCACATGGAAAGAAGTTTTATTTAAGAGCTTTAATTGTTTTGGCAGAAGGGAATTTTTCCAGGGAAACCTGCTACAGGAAGCTGAAATGAGGAAGGGAAACCTTTCTTGTAAATTCTCTTTGAAGCATATTTTCTTGTTACTATGGATCATTCTGAGAAATGGATTCAGGTGGGAGCCAAGGCTCCTTGAAGAATGTGGCAAAGACCTTTCACAGATGAGTATTTTGATAAAACCTAAAAATACATAATTTTTTAAAAAAAATAACTTTTAAGAAGTAGGCTGTAAGAAAAAGGACTGGTATCTATGATAAATATGGCATACTGAAAAGTATACTTTGGAATCAAATTCGAAAATTTTGCCCAGCTGTTAATTCTCTTTTCATAATTTTTTGGAATTATTCTCATTTCTTTTCCCATTTTCCCTCTACTTATTTCCTGTACTTTCTCCATTTTTTCCTGCTCTTATTGGACTTTAAAATATTTTTTTTTGCTTTTTTGGTGAGGCAATCAGGATTAAGTGACTTGCCCAGGGTCACACAGCTAGTAAGTCTTATGTGTCTGAGGCCAGATTTGAACTCAGGTCTTCCTGACTCCAAGGCCAGAGCTCTATCCACTGCACCACCCAGCTGCCCCCTGACTTTAAAATCTTTAAAAAAAAATTTTTAATTTCTCTTTTTTAACCTCTTCTAGGAATTCTTGTTGAGTTTGTGTCCAATCTTCATTTCTCTTTGAAGCTTTGCTTATAGATATTTTCAAATCACTGTCTTCTCAGTTTCTTTTTCTTTTTTTTTTTTAGGCAATTGGGGTAAGTGACTTCTCCAGGGTCACACAGCTAATGTCAAGTGTTTTTGGTCTGAGGCCAGATTTGAACTCAGGTCCTCCTGACTTCAGGGCCGGTACTCTATCCATTGTGCTACCTAGCTTCCCACATGTTGGAGACTTTTCATTTTTGTTTTGTTTTGTTTTGTTTTTAGGCAATTGGGGTTAAGTGACTTGCCCAGGATCACACAGCTAGTAAGTGTCAAGTTTCTGGTCTGAGACCAGATTTGAACTCAGGTCCTCCTGACTTCAGGGCCAGTGCTCTATCCATCGAGCCACCTAGCTGCCCCTTCTAAGTTTCTTAAGCTTCTTTGTCACCATAGAGTATTTTTATGATTAGGTTCTTTTTGTTTGTTTGTTTGTTTGATCATTTTAACAGCCTATTTTTTGACTTTGGACTTTATTTTAGAGTTGGACTCTGCTCACCTCTGGGAGGGATGGTTGGCCTGAGCTTCTGTGGTTGAGTTTCTGTAGATTGATATGGAAGCCTGTAGGTTTTCAGTATTTCCAAGGTGATATGATTTGGAGAGAAGTCTGGTCACTTCCTTTCTACTCCACTCTGGTCCTTACCCAGGTAGGTCCCCTACTCCCTCATCATTGACTGCTTCTCCCTGCCCAGAAATGGCAACTTGGGACTGGGTAATAAGCTACAGAGCTAAAAAAATTACACCAGATCCTGCACCCATTGCAAGCACAAGGTCCCCGACCAGATTTCTGTCCAGATTTTCAATTACTTTACTGTCTCTGTGCATTGAGCATGCTTAGTGCTCCTACTGCTGCTTCTGCAGCTACTGCCTCCAAGGCCCATGACCAGTGCCACTTCTGTGGCAACTCACCCTCTGAGTTCTGGGCTAGCCCCTATAGAGCTCTCTTTCTGTCTATCTAAGCTGCCCTGGGCTAGAATAATGACTAACTCTGATTTTTTTTAATTGGCTTTTCTGCTCAGAATTCAATTTGGCATTTTGTGTGGTAGTGTTGTATGAGAGATTTTGGTGGAAATTGGGCAATTGTGATCCTTTTCTCTACTATCTTGATTCTTTCCCTCAAGTTGCCATCCTTTGGATGCTCTTTACCTTATAAATATCCCTCTGACAATGTGGCACCTGGTGTTGTTGTTCATCCATAATTTTTTGAAAAGGAGCAATGACATTGTGGGGTGATGTCTTGACTTGCATGTGAATTGGATTTAAGTGAAGCAGAGTCATCAGCCTCATTCTCTCTTTCAGAGTCATCAAAGTCCAGTGGCAAGACAAAAGTCTACAAATATGGAGGAAGGGATGGGAGGGGTGGACAGCAGATGAAGCTCACTTATCTGAAATTAACAAAGGAAAATTGAACACCTGGAGTTTGGTATAGGAACATAGCTATAATCAAAACAAATATTCTAATCCCAAAGGGAAGATTAAAAGAGAAAGAAGAGAAGGAAAAAAAAGAAAAGACAAAGAAGGGGAAAAAGAACTTGAATTGGAGAATGACTGAATGAATCATGGTATATGGAAGTAATATTATTATACCTTAAGAAAGGAAGAAAGAAATGTTTGCAAACAATCCTATGAACTGATACAGAATGAAGTGAGCAGAACCAGGAGAACAATTTAGGACAACATTGTAAAGAAGCAAAATTTTAAATGATTTAAAAGTTCTGACCAATGCAATGACTAATCATACCTCCAGAGGTCCTGTGATGAAGCATGTTACCTACCTCCTGACAGAGATACTATGGATTCAAAGTACATAAAGAGACATACAGTTTTGGACATGGCTGCCATGTGGATTCATCTTGCTTGACAATGTTTATTTGTTATTAGCCTTTTTTTCTTTATCTCACTTTTTTTAACTGCAAAAAGAGGGCAATTAAAAGAAACATATTTTGCAAATGAGCAGAAAAAAATGAAGAAGCTCAGAAGGTTTTGAAAGTAATGAATGGAATTACTATGCACTTCTTTTAAAAACAAGCATTATGCAATAGAAATGGACAGTTTTCATTTACCATCTTGTTTTCTTTGTACTACTGTTGTATATGTTGTATATGTAGAAATACTCATTTTGATTTTTAGATCCTAAGTTCACAATAAAAAAATAAGTTTAAAACCCTAACTTTAAGAGAATTCCATGATTTAACTTTTAAAAATAGCTTCTCTCAAGTATGAGATTTATTGACCCCTTTAATGTCTTTCACAGCTCATGGGACGGAACTAGTTGACAATGGCAACAAAGATCAACTCCAACCTGGAGATACGGTTGGAAAGAAGCAAAAAGCATATGATTCCTTCTTGTAAATCTTATTTGTAAAAAACAAAATCATACTTGTTCAATCCATGTTTCTTTTTGGTTTACATTTAGGTTGGCAGGATCTTGGATGCCAACTAACTAAAGAGGACCAAAAACAAGACTTAGCCTTCTAGAAGAACAGAATATTGTTTTAAAGCATAGATAAAAAAAGAAATACTAGAAAGGAGAAAAAAATCAGTTCTGTTTTCCATAATAACAAGTTAATAAGTTCCTTCTGAATTTTATTACTACTAAAAATCCTGTATTTTACTCTATTTTCCTTACATAAATCTATCAGAAGACCTTTGCTATTTTTCCCTCCTCCCACAGCTATGCTAAGCACACATACCCTTTTCATTTCCCTTTGGACCATATGGTTTAAATATAAAAAGATTACCCCTCTTCTCCTGACCTTTTTTCCTTCTAAGAATCACATTTTTATTCAAATGAAAATTTGTTTTTGCACTGGCAATCAAGTAATGCTCCTTTAAAATATGGAGTTTAAAGCAAAAAGAAATTCAGGGTGGTTTTTCTTTCACATGAATCCCTTTGCCAAAGTGTTAAATGACCACTGAGTTACTTCAGTACCTTCTCACGTAAGACTTCAGGTTTCTTTCTTGCATGATGGATCATTAATGAAAGTGTTATAACAATGCCCTTTTTTATCACTGAATATATTTCAGCAATTTCTTTATTTCTCTGATCTTGTAATGTAGGCATAAAATTTTCCTCTGGACAAAAATCTGGTGTGTTCCCATAAGCTCTGTGGTATTTGCTTTCCATTTCAGAATTGTGCAATAATAATCTACTTGGCCATTTTCAGTTTGAAGAGTATCCAATGAAGACGTTGACTGTGGATATTATTTATGGCCTAATGATCGTTTATGGCCATAATATCTTATAGCCAGTCTAAGGAGAGTGAATTCATATGATTAATTACATAGTGATGAAGCAATGTGGAACAGTGGCCAGAGAGGAGTCTTCAGAGCCAGAAAGACCTGGGTTTCAAGTCTTGCCTCTCATCTATGCTGCCTGTGCTACGCTGGGCAAATCACATGACTTCTCAGCGCTCAAGACAATGCTCTAAAACTAAGTTGCAGAAATGCATCAGCCTGAATTGTTAGAGGAAGTTTCCTCACTGGCAATGCCCAATACCAATGAAATTACAGGTTCAATCCCCATCTCCCTTCCTCAATTAAATATGGGCAAAGTGGCCACTATAATGGAATTCTCAGCTGCTTTATCCCATAGATTTTCTCTTCCTGCTTACTCAACTATCTGAGGCACCACTGATGGCAGTCCTTGGCTCCTCAAAGCAATGGTCAAGTAATCCCTTAGTTTCATGCTATGACCATCGCTTATTTATCGGGTATAGAAGTTGAGCTACTTATCTCCCAGAAGCCTTACAACCTATGTTCAGAAATCTGAGGAAAGCATAACAAGCAAATGGGACTTCGTAGAAGTGTGAAGGTGGGGAAAGAGGACTGGCTGGCTGGCTTCACTCCTCACCTTCCTTCCCAGCTCCACTCTCCTTTCAGGAACATGGAAGAGCAGCAGGGGCAGTTAGTTGGCTCAGTGGATAGAGCACTGGCCCTGAAGTCAGGAGGACCTGAGTTCAAATCCGGCCTCAGACCAAACACTTGACACTTACTAGCTGTGAGACCCTGGGCAAGTCACTTAACCCCAATTGCCTAAAAAGAAAAAAAACAAAACAAAACAAAACATGGAAGAGTAGCCCACAACCGATGTCAAAATTAGAAACCAGGTGATTTGTCTTTGGTGTCCTCCTTCCTCTTCTCTTCTGTACCCCATTCTCCAGGTGTCCAAAGCCTCGTGCTGCACCTGATTGCTTAAAGATTCCCCATTGCACTATTGTTCAGGTTAGCCCTCCCTGCCCTGTCATAATTTACCTATCCAGTATTTCCTTGTTGTTGGAAAGTAGTCTGATTAATTTGTCTCTGATAAATCAACTAACAAATCCATCAGTAAGAATTTGTTAAATGTCTGCTAAGTATTGTGTTTGGTTCTGGGAATACAAAAACAGAAACAAAAGATTCTCTGCCTTCAAGGACTTTCCTATCCCTCCCCACCCCCCATCCCTACTTCTATATAATATTTTCAAAGAAAAATAAATATAACATATGTATAAAGTAAATACAAGGTAATTTAGAGGGGAGAGAAACCAGTAGCTGGAGGTGGGAGGGGAACAAGAAAGGTCTCAATGTGGCCTCATGTGGGGGGTTGCATCAGAACTTTGAAGGAAGCTAGGGATTCTGAGAGGCAGAGGTGGGAAGGGAGTATAATCTAGCAGTGGAGAGACAGCGTATGCAAAGGCAGGGAAGTCAAGTGTTACTGACTTTGGAAAGAGCGATGTTTCTTGGTGGAAGTTTTCTATTGTTCTACATCTCAAAAACTTTCTATTTTTTTTGAGAATTAACCAAGAAGTCCTGCAACCTGTTAACTACTCACACTAACCAAAAGAAAAAAGAAAAGGTGGGTCATAAGTGTCTGAACAACAAGTACATTCAAGAATAATATTGCCCAGAGGGGTTTAGTTAACTCGTTATTATGTTTCTGTTCTACCTCTGACCACCCAACAGCCATAAGCACAGGACAAGTCACTTAACTTCCATGTGTCTGATGCAACTCTCCACAATACATTTACTAAGTGATAGACCAGTTGCTCTCTGTGTAGGTGAAGTGAAATCCCCCATGAGATATTTCCTTCTTCAAAGAAATTCCAGATCCTTTATATCTTCTAGTAATGTTCTTATATCCAACCTCTTGCATTTACCACCTGTGTGACTTCGGGCAAGTCACAGTCTCACTAGAATCTCTGGTTCCTTCAAGGTAACAGTTCACCTCCCATCCCACCCCAGTCTGTATGTTTTCTCTCAGTATGCTCTGTTAGGTCTGTGCCCAACAAATAGAAATAAGGGTTTTTCCATTACTGGAGGTATTCAAATAAAGATGGGATGAAATCTTTTGTTCTGAATGATAGTGAAGGGTATTTCTGTTTAAGTATGGGTTGATCTAGATAACCTCTGAGGTTCTTTCTTACTTTTGATTCTCAATTTTAAGGCATTACCTTCCCCTTCACCTCCCTCCTTCCAAAATTTACATTGTAACAAAGGAATCTAGGAGATTTTAGGATCTTATGTTAGAGGACCTCAAAGGTCATCTATTCAATCCCTTTATTTCACAGAAGAAGAAACTAAGACTGCAGAGTAGGTAAGTAATTTGCCCAAGGTTACCCAGGGTATTAAGTTACAGAGACAATATTTGAACCCAGATCCTCTGATGGCAAACCCACTTTTCTTTCCACTGTACAACCTGCTGTTGTTTCCTGAATAGTTTCTTGCATTTCTACTACTTCTTTCTAATTCCAGGAGTTCCTTGATTTTAAGAGTTCCAACTCCAAAGAAAACCTAGCTGCTCTATAATAACAAGCTGTCTCAATAAGAAAGCAGAGGGAAGATTCTTGAGAGGAGGAAGATGAACCAAGTGAAGGAGAAAGAACAGAAATGTCACCAAAAAAGCACAAAAAAATTTTTAAGAATATAATGGTCATTTGATTGATCAACAATAAATTGTCTTATCTGCTTATTAAACTCTTGTATGTAGTCTGAACATAAAGTACCTGTGTGTGGTCTTAACATAAGGTAGTGAGGTCAAAGAATGAAGGAGATTGACTATAGTACGGTAGATATAGCACTAGGCTTAGAGTTAGAAAGACCTGAGTTCAAATACAGCCTCAGACAGTGACCAGTAACGTGACCTTGGACAAGTCACTTAACTTGTCTGTTTCTTTAACTTGTCACTTTCCTCACCCATGAAATGAGAAGACTGAACTCTATGGCCTTTAAGGTCCCTTCCAGCTCCAAATCTATTATTCCATGATCCTTTAAGTTTCTTTCAGGTAAAAATTCTGATTTCCACAAACTACTGCCTCATTACTGCTGAGCATGGTGACACACACTTGTAATCCCTGATTCTAGGCAGGCCGAGGCTGGAAAACTGCTTGAGTTCAGGAGTTCAGAATCAGAGTAGGATTAAGCCAATTATTAAGTACAGCAACAATATGGTACGGGATAGGGAACAGGGAAGGAGGGAACCAGACTGCCTAAGGAGAGACAAGTTGGCCAAGATCAGAAATGGAGCAATTCAAAAGTCCCATGCTAATAGATAGTGTGATCAAGCACCTGAATAGTTTGTGTACTTTCAGCTTTGGAGAAATAGGGAGATCCAGTCTAAAATATAATAATAATTTTTAAAATTGTTATTACTCTGTAAACATTCCATGGACTATTCCTTCACTTTTTATGTTTCTCTTTTTTTCCCGCAACTACATGTGTGACCTTCGCCTCTCTTGGAAACATCTACAAATGTAGGAGTTTGCATCAATAACCTCTTATAGTCTTTTCCAGCTCTGTCTTGATATAACCATCCAGTAAAAACAAGCAACTGCAAACTAAGAAATGTATTTAAGGCAAAGCAAGAGAAACTTTCCATGCATACGCTCTCAGTTTCCATCTTGCCAAATAAGTAGAAGGACAGTTCTTGAGGATCTGACAAATTATGCTCAGGGACCTAGAGCATTAAAGGATAACAGCTTGTCTCAAATGAAACAGAACTAGGTCAGCCTCAGCCCTGCTCAGGCTCTGTGCCCTGTATCAGGGAGAAAAATCCAGCCCGGTCTCAGCTGCCTCCTAACTCTGTTCCTGTGAGCCCTTTCTCTGATTAGTGAGTTTTTCCAGGAATCTCCACTTTAGAGAGCCTCCTGCCCCCCAGTAGCTATCCCTTATTCTCTCAACTTAGCCAACATGGTCTTGACCAGGTACCTCCCTTCATATGAACTCCCCACCCTTTTCATCTCCCCTTTACGTGTTGTCTTTCCTCATTAGAATATAAGCTTCCTGAGGACAGGGGCTGTCTTTCTTTTTGCTTCTATTTGTATCCCTAGTGCTCCACATAGTGTCTAGCACATGGTAAGCACTTCATAAATGCTTGATGACTGACTGAACTGATTAATTACCAATGTGAGACGTAAGACCACTAGCAAACCAAGATAAAATAGAATGAGCTAGGCAACAGAAAGTAGTACTTAAGAGTGTTTTACAAGTCATGCACATAAACACTTTCCAGAGGTAATATTTCACCAAAACTCTCTATAGAGGAGACAGGCTCTCAACTGCTGAGAAGTATGTTGAGAAACTTAGGTATCTAACACCCACACAAAGCCACCAGGGCCTCAGATTTAAAGTCCTTTGCATTAAAGATATTAACAGGCATTTTTCAGACAAATAAATCAAAACTATCTATAATCATATAAAAATGCTCTAAATCACTATTGATTAGAGAAATACAAATTAAAATAACTCTGAAATACCACCCCACACCAATCAGATTGGCTAATATGAGAAAAAAAGGAAAATGATGAATGTTGGAAGGGATATGGGAAATCTGGGATACAACCAATGCACTGTTGGTGGAGCTGTGAGCTGATCTGACCATTCTGGAGAACAAGTTGGAACTATGCCCAAAGAGCTATAAAACTGTGCAAACCCTTTGATCTAGCAATATCAGTGCTAGGTCTATTTCTCAAAAATGCCCAAAAAGAAAGGGAAAGGACCTATTTATACAAAAATATTTATAGTAGCTCTTTCTGTGGTGGCAAAGAATTGGAAGTTGAAGGGATGCCCATCAATTTGGAAATGGCTAAACAAGCTGTGATATATGAATGTGATTAAATATTATTGTGCTATAAAAATGAAGAGCAGTATGATTTCAGAAAAACCTGGAAAGACTTACATGAACTGATGCAAAATGAAATGAACAGAACCAGGAGAGCATCGTACACAGGAACAGCAATATTGTTTGATGAAGAACTGTGAATGATGCAGCTATTCTCAGCAATACAATGATCCAAGAAAATCTCAAAGGACTAATGATGAAGCATACTATCTGCCTGCAGACAAAGAACTGATATTGCTTGAATACAGACTAAAGCATGCTATTTTTCACTTTCTTTCTTTCTTTTTCTTTGAGTCTTTTTATACAAAATTACTATGAAAATTTTTATGTGGTTGCACGTATATAGCTTATATCTGATATCTTACTATCTCAGGGAGGGGATAGAAGGCAGGGAGAGATAGAATCTGGAATTCAAAATGTTAAAAAAACAAATGTTAAAAGATTATTTTAACATGAAATTGGGGGAAAATATATTTTAAAAGAGAAAAATAAAAATATAAAGTCCTTTGCATTTGAGGCAATCTAGTAGGGTAGCTTCATTAGAAAGAGCTAATTAGCAGAACCCTCTAATTTGTCTCCACAGCTTTTCTGAATTCAGGTTCTTTATCTGTAAAATAAACCAGCGTGTGAACCAGCATATGAACGAACATAAACAATTACTGAATGAGTATTTATTAAGCACCCACTATGTGCCAGATGCCGTGCTTGGTACCAGATAGAAACACAAAAGCGAAAACATCACCTGCCACCAAAGAGCTTGCAAGGAAGGCTTCATTTAACTAGAAAGTGGATCTTGACTTGCATCTGGAGGAAAACAAGAGATTTTAGGAGGCAGAGATGAGTAGGGAGTTAATTCCAGATGGGGAAGAGCCTGTGCAATAACATTAAGACCAGAGATAGAGTTTCATAAATGAGAAACAACAAGGCTAGTTTTATTCGACTATAGAATTCATGAAGGGGAATAATTTAGGGTAGTAAGAATGGAAAGGCAATTTGGGGTCTGGTTATGAAGAGCTTGAATGTCAAACAGAAGAATTTGTATTTGATGTTGAGGCAATAGGGAGCCACTGGCATTTGGTGAATAGGGGTGTGAGATGATTAAATCTGTATTCTTGGAAAATCATTTTGGAAAAGAAAGAAAGAAAACAGTGTCAATGAGACATAAAAAACATACACAGAAGAGACAAGAAGGAAATTCAGAAAGAGGTATAACAAACAAGGCTGTGATGGTATTATTATTAAATATATATTATAACCACATATGCAACATATTACATATAATTATACTATAGGGTATATAAATATATGTGATGCGAATATGTAATATACATACATAAATATATATTATTATTAAATATATAATTATAGATAAAAACAAGTCTTATGTCATAAATTCATGGGTTATATATAATCCTTTTTTCTGTACTTTGTATATTGAAATGTTCATATGTTCTCTGTTTATCACTTTTTTAAAAATTCTTTAAAAATCTCTCTGGAAGTTCTGTTGGGGAGGGTTTGGAGTAGTGAGATATCTGATCGAAGGAGTCATTATAGCAGCCCAAATCCAAGCTACAGGTGATGCTCTCCCCTTCCAGTTTTACATTTTTAAACTCTCTCATCTATCATAGGATCACAGCATTTAGAACTAGAAAGGATCTTAGAGATCACTTAACCTCTGTTTGCCTCAGTGTCCTCACTTGGAAAATTGACCTTGTTGTGAGGATCAGAGATATTTGTAAAGTGCTTTGTAAATCACTTTACAAATATATATTTACAAATACAGAAAGTGCTATATAAATGTTAGTTGCTATTATCATCATCATCATCATTATCCAATCCAATCTCTTCGTTTTATAAATGAGTAAATGAGGCTTATACTAAGTGAAGTACTTGTCCAAGGTCATATAAGTTGCTGAGCTGAGATTTGTGACTTAACTCCAAAGCCAGTATTCTTTCCAAGACACCATGCTTGGACAGTTTAAACCTTTGGGGGTTGGAAGAAGGTGTTAAGAGGGGAGAGAAATTGACACAAACTTACAATGCTGAGGGTCAGAGAAATTGTCATTCAGGGATGAGTTGATAGGTACCTAGGAATTAGATTGGGACACAGAGCAAGCAGCCATGTTCATGGTAGATGGAGATGGCAAAGTATCCCTCTCACAAATTCACTAACTTCATAATGTTATTGAGGGGCCAATTCTGTCCCTCGTTCACGGATCAAAATTTTTTTTATTCCTTTAGTCTTCTTTGTTTATATGTCCCTTCTACCTTTCCTATCCCTTTCCCCACTGCATGGATCTTCCTAACTGATTTTCACGCCTGGGAATTATTGAAAGTGTCCACTGCAAAATGGTTTAGAGCACTCTAAGTTTTTGCAACTTGGACTCTCCAGAGAAAAGGGTGCTATGAAGAACAGTAAATGGATAGAGGAATTATGTTCTTAAGGTCAAAAGGCAGAATTAACTATTAGGGGCTCGAGAAACTTTAAACATTCAATGTCAAATCTTGCCCTAGAGATGTTCATTCAGAATCAGTTAGGACTCTGCTATCACAGGATCATAAACTTACAGCTGGAAAGGACCTGAAAGGTTATCAAGACCAAACTTTTCATTTTATAACTGAGGTACAAAAAGGCTAAGTGTCTTGCCCAGGATTCCACAGCTAGTAAGTGGTTGAGGCAGGATTTGAACTCTGGTCTTCCTGACTCTATGTCCAATACTCTATCCATTATGCCACCTGGCTGCGAATAATTTGGCATACATTACAAATAGTTCTGAGTCAAAGACAAGGATGATGGATTTTTAAAAACCAACTTCCTGAGCTTAATTAATATTAACTTACATTTATATAGACCTTCAAGATTTTATTATAAAATCTAATATTTATGTAGAGATCTAAGTCTTGCAAAGCTTGTCACACTATTTCATTTTATCCTCACCACAACCCTGTAAGGTAGGAGCTGTTATTATCCCCATTTTACAGATGTGGAAACTGAGGCAGACAGTGGCTAAGTGACTTGCCCAGGGTCACATAGCTAATAAGTGTCTGAGAATAGATTTGAAATAGGTCTTCCTAACTCCAAATCCAGCACTCTATCTACTGTCTCACATTTTGCTTTACAAAACACCTTCCTCACAATAACCTTGTGAAACAGATGGGGTATTATTATCTCCATATTACAGTTGAGGAAACTGAGGCAGACAGTGGTTAAATGACTTGCCCAGGGTCATGCAGCTTTTAAGTGTCTGAGGCTGGATTTGAACTCGAGTCCAGCACCCTATCTACTGTGCCACCTATCACCTTACAAAGCACCTTCCTCACAATAGTCTTGTGAGGTAATAATCTAAGTATTATTATTCTCATTTCACAGATGAAGGAACTGAGGTTCAGAGAAATTAGTAAGATTCAAACCCAGGTCTTGTAGCACATAGTTCAGCATATTTTTTTTATATCCTGTTGCCCCAGATTATGTGTTTGTCCTCATATGTGTATATGTGTGTGTATTGGGGAGAAGGGAGGGGTTTGCTGCAATATGGTACTGTATTACATAGATAGCAACCTCAAAATGAAAGGATTTGGTACCCACTCATTGCTCCAGTGATGCATTAGCTACACTTGCTTAATTTCAACCTGATTGAACAATCATGTATTAAGTGCCTGCTATGTCAGCACCATACTAAACACTAAGGATGAAAAGCTCACAAAACCACTCCCCTCTTCTTAATGCAGTGCGTAGCACATAGCAGATAATGAATAAAAATGCTTGTTGATTGATTGACAATGACTATACAATTTTGCTCTTTAGAGAAGCATTTAATAGGTATCATAAGGATATAGATTACAAAGGATTTCTTAACTCAGGAATGAACACACTAATCTAGTGTAAATTGAAATACCAAGCACATGAACCACTGGGGGAATCCTTAACTCAACAATACTGCTTAATGAGTTCTATATAACACAAATACAATCCTTAGGAATGACCTCAAAAATGTAAAGCACAAAATTATTTCCATAAAGAAGATGGCACTGGTTAAATGTCTCCTGGGCATTTCTGGGCTACATCTATGTAGATAAGATGAGAGAGGGACAGAGAGACAAAGAGAGTGACAGAGACAAAAAGAGAGAGACAGATATAGAGAGGGAGGCATAGAGATAGAGACAGAGAAACATAGAAAGATATAAAGAGACAGAGGCAGACAGGGACAAAGAGAGACAGAGACAGAGAGAGACTGAGAGAGAGACAGATAGATAAAATCATGTCTTTGCTGTGTGACTCAGCTCCAGATCAGAGCATAGCTAGATGCTGACCTAACTGAATTAAGCTCAGACCAGTATGGCATAATAGATAGGTACTGGTCTTGCAGTTAGGAAAACTTGGATTCAAATCCTGCTTCAAACAGTTACTAGCAGTGTGATTCTGAGCAAGTCACTTAACCTCTCTGTGCCCAAGTTTCGTCATCTGTAAAATGAGGGGATTGTACTTATTGGCCTATAAGGTTTCTTCCAGCTCTAAATCCCATGTGCTCCCCTCAGAGCTGCAAGGTAAGAGAAAAAGAGAAGGGAATGTCAATGGCCAAACCTCCAGAAGTCCTGCCCAATACTTAAAGTTGACAAAAAAATTTTAAACATAGTCCATAGTCCAGTCTCTAACCAGTGAGTGGCTGGAATTGAACAAAGTAGGCCAGAAGCAGGTGAGTGAAAAATTAAATAGCAGTTTAATTAATTTCAAAGTGAGGAAAACAGCAAACCAAAGTTCACCTGAGAAAAGGGGCTTGACATGCTGGGGCAGGGGTAGGGTTTATAGACCTGAAAACCACAAAAAGGTAGAACCCAACACAGTCATGCTTAGGTCTTGAGTAAACAGTTCCCACAGCAGGCCCACATGTGCAGGCATTTTGGGGACAATACAAGTGTTCTTGAGTCCTATGGGAACAGTCCTTAAGTCATTAGAAATGTTGAGCCTTGTGATTGTCTCAAGTTGTAAGGGTCATTGACTTGTGATTGTTCAGTGGAGTACAGAACCAGAGTTAGCATGAGAGAAACAAGAGTGCAGCCTCTGGTTGGTTCACTTAGTGGTTACACAAGCTCAAGAATTGTTAGAGTGTCAGGAGAGAAGATTAATGACTCTCTGCTACAGCAAGTTGGCTGTAGCTCCAGCTCTCAGGCCAGAATTTCCTGGGAAATAGGGGGGCTCCAACAAATCTAGATAGTTAGTATAATCATTACACATAGTCAAACTCGGTTCCATGCAATTATGTCTCCCCTCAGCTTCACCTCCTTAGATGTGATGCAATGTTGAACTATTTTGGAACCTTGGAGATAATAAAATACTTTTCTACATTGAAAGTGATGCCAATAGGAGTCAGATTGGAAAGGATCCTGACTTCCATTACATTGCTAGTATCTTCCCCTCTCAGGCTACCTTCCATCTACTAAGCATTTATCTTGTATGTACTGATTTATGTATATGTTCTCTCCCCTCCCCCCTTAGAATGTAAGCTTCTTGAGGGCAGGGACTGTTTTTTTTTCCTTTTTCTTCTTATCACCAGAACTTAACACCAATACATACTACGTGTTTGAGAGGTGCCTATTGATTGGAAGTTGGATATGTGAATATCTGAAGTTCAGAGTAGAGATTGGGACTCTACAGATTTGGCAGTCATCCATATAGAGGTGATAATTGAGGTCATGCAAGAAGATGAGATTGCCAGTGAAGTGAACAAGAAGGCTGAGGATGGATTTTTGGGAAAAGAAGATGAATTAGTGGACATCTGGAAGAACAGTATCACAAAAACCATAGGAAAATAGAGTAGCTAGAAAGAAGGGATTCTACAAATTCTACAAAGAGGTCTCTCTGTCTCTGTGCCTCTCTGTCTCTTTCTCTCATATTATCTACATAGATGTAGCCCAGAAATGCCCAGGAGACATTAAATCAGCGCCATCTTCTTTATGGAAATCATTTTGTGCTTTATATTTTTAGGGTTATTCCTAAGGATTGTACTTGTGTTATATAGAACTCAGTAAGTATTGTTGAGCTTCCTGAACACCCCCATCAACAGAAATGCAGAAGAAGTGAATAAATTTAAGAGTCAAGGACAGCAAGAGTAACAGAGTGACAGCAGAGAGACCAGTAAGAACATTCTTTCTAAATGTGCACAAGAAGCCAGGGGTAAAGGCTCAAGTCTGGTGGAGGCTATGGTGAAGCGGTAGGCCCGGGGCATTATGACCATAACCTGGCAGCACTCTGCCTACAGGTGAATCAATGTTTTGTTTGTTTTTTGTGGGACTACATTACAACATGGGAGGGTACCTGAAAGGTGGGGGAAGGGTGAAAGAGAATAAAGAAGAATCTGCGATGTGCCTGGATCAAAATGAGGGCTAACAATAAGGGCAAGGTAACCCCTGTGATCTCAGTCAGAAGAAGACCCTGTAAGGGAATGGGTGAGAAAGAGTGGGGGAAGAATGGAAAGGATGAGAAAGAAAGGAGGCATTGCTTTGGTGGTAGGAGGGGATTCCACTCATGAATGGTCTTATAGGTGAAGAAAGAAGGTTTGTGATGGGAAATGAGGACCTTGCACTGGACATGTTCTGAGAGATTTAGTGCTTAAAACGTTGATTTGTCCTACCTCAAGGGGAGAGGAGTTGGAACTCCTGGGGGCAACTGGAACTGAGGAGAGTGGGAGAGCATGGACCGAGGGAGAATCTAGAATAAACAGAAAGAGAGGGTGAAAAGAGAATAAACAAAACCGCAAATGTAAAGGGCTAACAAACAAGAGGAGTGGATCAAGGTTGAGGAGAAGAGAACCGGGGGAATAAGGCCACCTTTTAAAAAATTAATGGAAAGTGGCTGAAATAATATAGTACTGCATTTAAAGCAGAAAGAACAAATTATAACTCAGGAAAAAAAACAAAGTAGAGGCAAATGAAAAATATAAACTTAACTGATAACTTTAAATATGAGTAGATTAAATAATCCAATGGAACAAAAAAGAACAACAGATTAGATAAGAAAACAAAACTCTACATCTGCTGCTTACAAGAAACATATTTAAAAAATAAGATAGACTCAAAAAACTGAGGGGATTGAAAAAATTTACTATGCAACAAGAGAATCCAAAAAAGCAGGAGTTGAAATCATGCTATCTGACAAAACAAAAAGAGATAGGGATAAACGAGGAAATTCCATTTTGCTGAAAGGAAACATAAGTAACAAACCAATAAAAGCAAAAACCTATATACTCCAAATGTCTTGGCATTCAAATTCATAAAGGAAACATCTGAGCTACATGAAATCATAGATAGTAACACCCTAGTGACAAGAGACTTCAATATCATTCTCTCATTTTTGGATAAGTTCAACAGAAAGATAAACAAAAGGGAAAATGTAGAACTGAACAAATTGCTAGAGAAACTAAAGTTAAAGACTTATGGAGTCATCTAAATAGGACAACAAAAGAACATACATATTTCTCAACACTATTTGGAACTTTCGTAAAAATTTACCATGTTCTTAGGCACAGAGATACTGCAAACAAATGTAAAAAGGCAGAAATAGTTAACTCCTCATTTACAGACATAACACAATACAAATAATAATTGGTTTGACTACAGACAAAAGATACAGACTCAAATGGAGACTTAAAAAGGAAATCCTAAATAATGAGTGGCTCAAAGAACAGATATAGAAACAATAACTGTGTAAAAGAAAATGATAATGATGAAATAACATACTAAATTTTCTGGGATGCAGCTAAAGCTATCCTCAGAGGAAAATGACATCCCTATAAACATACATTAACAAAATAGAAAAAAAAGAGTGGCGTAATAAATTGAATATAAATCTTTTTTTTTAAATTAGAAAGCCAACAAATAAACAAACCTAAAATAAGCACAAAAGGGAGGTGTTGAAATTAGAAAGGAATTAGATAAATTAGAAACAAAAAGCCCCATAGAAATGATAAATAAAACTAAAACTCATCCTTTAAAAAGACTAATGAAATTGATAAACCATTAGCTAATCCGATTAAAAAGAGAGCAGAAAGTCAAATCAATAAAATAGCAAATGAACAACAATAAATCACAGCAAAACCAGAAGCAATAAAAAGATTAATCAGAACATAGTACACATAATTATATGTTAACAAAACTGAGAACACAAAAGAAATACAGGAATAATTCCAAAAATATAAAATACCCAAACTATCAGAAAACCAGAGAGAAATCTTAAATAACTCAATCTCAGAAAGGGAGAGAGATCTAACTGCAATGGAAAAACTAAAGAAAAGAAAACTCTGGTCTTCATGGATTCTCAGTAGAACTCTATCAGACTTTGAAAGCATAATTAGTACCTATACTTCACAAAGTATTCTATTCTTACTACAAAATGCCTAAAATATCTGTGGATATACCAAAGCACACAATTCTCTGTATTACAGATAAGCATTTTTCCTTGAGAACCCAGGGTCTCAGCAGATTGGCTATTCACCCAAGACCCCTCTTCAGTCCTTTCAGCTGAATGGGCTAATTCATTTCTAGGGCCTGAGTATGTGTAGAACTTCAGATCTGAGGTAGAAAAGGAGGATTGAAACCATATCCTTTACTCTTACCTCTCCTTCACCTACCACATCCAAACAGTTGCCAAATCTTATCCATCCTACCCCCTACAGCAGGTCTCACATGTCTCCCCTCCTTCCTCCTTCAGAGGATCATACAATAACAACAACTCCAGATTAGACCATCATTGCCTCTTGCCTAGACTTTTATAATAGTTGTCATCCTTTGTTCTCCAAGAGGACCAAAATGACATCAGTATGCTAGAGACAAGTTACAGTGTGTCTGACTATGGCTGATCAGACCAACATGAGCTTGGAATGCTCTACCACAGTTCAGGCACAGATAGCCCACGTGAACATTTGGGGTGGATTCTCTAAATTTGCACATCTCACGTTTCTTTTGAGAGACTTTTTTCATAACCATCTAATTGGTCTCCAGTCCCTCCTTTCTCCAATCTATCCTCCATTTCAAAGTCATATTACTAAAGTCAGTTCTGACCAAGTCACTTCCCCACTCAAGAAGCTCCAATGGCTTCCTTTTGCCTCTAGGATAAAAAACACAAACTTCTCAGTTTGGCATTTATAGCCCTCCACAACCTGACTTTAGCTTACCCTCCTAATGTAATTGCACATTGCTTCCCTTCATACATTCTATGTTCTCACCAAGCCTACTTGCTGTTCACCATATACAACATTCCCCCATGTAGCATGACTACTCAACATATGCAAACTGCCCCCGTTCCTTCACTCAGGTTACTAATGTACTCACACCTCATCTTGGTCTTTTGGAACCTCAAAGTCTATTCAAGACCCAACTCAAATATGACCTCCTTGAAGAGATCTTTCCTTATCCTCCCAATCATTAGGACTCCTTCCCCAATCACTTTGTTTTTATTTTTTATTTATTTATATTATTTATTTTAATGACATTATATATTACATAATAATAATACAATTAATTATTCATATTATTTATCTGTGAACATTTTGTGTCTCCTCTCCCTTCTATCTCCCAGCACCTCCAAAAAAACTCTTTGCAGGTCATGGAGTGTCTCCCTTTTAGATTTCTGTGCTCACTATCTGGCATAGTTCCTGGCACAAAAGAAAGGCTTAATGAATGTTTGTTGGTTAGGTGAATGTACAGAGGAGGCTGAAACCTTTGGGGAATTTAAAAGGAAAGAAAGTCCTCAAAGTTCATGGGAAGGGAGGGGCCTCAGGATTACTGGGAAGAGACAAGTGAACAGGTACATCTTTACTTGATAAAATCAGCTTCCTTTGATTGTAGTTAGTGCCTTGGGGATTCCTATGAAGGGGAAAGGGGAGGAGGTAGAGATTTGAACATCACATCCTGCCTAGAATCATAGCTCATCGATTTATTGCTGAAAAGCCTTAGAAGACATCACATCAAATCCCTTCACTTTATAGATGAGAGAACTGAGGGCCACAGAAGTAAAGGGATTTGCCTGACCCAAGTTCACAGTGCTAGAGTAAATGGCAGATCTGGGATCAGCTGCTTTTGTTGTTGACTTTTTAAAAAAAAAATCTTCTTTAATGTCTTACCTAGAGGAAGATCCTGAGACTTCATAGGATTCAGCATTAATCTGAAGCACCCATAGAAATGATCTAGTCTAACCTCTTCATTTTACAGATGAGAAAACTGAGGCCCAGAGAAGTAAGGATCAATTATTGTTAAATACATTTTCTTTATTGTCCTGCCCTGGGGGGCAGGCATGGGGGAAGGGGAGATACTGGGACATTATAAAATCCATTAGATTGTGAGCTCCTTGAAAGCAGACTACCTTTTGTTTTTCTTTGTATCCCCAGCACTTTAGTATAGTGCTGGCACACAGTAGGCAGTCAATAAATGCCTGTTAACTGAGTGAATAACAATAAAAGCGTCCTTAAGATGCCATCTAGGCAATACCCTTCATTTTATAGATAGGCAACTCTGGCCCAGAAAGATCAAGCAACCTGGCCCTGGTTATAAAGGCACCGAAAGACTGGGGCAGGATTCAATCTCAGATCCTCTGTCTCTACATAGCGTTCTTTCCATTGCGCTTCCTGGAGGGAAATTGCCAAGCTGGTTTTCAGGAATGTTTTCAACTCCTTATTCTTCAGGTTAGCCCAATATTTAGCAAAGGATAAATGCTAAAGATGCTTCTGTCCCTTTTCCTTATTCCCCTCTTAAGCCTTTTCTTTCTGAGCATCCATCTGGTAGCCTTAACTTGTCAGGTCCTGAGCCTGTTTTTTCATGCTATTTTGGGAAGGGGATCATTTTCCAAAGCCCTGGCTGTATCTTTTCACTGATGTTGTTTAAGTAATGGAAGCCTGAGTCTTCAGATTTCCAGAACCTTCCAAATCTTTGTCTTTGGTACAACTTTAAAGAGGATGGCAAGGCTCATACCCAAAGTTGTGTAGGTACCCTGTTAATTAAGTTAAGACCTTTTGAGCCGAAAGGGCTCTTGGGAGGTTATCTTGCCCCAAACCCTCTTTATGCATGTGTAGAACCTAAGGACCAGAGAACTGTAATGACTTGGCCAACATGACGTAGATAGAAATTAGTGGGGGTGCTATTGGAACCCCAGATTCTTTGCCTCTGAATCCAACATTCTTTCCACTTCACTGGGAAGATTCTCAATGCAACAACACCTAGTGCTACAGAGTGCTAGGACCTCCAAATGAGAAATAGTTACCTAACAACTTAAGGTTTGAAAAGTACTTGCCCCTCTCCTTATTTAATCCGACACCCCCAACAATCCTGTGAGTCACACACTAAAGATATCGTTCTATCCATTTTACAGAAGAAACAAGTAAGTCTTTCAGATATAAAGTGCCAGTGCTCACTCAGTCAGTCATTCAGTCAGTCAACAGGCAATCATTAATTGCCTACTGTGTGCTAGACCCTGTGCTAAAGTGCTGAGGATACAAAGAAAAGCAAAAGATAGTCCCTGCTTTCAAGGAACTTACAGTCTAATGGAGGAGACAACATGAAAACAACTACATGTAAAGAAGATGTAAAAAAAATAAATTTGGGGCAGTCTCCAAGGGAAAGCTTAAGATTAAGGAGGACTGGCAAAGATTTCTTGTAGAAATTTAACTTGGACTTGAAGAAAGTCAGGAAAGCCAGGAGGAAGAGACAAAGAGGAAGAATATTCTAGGTATGGGGGAAAAGCCAATGAAAATGCCCAGAGCTAGGAAATGAAGTATCATGTTCAAGGAACAGTGGAGGCCAGTGTCACTGGACAAGAGAAAACTTCGGGTGAGTAATGTATAAAAAGATGAAGAGTGTGGAAGGGGGCTAAGTTGTGAAGGGTTTTGAATGCCAAACAGAGAGGATTTTATATTTGATCCTGGAGGTGATAAGGAGCCAATAGAATTGATTTAATATGGTTGTGACATGTTCAGACCTATACTTTAGGAAGATTAATTTGACAGTTGAGTGGTCTGATGGACTGGTATAGGGAAAGATTTGAGGCAGTAAGCCCAACAAGCAAGCAATTATGATATTCAGACAAGAGTTAAGAAGAACCAGACCTAGAATAGTGGCAGTGTCAAGGGAGAGAAGCGTGCAGAGAGAGATGTCACAAAGGCAGAAACATCAGGACCTGGCAGCAGATTGGAGATGGGGGATAAGAGAGTGTGAGGAGTCGAGCATAACACTTAGGTTGTGAGTCTGGGCAACTAGTTCAGGGTTGGAGAACCTGCAGTCTCAAGGCCACATGTGGCCTTTGAATTCGGTCAAAGAGCCACACTTGAAGACCTAGAGGGCCACATGTGGCCTCAAGGCCGACGGTTCCTCACTCCTGAATTAGGAGGATGGTAGTGCCATCAATAGTAAAAGTAAATAGTAAAAAGGAAGTTCATAAGAGGAAGAGTTTGGGGAAGAAAAATAAAGAGTTCAGTTTTGGACATAGTGAGTTTAATATATCTACAGGACATCCAGTTTGAGATGTCCACTAGACAGTTGGAGATACCAGTCTGGATGCTGAAAGAAGTTAATGCTGAATAAGTAGATTTAAGAATCATTAGCGAAGAAGTGGTAAGTGAATGCTTGGGAGTTGATAAGATCACCAATGGAAAGAGTATAGGAGGAAAAGAGGAGAGGACCCAGGACAGAGTCCTAGGAGACCTACCATTAGCAAACATGGCCTAAATTCAGCAAAGGAAACTGAGGAGTAGTCAAATAGGTGGGAGAAGAATAAGGATAAAGTACTATCACAGAAAGCTAGAGAGAACAGAGAATATCTAATAAATGTCAGAGGCAGGTAGGATTTGAAAGTTGGTCTTCCTGCTTCTAGGTATGGTGTTTCATCTCTGACCATAGCCTTTAGAGAGTAGGCATTCAACTTTCTTCATTGGACTTGTATTTACTGAGTATCTGTTAGTAGGTCAACATGTCAGGTTGTATGGGAGCTATACAAAAGACTTTTTTGGTTGGTTAAGCCTTCAGAGACCTCTAAGAAAACTGACAGGAGTGTGAAAGAATAGTGACGAGCTGAGAGCCTTTCCTTGCATGTGTAATAGAGTTGATCGTGCTCCTTATGGCTGATGGTTGAAGTGGTTCCCCTGAAGTGGATAGAGGACAAGTGCCAGGGATAGAGGGACCTAAGGCATTATCTGGTCTTTTACCCCAGATAATGTTCCCTGGACCCAGCCCACTGAATCATTCCAACCCAACTGTTTTTTCCCTACCCCCACCCCCATTTAGTACATACAAAATAGTACACACAAAACATTCACAGATAGCCGCAAACATATTTATCCCAGCAAACAGTAAAACTAAATTGGGGATGTTACACATTTAGGGTAGACCTTAGAATCCACAAAAGTAAATTGGCTCCTCTACTTTGAAGAAAGATAAAAATCTTAGAGAAGGACATCACAAGAGAAGTTCCTCCTAGCTATTTCTGGAGGTTCAGGTAATGAGAATCAATGAACATGTTAGGAGGTTAATGAGAATCAATGAACATGTTAGGAGGTCAGCTTTCCCCAAATGATGGGTTCCTGTTAGCTACATAAAAGGTGGATCTTTCTCACTTGAACTATGTTGCCCTATCAGTCTTTTTGCAGTCTCATCTCCCTTACAGTAGCATCCCACAGCTATCCTTCAGGGAACTACCCCAAGTCCACCCAGAGTAGGGTTGTTACATATGGAACATTTGAGGATTGACCCTGGCTAAGCAGATCAAGTTTGTAAAAGTTGTTATATAGGTTATTAATGGTTAGTAACATAATGCTTAATATTTGCATGGCATCTAATTATTTTTAAGTGCCTGCAAGGTATTATTAGCTCTATTTTACAAATGTGAGAACTGAAGCCAAGAAGCTTATTGCACAAGGTCATATTGGTAAAATCAGTACTAGAACCCAGGTCTCTTGATTCAACAAGATTATTGGCTCTTAAAATGAGAGCAGCGATCAATTTCTCTGCTTGATTGTTCATTTGTTTTCTTTTGTTTTTGCCTTTCTTCACATCCCCAGTGTCTAGCAAAGTGCCTGGCACATAGTAGGCACTGAATAAATGTTTGTTGACTTGATTTGATATTGTCCAACACTAAACCCGCTGCATGATTTCTCAATGATCCAGTCTTGGCTTCAATATTTCCAGTGAGAGGGAACTCATTATCTAATGAGGCAGTTGATTATTCTATAATCTCACTCTCTGCTCCAGCCCCAACACTGCTTTTTGTTGCCCTCTCCTTATATCTCTCCTCCTTTCCCTCCTCAAAAGCAGCTCATGGGGTAGACGTTAAACTCCTATTCCAATGCTCTTTCCACTCCATTGCATTGCTTATTATATTAAAGAAATAGGGCATAATGTTGAACTAGACAGTGTTTATTTTTGGATCTCCTTCTCCCTGCCCTTTTCACACATGTCTCAGATAGCATCACTGCTTACCGAAAGGAGTTGTTTTCTTGGATACCTCAGAGGGACTGAGAACCAGGAGAGGAGTAAGAAGGAGAGTGAAGAATCTCTGACCACCAGCTCGTCCCCTAAGTACTGATATGACTTTGGACAAATCACTTTAACTCTCTGCACCTCAGTTTCCTCATCTATAAAATAAAAATGTAGGCTAGAGTATAACTTTCCCATTCTGAAATTCTAAAAATCTATGATTCTAATTCTTCACTAGGCTTAAAGTGATCTCTTCTTTATACAATAAGGAGATTCCTCTAAAACTGAATGGAAATGGCTTTCTTTTATTTGATGGGGGTGGGTGGGGTGAATAAAAAACTTTAAATGCATTAAAGTAACTCAGTAAAGGAACTACACTGAGAAACATTTTGGAAAGTGAGCAATCACCATTCTGACATCTCACCCCCAAGTTATGAGTAAGACCCAGCATTTGCCCAGAGGAAGACCTGTTTTTGTTTCACTGTCTCCAACTGAAACATGAAACCAGAAGCTAAAAAGTGGGTGCTACCAAAAGAGACAATCACATCAACTGTTTGACCTCTTGGATTCTTTACCACTTAAAACAAAAATGTCCTACTTTCCCTTTTGGGTCCATAAAAGTCAGGGTACATTCTTTGACCAAGTTTAGATATGTGACAGTTAGGACCAGCAGAGGGAGCTGTGCGTATGTCTCTGGAGGAGAAAATTGAAACCCGAGACAGCCTCATCTCACAATGCTGCATCTTTAGTATTTCTTGATTATAATTAGAGCCAGCCTTTAGATTAGCAGTTTGCCCTCCCCTAGTCCAGCCATCTACCCCATGATTTCAGAGGCACCACAAGGGCCCTCCTCAGTTCCCTGCATCCACCTGGCCTCACCAATTCTTTCAACTGTAGAATTCTACCACAGATTTCTTTTGACTTTGGAGTTCTCCTTTTAAGAGAAGTAAGCCTTTAAGTGTTTGTTACCAGTCATTTATATCTTGGTGTGAATAATTTCATTACTTTTTCCATTGGATAGTTGATAGAGGGGAAAAGAAAGATCGAGGGATACAGAGTACCTATGGGAGATAGGAATAGCAGTGAAACACTGAAGGGAGAAAAGGAAGGTGGAGGTCCTGAAGACAAACCTTCACTTCTTTCATTAATAATAGTAGTTAAGCAAGTTACTGTATACGATTGTGATGGAATACTATTGTGCTGTAAGAAATGATCAGCAAAATTAAAAAAAAAACTCGGGAAGGCTTACATGAACTGATGCAAATGAATTGAGCAGAACCAGGAGAACATTGTACACAGTAACAGCAATACAGCTTGATGATCAACTGTGAATGTTTTAGCTATTCTCAGCAATACAATGATCTGAGACAGTTCCAAAAGACTTAGGACGAAAAATTCTATCCACCTCCAGAGAAAGAATTGCTAGAGTCTGATTGCAGATTGAAGCATACTTTTTTACTTTCCTTATTGTTCTTAGGTGTTTTTTGTCTGTGTTATCTTCTGCAACATGGCTAGTATGGAAATGTTTTGCATGACTATACATGTATAATCCATATTAAATTGCTTGCTTTCCTAAGGAGGGGCAAAGAGAAAGAGAGAGGGAAAGAATATGGAACTCAAAGTTTATTTTTTTAAAAGAATGTTAAGAAATTTTACTTACATGAAATTGAGAAAAAAATAAAATTTAAATTTAAAAAATCATGATAAAAATCTCCACTCATTTTTTTTACATGGGGGAGGTCAGGCATCATTTCTAGTGAATGCCATAAAGACTCAAAAGCGCTCAAAAGTCTCTAATCTAAGATACATAAAAGGATTTCAACTCAAAATTCTTTGAGGGAGAAAATAATCAATTATATAGCACACCTACTATGTAGTAGGTGCTGTGTTAAGTGCTTTACAAACATTATCTCATGGGATCCTCACAACAACCTCATAGGTAGCACTATTATCCATATTTTACAGCTGAGGAAACTGGGGCCGAGTTGTGGCTTGCCCAGGGTCCCATAGCTAGGGTATGTATGAAACTAGATTCGAACTCAGGCCTGACTTGAGGTCCTGAGCTCTATCTACTGCATCTCTCTAGATACGGCATTCACAGAGTCTGGATACTGTATCGTATGCTCAATGAAGCATATTTCATATGAAAGAAGAAAAAATTTAGGTTTTACATTAAATGTAATTACTGGCTAAAGCTTGAGTATCTAAAAAGTATTACTTAGGACTATTTGAAAATCTTTATCTCTAAATTTTTCAAAAGATAAATATCTTAGGCTTCTCCAACATTGGTCTACTGTACTCACTCCTAATTTGAAGGATTACCAGCAAGACAGGATTGAGAGTCGCATAGGATAGGAGAATATGAATAAGTCTTCAATCTTCACTGTTGGAGGGATCAGCACAGATCAATAATATCGATGATTCATTGAAGAAATGGAGCACAATATGGCTATTTTTCTAGGATGCCATATGTATTACCCTTTCTCAATACAAGTAGAAGACATCTCAAGATTCATTTCTGTCTGTAAGACTTACCAAATAGATCAATCAAAGCATTTGTTTTCTTTACAAAAATATATTTTCTTTATCAAAGGATTCAACGCAGGATTTTTTTTTGTGAACTACCACCCCCACCCCCCCATTTCGTCCTCTGGTTAACTAGTTTACATTAACTACCTGGTAAGGAAAGGGATTTGGGCTAAAGCAAGGTAACAGAGAAACCTGAAAATGTTTTGAACTCTTGTTTATGTAGGCAAGCATCTCTGTGCAGGGCGAAATCTATGAAGACTTGGATTCCTTGGGATACAACCAACACAGAACACACAGAAAGAAGAAGAAAGAAAGAGTAACTACCTAATTTGAAATTTCATCTGGTATGGGCCCTGGCATAAATCAAAGTACATTTGCATTTTTATACTAAAAAATCTTTTTATTTTATTTTTATTTTATACCAAAGATCTAGGAAAGCAAGAAACTAGCTTCCTATGTCTGGAAAACAAAATAATAAATTCTCATCTCTTACACATCAGCTTACTCACAGAAAATTCAGGAACATCATGAATTTTTATTTCATTGGCCTAGTTTGTGGATCTTCTGTCTGAGATACATGTTCCAGGGGCTCCCAAGTGCTCAAGCAGTGAGAATCATGAACTCCCAGAATGTTAGAGCTGGGAGGGACCACACACATGTCCAGTCCTGGTCACTTGTTTTACAGATGGGGAAACCAACTGAGTTCCAGAGAAATAAAGTTTCAACATTTCCAACTGAGGTCTTAAGAAATGGTTTTACTATTTCACCTTTCAGTTTACTTCAATTTAACATGGATTTATACAGTGTCTACTGTGTACAGGTCACAGTTATAGACCCTGGGAATAAAAAGAGAAATAGAAACAAAACTTGCCCTCAGGGAACTTAGGTTCCATTGACTTTTGCCTGGATATAGCCATGGTTTAGTGTGAGAGTCACCAAAAGCTCTCTTTACCAAAAGCCCACTTCCCAGAAGTATCTCTTCCATTGGCCAGCCGTGATGTCTAAAACAATGACAGTACTGTAGGCTAAATAACTGACCCTGATGTTTAAAAGCCTTGGAACTATAATGTAACGATAAATATCACCTAGTAACATCTTAGCTATGAATCATTTGCCAAATTAGAATTTACTGGAGTGTAAATCCTGATGGTATTCAACAAAAAATTAGAGGGTTGATAAAGGTCCAAGCATCTGAAAGTGGGAGCATAAAAAGGTCCTGTATCTGAGAATTTGGGCTTCATTATCACAGGCTTAAATTATTGCAATAGTCTTCTGATAAGTCTTCTAGCTTCCCTATCACCTCTAATCCATTCTTTCCCCTACTTTTTGCATCAACATGGTCATGGCATTCTATTCAAAACTTTTCAATAGTTCTCTTCTGCCTATGATGTCAAATTTAAAAGTCTTTGACTGACATTTAAGTTCTTCCAAAATTTGGTACCACCACACCTTACCAGCTTTATCTCATATTATTCTCTATCTCTTTACTCAAAGTGGGCTCTTCACTATACCACATACTGTCCCATTCCACCACATACCATTCTCTTTCCATTTTTATGTCTTTGTTCACACTATTCCTTTCTCCTAGAATGTCCTCCCTCCTCCTCTTCACCTGTTGAATTCCTACCCTTCCTATAAATTACATTTGAAATGTACTTTTTCCTTAAAGTCTTCCCTAATTTCCTTAGTTGGTAGATCTTCCTTCTTTCCTCACAAAGTCCTTTCTTTTTTGCCTATTTAATGCAACATTGTGTTTGGTGTTTGTATCCTATCCCTCTACTATACTGTAGGCAAGGTACATGAGGGCAAGGATTGTGGGGTTTTTTTCTTTATTTAGTAACTTCTGTAGTATCTGGCATGAATTTAGGGTTTTTAACTCTAATTCTAACCTTAAATTCTGAGCTGTGTAACTAAGAAATATTGGATGAATGAATGAGAATAAAAGGAGAATAGAAAAGAACTGAAGATGAAACTTTTGATTACATCAAAACTTTTTTAAGGCCAATCTACAAGTTGTTGTACCACAGAAACAGAGTCGTAATCAACTATTTTTTTCACCATACACAACAAATTGTACCTGGGTCAAGTCTTCAAGGCCCCTGTTACCTGGGAAATTATAGGGAGCAAGACTGGGCTGGGTAGGAACTCACCTGGGGTACTGCCATGTTAGGGAGGGAGAGAGAAAAGAGCAATCCAATAGTTTCCTATATGAACCAATTACACTTGCTTACTAGGCATTGAGAAGCAGCATGGAAGAATGAGTGGATGGAGTGCTGGCCATGGAGCCAGGAAGCCCTACCTTCAGATCCATTCTGGAAATGTGATTAAGTCAAGTCACCTAACTTCTCAGTGCTTTGGTTAACTCTCTAAGACTACCATTTGCAGAAATTCCAACTTGTGTTAGTAGAGAGATTTTCCTCCGATAAGAGTTCCTTAAATCAATGAATTCACAGGCTCATTCTTTATTGCTATTCAAACTAGGTACTAAGCTCCATTGTTCCTATGCTGCTAAAGGACTAAAAGCTCAGTCATTGCCTTTTAAATTGGTGTCCTGGGACAGAGCCCTAGTCACCTCACTCTAGTTATACTTCTGAACCAAGAAACCTCTTTTTTTTTTTTTTGGCTAGGCAATGGGGTTAAGTGATTTGCCCAGGTCAGTAAGTGTCAAGTGTTTGATCTGAGGCTGAATTTGAACTCAGGTCCTTCTGAATCCAGAGCCAACACTCTATCCCCTGCACCACATAGATGCCCCAAAGAAACCTCTTATGAATGATCATAGACTACAGAGACTACATTATGCTATCATAGACCACATTTCACATTATACTTAAAATGAATTCAGTCAAAAGAATCCAAGGTAGAAATACATAGATACATATATGTGTGTATATATGTACATATGTGTGTATACACATATATCATATGTGTGTATGTATAATATATGTGTATCATATATATGTATGTATATATTTATAAAATTAAATGCAACCCCATCCCTGTGACCAGAAGAAACATTTTAAGGGCAAATTCTGTTGTTAAACATCACTTCAGATGAAGGTGAACTTCAGATTAATTGTATCCCTCTAACCACATCACAGACTATAATGGCTTTCATTAGAGAATGTGTACCACCAATCCTCCCATTCCAATATCTTAATACTCTCTTGACCTATATTCAAAATATTTATACTTAGTAATAGAGAGTTATCAGTCTCTAGAGTGATTACTAATAATTATTTACCTTTTTCCTCTCTGTAACTAGTAGAAAACACCACAAGGAAAGCTCTTTAATTGGACCACAAAATTACATATAAATTAGGTTTTATACTAGGAAAACAAATGAAAAGAACATGGAAGCTGTTCAAAGTTCTCAACTGAGTTGCCTGTATTGAAAGCTCAATTTGATCTTTGGGAGAAGGTCCTCAACAAAATCAGCCTTCTCTTGACCGTATTGAGTAGAACAACCGGAATTTTCAGTCAGAGGATATAGACTTAGTCTGGCATCTGAGCAAAGGAAAGCAAAGGACAGAACATTCAGTGAATGTCTTCTATGTTGCCAGTCAAATGGGCCAAGCCAGACCTAAATTCTGTCCTTTTCATCAGGAGCAGGGGATTTGGGGTTCAATTACTTGAATAATTAAGTAAAAAGTTTATGGTGTGTAAATAGACACATACTTGGGGCAATGAAGTAGACACTAAATGGTGAGCACCTCTGTAGTAAAGCAAACCTTGGATTACAAATGTAGAATATGGACCAAAAGGCCCCCCAAAAATCAGCTATGTGTGCTGGTTGGCTTTTCTTAATTGTATTTCTTTATTCTGTTGGGGCAGGGAAGGATGGTGTATCCACAAATATCTGTGGAGTAAAAACAAAGAGTATCTTAAAGCTTGTTTTGAGGTTAGGGATGGGGGAGAGACAGAGAGAGAGTCAGAGACAGAGATGGCCCAAAGGGGAGCCTACACTTTTGTCACTTCAAAACAACAAAGTTTACTAGCTGGCTGATAAGGGCAAGAGTCTAGCAGTAGACTATTATTGTAGTGGTGTCAAACTCACTGCCCCAGACCTCTGAACCAGATTAAAGTGTAATTGGGAAATGTTTAACAAAACAAATAAAAATACAATCCAAAGGAGACTGTATTAATGTGTGGTTTTTGAAGTCAATATGTGGTCTGCAGGGATGCTTCTGTTTGAGTGTGACACTACTGTACCATTGCACAGAATCAAACCCAGCTCAGGAACCTGCAGAGCTCAGACCAAGAGGACTACAAGCAGACTTGGTCCTGGATCAGACCCCTTTTGGGCTCTGTCCCTGGAATAACACGACATCCAATATACTGAGAAAGCAGCAACGGGACCAGTCCAGATGTTCCTTCCAGAAGTACCATAGAGGCCAGCTCCAACATCAAGTCCAAAGTCAGGAAGTGGGCTGGAAGAATGGCCAAGCAAATAAAAGAACCCAACAATGATGAAAGCGATGTGGGGTGTGACATCACCTGCCCCCACAACAGTGAGGCTGAAGAAGAGGCCAGCAGAGGTGATAATGGGGCTGAAGGAAGCAGAGAAAACCAGAGCTTAGGGAGATGGATCATCAGTGACTCTCCTGGGATTTTGGAAATGGATAAATCCTTGGAGCCTCAGCTAAAAACAAGTCCAACAGTTGATGAAGGGGCCCTTCAAGAGGGAGATTATTTGACTTTCACACACTTGCTGAAAACCCTAGCACCTTTCATGCCATCATAATGCTTGTTTGGAAATAACCATTACTGTAGGGAGGTTCTCTAGTCTTCTGGGAACCAAGAGAAGGGAGTGAAGGGGAGGATAATGAAGATGCCTAGACTTCTCTTAGTCCTTTAAAGAAACCAGATCCCGAGTCATTCTTCTTCCTATCTTCTATTCTGTACCCCCTCTTGTCTCAGCTGTTTTTATAGGCTATGTCTTTAGTACAGTCTTGATTTTAGGTGAGGTTGGGCCTATGCTGGGAGGCAGAAGGTCTTTCCTGATAGTAAGGCCATCTGTAGCTCCCTCCTTTCCCACCACCACCCAGTCCTTGGGCTGGACTAGCCCTGTGGGCCACCCATTGCATTTTGTATCCTCTATATAGCTCACATGTCTGAAAATGAATTAAAGAGATTGAAGCCTCCTTCTGCCCCCAAAATGGTGGTAGGGACACTCAAGACACAAACCTCCAAAACATCTACAAGCAAAGCCTCAGAGAAAAACGCAGCTTGAACACAATCTGTGGGCAATGAGAAGATAGATCTTGGCTGATTAAAACAAATACATTTTTTAAAAATTTAAAAAGAAAATAGGCATAACCAGATGGAGAATTATAATAATTTGTGAGCCAAAAGCTGTTATTTCCTATAAGTAAACCTAGGAATAACATAGCTAAGAAATGGTTCCTATGATTTCTTTTAGGTCTTGTCTTTTCATGGCTTTCCACAGAGTGAAGCTTTTATTTTGACTTTGAAGCTGCATGAAACTGCCATGTTACTTTCAGAAGCAGGTGCAAACCTGCCAATGTGCTGAAAAGAAACCAGGAAGAAGTAAAGGTCTGGCTTACTAGAGGATTCCTACTTTGACAAATTCTAGTTTATTATATAGCTTTATCCAAAGAACCTATTTACCTATCCTGGCAAAGAATCAAGAGAGGAGGCACTTTGCTAACATAGCTAACAATTCTATTGAATGAAACCCAAGGTTACAGAAGTCTTAATGAGTCACTGTCTGCAGGGGAGTCAATTATTTGGGTAGTTAGCCTTTCCTCACCACCTGGATTTGAATGTAGTAAAAGATTGTTTTGCTTTGTGTTCTTTTGTTTTGTTTTGTTTCAAATTTAACAGGTCTTACCAAAAATTTGGGTTCATGTGAAAGTTAGATGATGTCTAACCTTCCTTCCAACTCTCAATCCTACAGCAGCCTAGACTTCTCAATGTATCATCCCTCTCCCCACTCCATCACTGCCCTCTTATGTACTCCATTTCTACTTTTGATTTCTACTTTTGTACTCCATTTCTTAACCTTGAAGCCATGGCCTTCTGAGAACCATCCACTTTGACTGATACCTTTATCCTGGCTGTAACCTATCTTTTCGACCCTGCCTCCTCATTTCTGCCTCTTAAAATCCCTCCTTTCCTTCCAGATTCAACTCAGGAGCCACCTTCTACACAGAATTTTTCCTGATATATTTCCTACATAAATACATGTCTTCTATTCCCTACCCCCATTCCCTCCCACCTGATGGGCTATCAGCTCCTTGAGAAAAAGAACTCTTTCACTTTTGTCTTTTTATTCCTAGCACTTAGTAAAGTGTCTGGCACACAGTAGGTACTTAATAAGCACTTGTTGACTGATTTATTGATTGATTAGCAGTAATTAAGGCCTGGGAGTACCAGAAGGAGTGTTTGGAGCCTGAAGAGGCTGCAACTTTGGATTCCTAGTCATTCACAGAACTACTTGCTTTGCATTCCATTGGGAGTGGGGCTGGGGTCCCTAAGACCATGGAGGCCATAGGCCAGGAAGGCATAAAGAAGTTGCTGTTACCATTGTAAGAGAGCATCGCTCAAGACCATCACTCATCCTACAAACAATAGCTGCACCTTCCAAAATGTAGTGACATCAAGACTAAAAACACTATAGTTATCAGTGGTTAATAACTTGTAATCAACCAGTACAGATTCTGTGAATACCAACACAGACGCTTTTCCACCTCCTTCTAAAAGAACCACCTTTGTAGCCAATAAGTGACTGGCCTTTTTGCCATTTTTTCACACACAACACTCTACCTGTGAACTCTGTGTCCTTGTCATGGTGATCTCTCATGCCAGGAATGCTTTCCTCCTCACCTCCATCTTCTGGTTTTCTTGGCTTCCTTCAAGATTCAGTGCTAATTCTCCCTTCTCCAAAAGGCCTTTCCCAGGACCCCTTTGCCACTACCTTTCACCATCTTCCTCCAGTGCTGAGGCTTTCCTTCTGAGATTATCTGCTATGAATACCGTATATATTTTGTACATACATAATGTTTGTATGTTGTCTCCCCCCTTAGGATGTGAGCTCCTTGAAAGCAGGGACCATGTTTTTGCATTTCTTTGTATTCCCAGTGCTTAGTACTTAGTGCCTAGTACATGGTCAGTGCTTAATAAATGTTTACTGATTGATTGTCTGCAGACTCAACAACAGGTAGGAAGTTGTTTTCTTCTCTTTTGAGCAGATAGGAAGTTGTTTTCTTCTCTTTGAGCATGCCTGCAACACTCAGTCTCAGCCCTTTGATGTTGCATATTGTGCTGGGACTTCATTGCGTTAGTCAAGTCAACAAGCATTTATTAAAGGAAGGAAGGAAGCAAGACCTATTATGTGCCAGGCACTGTGCTAAGTGCTTTATGAATATTACTGTGCTAAGAAGAGCCCCTCTTTGATTTAGGAACCAGTCCAGGAAAATATCTAATTGTTACGTAGTCACTGTCCACCGTCTTCTTGACACTGTTGGGGATTTCATATTATTAGGTACAAAGAACAAAACATTGGCTGAATTGTCCGAGTCTGCATTGTCCAAGTTGGAACTTGCAACTGAACTTGATGGTTGATGTTCTAATAGTGTGTGGAAAGACAGAATGCACCCGGTCAGCATTATGTCAAGATGGTTTTCTAAGAGCAGTTTCTTCTCCCTTCTTATTTTAGCTTTAAAAATAAAAGAACACGCCATCACAAAATCCTCTGCCTTCTAGAATCTGGGAAAAAGTCCCAAACCAATCCATTCACATCTGCAGAAACTCTTCTTGTTTCTTTTCCAGAAACATATTTCCTCAAAGGCTCAGAATTTGGGGGAACAAAACATGCTCATCGTGATGCAAACAAGCAGCAGGGTTTGGCCAGTCTCCTGCTTGAGAGTAAAGATGATGTTCAAATTTTTGCCTCTGATCTTCTAGTTATGTAACTGACCCTCTCTGAGAACTCCACTTCCTCACCTGTAAAAAGCTTATAAATTAGCCCGAGGCTCCCTATAGGAGCTAGTCCTAGAACAACCAATTGTTCTGGATTCTGAGTATTAGGGAGCCCCTATACTGGTATGGAGCAGCTGGGCAGTGGCTTAGGGAACCAGTTACTGAAGAAGAGGAAGTTGCTTCAGCTGGTGTTAAAAAGGACCTGCATAGAATCAATGCACAGCATATACCTCACCCCAGCCCAATACACACACACACACAAACACACACACACACATGATGGATGATTGGCTGCCTAATAACATCCCCTTATACTGTCCATACTCTCCCTTAGGCTGCTTATTAATGATGCCTTTTCTCCTTCAAAGTTGCCCTTAGTGTGCATTTTTATCATGATTTCATCCCTATAAACATATTAGGGGGAAAGGGAGAATTCCCAAGATAACTTATGCTGGGGCTAAAGATGATTGACCTACACAAAAGTGGCCTTCTTCAGCACATTAATGATTTGTATGGAGGGGCTGAGTGTAGGCCCTGACACATAGAAGGTACTCAGTAAATGCTTAATAACTCACTGATTGACTGAAAGGTGAGTTTTGAACCCAGGACTTCTGACTACAAGACTTGTTTCCACTGTACTACTCTGCCTCCTTTCCCCAACCAAAATGTATCTGTGCTATGTCCCAGTCCCTTTATAACCCCATTCAGTGACTGATAGGATAGGATAAACTGATTTGGGTGCTAAGATGTTAATGGATAATAATGATTTAATGTATTATAAATTTTTCAACTTTTAAGATAAGAAGGTTGGGTTAGGTAAACTTGACAGTCACTTTCAGCACTAATATTACATTCTTCTGACTCATCCTGGGTAATATATGTGCATTTCACTAGAGCCTTTGACTCCTTAACTCAAAAGAATGGATGCCGCCATTTCAGGAACCTGGTGAAGGGCAATGAAAGGACTATCTCTGGAGCTCTGGAATAACGCTAAGGGACTTTTGATCTCATCTATGATTGAGGTAGGGTTTGTAGAAGATCTGAACACGTGCAGTGGCTGAAGTAAGAGCATCTACCCAACCACGCAATGATTGGCCCAGCCACAATTTGATGGTCTGAATATAAGTAGAGCGCAGAGAAGCTTGAGATCAGACCTTTATTTCCCAGGTTGTCTACTAACTAGCTTTGTGACCTTGGGAAAATCATTTAATTTCTCTGTGCCTCAGTTTTCTTAACTGTAAAATGTGGGACCAGACTAAATAATGTTTTGGTTTGCCTTCCAGATCTATGATCCTAAATCTAAGCTTAGGGAAAAATCTTAATTTAGAGTTTAAGAAATAGTGCATTTGATAAGGCAGGATCTACCACACTTTTAGTAAAAAAAAAAAAAAATGGAATTGACTCTGAAAAATACATTTATTGAGTTAATAGTAACAGGTAAAATGGCAAAGCTAACAAAAAAATTCCATGAGTCTCTTAGTCCAATGAAATTACTAACTAAGGCTGAACTTTGGTACTTTTTATTTCCTTTCAAATCATCTCATCATGTGAGTAAATTCATAGCTGATAAACTACAGCTGAGTCAACCAGTCTGCAGGTTGGGCAGTTTGGTCTCCCTTCGGCCATAAAAAAAGTATTGAGGGTATGAGGAAGCAAATGTAGCTATTAGAGTAGGGCTAGACAGGGATAGCTATGTGGAGGATTTTTAAGTCAGATAAGTCTCAAGTAGGAACTTAGAGGAGGGAAAAGAAAAAAGCTCAACAGAAAAGCAAAATGGCATTCATTCCATTTGGGAAATGATATGTGTGAAGGCCTACTAGGTACTACGGGGCATAGAGCACTGGGCCTAGAGTCACGCAGACTTGAGTTCAAATACAGTCTCAGACACTTACTAGCTCTGTGATGCTAGATAAATCACTCAACCTCTGTCTGCCTCAGTTTCTTCAACTATAAAATGAAGATAATAATAGTACCTATCTCAAAGGGCTGTTGTGTGGGTTAAAGAAAATATTTGTAAAGTACTTAGTATAGTGCCTGGCACATAGTAGGCACTTATTTTTTCAGGGGATGAGAATGGAAAGTGGTAGAAAATATTTCATTTTTTTTTTTACTTAAAGCATAATTCATATTTAAAAATAATCAGAAGCTAAGAGTACTCAGTGGAAAAGTTAAGATAGAGCTTAATTAACCAGAAATCAAAGTGAGGAAAAAAATGTGAAGTTCAATATAGCACTTCGGAAGGGAGTCTAATCCTTTGTGGAGATGAGTGAGATGTAATTTTGGTGTGATTTCTCGGAAAAGACCAGCAAACGAGGTGGAAACAATTTGCATTGGTCTCTGGTATAGCATCCCTTCAAACTTGGTTCCCTGAATGGACTCTAAATCCTCCCCATCTCCTCCCCTCCCCATACCTCTCCTTTCCCTTTAGAATGGGTCATTGGTCATACTAACCACTGGCTGAGAAGAGGTTAAATTGATTTTCCATCTTCAGAGGAATAAAAACCCTGCATAAAATAGCATTTTTAAAAAAGAGTGACATTTCAAGTATGGGAGTATAAGGAAATGACAATATGAGAACACATTATCTTTTCAAAGAGAAGGGAACACAAAGTAGCAGCAGTCTATTAACAAAGGTCAGATTGACATGTTTTTAATGGACTTCTTCCATCTGCTTAATCTACACTCAATGTATTCTGACTTCGTACCTTGAAATTAGGAAATATTCTCCATCCTTCCAGGTATCCGTCCACCTTGATAACGAAAAGACTGATTGAGAAATGAAATGAAAGACACCCAACGCTGTCCTGTTGTTTCCTTTATTTTAACAACTAAAAGCCCTAAAAGTGTATTTTGGACTTTTTAGGCTAGGACTTGGTCTTTCTCCACCTGAACTACTAATGTACATAATAAAATATAAGCTACCTCTGGATAAACTTATTGGTTGCTTATTTTTTCTTCAGGGAGCAAATAGGCACTTAATTAAGTATAGCCTCTTTCCAAAGGTTGTAGAAGATCTAATAGGTGGCTTATCCCAGTCTGCTCCCTTCAGAGAACACCTACAGATTCCTACTGATTGGTTAATTGGACAGATGCCCAGATGCTAGATGGCTATCTTCTGCCTTGTGTAATAACAAATGCAGGGCACTCAGGGTAGGTGAATGGTAACAGAGGGGGATAAAACAGAATTACTTAACACTCTCAATGTCTGGAGACACAACTGAAGTGGGAGAATCAATAGTACTGAAATTTAAATGGCCTTATCTCCAACAATTTTCTCTGTCAGCCCTGGGCCAATTCTCCTGTACAGTTATCTATTTATTCCAGGGTTGAAGGATGCAAGTACCAACATGCCACCTTCTCCCTCAAAGGCTTATCTTTTATAGGTCACCTCTCCCAGGGTTTGGGAGGTCAAGGGTTGTTGGGCACATTTCAAGAGGGGTATATGCCAGACACTTACGTAGATGGAGCCATTACACTCAATTACATGAAAGTTGTCTGTATTCCAGGGCAGGTGGTCTATATGCTGGCCAATATGGGATCCTGAGACCTTTCTTCACTGGTGGAGAAGGAGAGAGGGGGGAGCTCTTCCCTGGCCCAACCCTGCCCTGTTCTCTCCTTCAGTGGCATCCTCCCCAGCATTAACCTTCATATCTCTCAACAAGGTCACCTGCCTTTCCCAACCCCATCTGGCTTGTGCCAGGTGCCAGAATTATTTGTTCTGCCAACATGTTCTATAGCTAGTTATAGTGGAACCAGGAGATAGAACTTGCGATCACAGGACCTGAGTTCAAATCAGATCTGCTACTTATTACTTAAACCACATTGGGCAAATCATTTAATCTCTCTAGACTTCAATTTTCTTGCCTATAAAATGAAGAATTGAACCAGATGGCCTCTGAGTTGTCTTCTAGGTCTAAATTCCTATGATCTATGATTCTATGAACAGGCATAAAATAAATTTGTCCACTAGGCTGTGAAGTTTTATTTTAGCAATTGTACATTTTAACAGATCATTATTAATATTTACAATCATTATGAGTCTAAATTACATCAACTCTGAAAGGCATCTTGGTCCTGGCACTGGTTGGTGAACTGGGTTGGTTAGAGTTAAATACTGGAGCCATGACCACTCTGCTAGGATACAGTTTACTGGGTGCTGGCCAATCAAATAGAGGCGAGAGTTTTCCAGAGAACTCACATTCTAGAGGGAGAGTCAAATAAAAAAGGATGATGAGTCAGAGTATCTGATAAGGGAGATCCAAAGAGCATAAGCAGAAACCAAGGAATCTAGACAGAGAAGAGATAGCTGCAAGAGGAAATGTGGGGGTGAGGGGAGAGATAATTCATCAGTGTCCAATAAGAAAGATCCAAAGAATGTAAACAGAAACTTTAGCCAAGAAATTAATATATGGGCGAGTTACTGGCAGAAGGATTCAGAATATGGGCTCCAATACTGCCTCAATTTGCTTATTTCATCAATTGGCTTAATGTCCCAATCCTTCACTGTGTTGGTGGTGGGATAAAGACAGAGTACTAATATGGTTAAGGGTCCACCCCCTTGTGGGCTACTTAGCATTCCTGCATTTCTTGGCCAAGGGAGAAAAGAGGGAGAATGTATGGTTTAATCATAAAAGTTTATCTTTCAATAAATATTTGTTTTTATAATACATACATGCCTGCCATGTGGAAGGCCCTGTGCTAGGCACTTCAGAAGGATACAGTGAAGTAAAAGCCACATTCCCTGTACTCTAGGAGCTTAACATCTATTTGGGAGAATTTACAAACTTGAAAAAAAAATTATAATAGCATTGCCTTTAAGAAAATAAGAGAAGCAGAAGATTTGGGCTACAGGATGATAAGATACCAACTACTTTCAATAATCCTAACAAGAGCAGCTGCCCTTCTCCTATACAGGCTCTGCCTAAAAGCAAGCAGATACTAGCAGAGAAATGCAGGACCTCCTGACTGGTATTCTCAGCAGACCAGAGCTGTGGTTGCAATGCCACTTACCTTTGAAAGGATGAGGAGAGAGAGGACAAGTGATAATTCAGTGACAGGACACTGGTGCTTTTGAAGGTCTATTATTCCAGAATGATTTTCAATGTGTGTATATGTGTGTCCTTTGGAAAATCTTGTGTGCCAGCCTTGGTGTGTGCTTCCTAAAGTTGTGGGCCCAGAACACATGAATTTGGCAATGATGAATATCTATCTATCTGTCTGTCTGTCTGTGTGAATGAATATGTGTGTATATGATGGAGCACTAAGGATGGACCCCTAAAAGGCCCTAGACTTTCCCACATGGCCCAGGTCCCTGGCATGGTCCTTCTCAGTTAATAATCCTTTCAACTGCCCTTTCATTATGGCCCTCATTGTCTGTATCTGGCCCCACCCTAGACCACCACTCCTTAATCCCATCTAGACCCCTTCTCTGTTACCTCCCAGTCACCCCAGGCCAATGACCAAACTATAAAATAGGTCAATCTAGTCAACCAAATTGCTCAGATTCTTTAAGAGTCTGGTCCACTTATCAACACAAGCATCCAGTTGCTATTGGTGAAACAACAAACTTTGTCTCTGACTGAAAGAAGACTTGAGTCAAACTCTTTTGAGGCAGGACCTGTGCCTTTTGCCTTGAATTTTGGGGTTCCCAGCACCCCTAGACCTCAACATATATATGCATATATGCATATACACACAAATATCTACATATACACATTTACATATACAATGCAGCCATAAACACACATACAATACAATATATATACAGTATTGAGGTTTAGGGGTGCTGGGATCCCAAAATCACAACACACAGGTCCTGCCTGAAAGAATTCGACCCAAGCCTTCTTTCAGCCAAAGGCAAGGTTTGTTTATTAGACATCTGCCATATTAGCCAGACTCTTGAGGAATCTGAGAGTCTGTGAGGTATTGGCTAGATTCTAAGAATGTAAACACCTTAATGGAGACAAGATGGACCTTATATACAGAAAGACTATGGGAGGGATCTAGGAGTGGCCAAGTAGTCTCTGAGGTAATAGAACGCCAGGTGGCCAAGGGAGAATGGAGTCTAGATAAGATTAAAGGTGGGAAGTGGCCTGGGGCCATAGTGGGGTAACAGAATTGGGAGATTGGGTGTAGCCACAATGAAAGGCCAATTGATGGGAAAGGCCAGCCTCAGGGGAATGCCAGAGATTTGGCCCTGTGGGAAAGTCCAGGGTTTTTCTTTTTTTGGGGTCTGGATTCCATCCTTATCAGCAGTACATATATACATACACACAATCACACACATAGATACATATGCATGCATGCATACATATACATATGGTCACTAATGGCTGTGGGTTGTGTCCTTAACAATTTCTTGTGAGCCTTTCTTTATTGCATTTAGTTTGCTTGTGTCTGGACCCTGATAGCTAAGATAGTAAATGATTAAAGACCACAATAAGTTGTATAGAAATCCAACATCACATTAGTGAATTAGACAATTAACTCAAAGAGCAGTATTTCATTCAGCCTGAAAAATATCTCAGTGGTGGGGGAGGGGGGAAATAAGAAAAGATTTAATTTTCTCCTGCTTTCAAAATTAGGAACTAAATTGAATAAATTTCCTACATATCAGTATAATCACAATCCATGGAGATACCACTGCAGTTCATGAAAATATATCACCATATGGTGTACAGCTAAAGAAGACATATTTGTTATTCCCCGTCTATTTTGTTAATGAATGGAATTCCTCTTCCACCCCCACCTTGGCATTTGCCTCCTTAAAAGCTTGTCTTTTTAATAGCGGTAATTAAGTGTTTCTAAAATTCTGGGTACATCCCAATGTGATTTTATCCTCAGGACTCTTCAAGCACTTCCAAAAGGGGGCTAGGCCCAGAACATCCCATAGAATTTCCAAAGGCACTCCAGTTTTGAAGCGTGTTATCATGGTCTCTTAAGAGTAAAACAAAAACTGCTCTTCTTCAATTTACAAACTCATAAATTTCATTATGTCCTTTTTTTTTTAAATCTGAGAGATTCTAGTAGCATGATTGAAAATCTCATAAAAGGAACTAAAAGATCAAACGCTTGGAGTGGCAGCTTAGACGCAGAATCCACCATCGGAAACCCTCAGGCTGTATCCACTGTGGGTAACTAAAATACTCTGTTCCATGGTGAACCTAGCTTTCAAAACTATTTAGTTGGCAAAGTATGTCTTTGCCACTTTGAACTTCACTATATTCATTCCCCTCCATCTTTCCTCTGCTGCTAACACGCTTGGTGTTGCAAAGCTTTTCCCTCCCAAAGCCTTATCCAAATCTATTCTCACATCCTAGAGTCAGGAAAACAGACCTCATTTCAAATCTCACCCTGATGCTTACTAATATGTGACCATGAAAAAAAAAATCACTTAACCTCTCTTCCTCTTCCTATCTTTCCTTATCTGTAAAACAGAGATGAAATCTGAAATACCTCCCTCACAGTGTTGCTATGAGGCTCTGGTGAGTGCTTTGCAAACTTTAAAGTGCTATATAAATGTCACTCTGGATAATGATGATTGCTAACAGCTTAAATCCTCCCCTTCCTGAGGGAAAATACATTTCAACAAGCATTAAAGCCTTAAACTACAGAAGCTAAACTTTAACTGGAATTTCAGGCATCACACAACAGAATCTGTGGGGATTTGGTTCCTGGCCATCTTCCCTCTACCCTTTAATTCACACTATGTAAATTCAAGTCACTCACTTTGCCTATGAATAAATCTGGCTCAATTTTATTAAGTGTTGAGAATTTAAGGCACCTTTAGAAATCGACTGGTCCCATGTCTCATTTTATAGAGTAGGAAACTGTGGCCCAGAGATAGGACATGACCTGGCCAGGGTCACATAGCTAGTAAATGTCAGACCTCGAACATGAACCTAGGACCAGTAACCAAGAATTTCTATGCCACAGTGGCACAAAGTGCCTCAAATCAGAAGAGGTCTGAGAGCTGGAGACTGCCCCATGGTAGGGAGACAGGCGAGGACATTGTGAAAGTTATCAATACCCTCTAATGAGTGGCCTTGAGCAAATTCATGATTATCAAGGATCTGCTTCCAATTCCAAGTGGGTATTCTTTCCACAATAGCATACTGCCTATCTTTGTAACTGTTCAGTAATTGGTCACTGATCATCTCTAGTTCAACTGCTAAAATGATGAAAATAACCAATTTCCCATGCCAAAGGCCAGTTTTACACTGCCTGTATCACTAACTCCAACAACCACTATGCAAATGGGTACCATGGAGGAATGAATGTCCTATGTGAAAGAAATCATTCCTGGATCAATTTCTCTCTCATTAACCTCAGTCAACCATGAACCCTGTCTGTAAGGTCTGCTCATCAATAGCACTATCCTTGTTTAAGAAAGATGCAGTCCATGCACAGAACCAGCATCATATGCCTGCTTTCTCCTCCCCTTTCTATCCCCACTGTCAATCTATTCCTGCCCCTCATATAGTGTAGCAAATCCTGGCAGGAGAGGCCACTGAATGCTAAAAAGCTCGTTCAGGCTTCAGCTACAATGTGTAGTATGATAGCCTCTTCAGTTCCACTGAATATTGATTCCCCAGCCAACCACATATGACATTCATTCTGTTCATCCAGAGATTCTCATGAGACAGAGTGGATAGGTCACAGTATTGTGGTGAAGTGAAACTGGATTTAAGAGTCCAAAAACCTGGGTTTGAATACTGCTGCTGCTTCACTTAGCTGTGTGACCTTTGGTATGTGTCCTTCCCTCTGTGGGCTTCAATTGCCTCTAAAAAAAGGAAGGGTTTGGATAGATGAGTTCTGACATCCCTCTCATTTTCTTATAGTCTGACTCCATCCTTCTGTCACCACCACTGCACCAGAAGGGAAATCCAAAGCATGTGCCCTGCTAAGAGAGGGTTAGTGATGTCATCATATGTGAGAGCTGGTACATTATGTGGGAAACCAATCAACAAGGATGTGACAGCCAGCAAGGATGTACTGAGCCCAAAGAGGATTGCTTCCTCCTTGCTGGGTGACTTGATTTCAAATTATTTTTTCTGTAATACATTATTTATTTGACACTTTACTCTATTCAGAGTATATCCCCCTCCCTAGTAAACATCACCTCTTAACTCTTCTGAAGTTACACCGATGCCTCACTGATCTCTGGGGAACGAGCTGGTCCGCATACATGCATTTTTCAGAGAATTAAAATCTCTCCTCCCTCCCCTTTTTTCAAAGAATAAATAACATCTTAGAAAAATACTTTTAAAGAAGATATTTTCTTAAATGGGTTGTACATTTCTTTGCCTTCATAAACAAGGGATGCTCTTCTACCTGAGTAGATGGTGTGGGTGCTCTCCCCAATAGTGAAGGTCATACTTTATCCATACTTTCTCATCCTGAGTGACTTTTATCAACACCTACCTATAATCTTCCATTGGTGAAGCTGCCCAGCATGCTGGAGAGCTACCTCCAGACCTTTTGACATCATGCAGATGGTAATGGTGTACATAAGCTAGTCCCTGGTTACTCCTTACTTCTGCTACATTACCAACTCTATCCCCTTTCTGATCATAAATCTTTTCCTACTTCTGTTGTACCTTTCTTCCTTGTTAATATGTTGTTGCCTCATCATGCCCACCTTGCCCTTTGGGTGACCCTGCATTTTAATTCTTTGGTGTTCTGTGACTCATTGTCAGACATCAACACCAGAAAAATATTGATGTTAAAAAGACTAGATTTCTATTTAATTCTGTTGGGGTTGTGTGGGGTGTTTGTGACCCCCAAAATAATCAAATCAGACTTTTTCTTAAGAAAGGCAAAAAGGAGTGTTATTGCTTTCTCATGAGAAAGGACACACCCAGCATTAGCTCAAGATGGCTCCAGCCAGGGTGTGCGTTGGGTGTCTTGTGAAGCAGAATATATAGACCCTATTCACAATGTCCCCGCCCTAACCCCCTTCCCCTCAACCCATTGGTTGAGTATATTAGGGGCACAATCTATTCGCAGAATTCTAACTTCAACAGAAGGAAGTTCAAAACAAGTTAGAGGGGAGTGGTCTCTTAGCCACATGGAACATCCGGTTTAGCCAGAATGTGCTGCAAGGCATCTGGGTGCAGTCTCGCTACAGTCATAAGTATGAAAAGTAACTGAGGTCGGAGTTAGTTCATTCCCCTGAGGGGACTTCACCCTATATTATCCCATTCGCTCCCTTATCTTGTTTACATATTTGTGTAAACCAATAAATCAAATAATCAATAACCTAATCTCCCCTTGTCCTGTTTTCTTATTAATTCTGTGGGAACCAAACTGTTAGCTTTCCTCACAGGGTCATCAAAAGCACCATGCAATTTCCCAACAGCAATCTAGCCCATTCTCCTCAGGAATAGTTTCTTTTCCAACCACGATTTCTGTCCAAGATACATATTTACACTAATGGATCACATTCTTCCAACTTCATAACACAATCTTGACAGTAGGCATTTTTCATCCACTTAGTTTTTTCCTGTGTAGATAGTTAGGCTGAAGTCTTTTGAGTAATTATAGGTCTCATTTAGGAGGCCAATTCAATCAGCACAATGTCATCTACTAACAAGAGTGTTTGGAGGACCTGATAATGGCAAATATCCTTGTCAAAGCTGTCTTCCTGTGTGTAGGTTGTGTTCCCCAGAAGAATAGAAGTTCCTTCAAGGTATAACACACCTTGGACCCCACTCCCTTAAAACTGGATGTGTTAGATTTTACCATTTCACCTCTCCCCCAGGGTTCTCTGATATTCTTAAGGAGGGGAACTGAGGGTGCCTAGATACCTTCAAATTATTCTAGCCCCAGCCATTGTAGTTCCCTCAATTCTAGGGGTGGCCCTCAGATTACCTTTCATGTGGAAATATTTATTTCTGAAGGGGATAGGATCTGAACCCCTAAAAGGAAAAGACCATGTCTCTGAATTTCCCCATACATTTCAGTAGCCCAGATCACTGGTGCCTCTGCCCAAGGCATCAGGCCCATCCCAGTACAATCCTTTTTAATTGTCCTTTCATTGTGACTCTCTGATCCAGCCCAGCTTTT
>NW_020954630.1:11675654-11680858 GCF_900497805.2 Vombatus ursinus | reverse complement strand
AATTGTCCTTTCATTGTGACTCTCTGATCCAGCCCAGCTTTTCATTGTCTGCACCTGGCCTACCCCAGGCTGCTTGCCACTCCTTGATCTCATCCAGATTTTCTCACAGTCTTTTTCTGTATAAAAGTACAGATCTTCAGAAAAAAAAAAAAAGAGCCTAGACATCATCTTTCAAGAAATTATCAAGGAAAACTGTCCTGATATTTTAGAACCAGAGGGCAAAATAGATATTGAAAGAATCCACCAATCGCCTCCTGAAAGAGATCCCCAAAGGAAAATTTCTAGGAATATTGTAGCCAATTTTCAGAGTTCCCAGGTGAAGGAGAAAATATTGCAAGCAGCCAGAAAGAAATAATTCAAGTATTGTGGAAACACAATGAGTATAACACAAGATTTAGCAGCTTCTACGTTAAGGGACCAGAGGGCTTGGAATATGATATTCCAAAGGTGAAAGGAGATAGGATTACAACCAAGAATCACCCATCCAGCAAAACTGAGTATAATCCTTCTGGGGGAAAAATAGATACTCAGTGAAATAGAGGACTTTCAAGCATTCTTGATGAAAAGACCAGAGCTGAATAGAAAATTTGACTTTCAAATACAAGACTCAAGAGAAACTCGAAGAGGTAAACAGGAAAGAGAAATCATAAGGGACTTATTAAGGTTGAACTGTTTATATTCCTGCATGGAAAGAGGATATTTGTAACTCATGAGACCTTTGTCAGTATTAGGGTAGTTGGAAGGAAAAATTATATGTATAGATAGATAGAGGGCACAGGGTGAGTTGAAGAGGAAGGGGTGATATCTGGAGAATAAAATTAAGGAGTGAGAGAGGATTATACTGGAAAAAGGAGAAAGGGAGAAGTAGAATAGGGTAAATTATCTCACATAAAACAGACAAGAAAAGGTTTTTACAATGGAGGGGAAATGAGGGAAGGTGAGAGGGAATGAGTGAATCTTATTCTCATTGACTTTGGCTTAAGGAGAGAATAACATACACACTCAATTGGATATGGAAATCTGTCTAACCCTACAGGAAAATAGGGGGGCAAGGGAACAAGAGAGCAAGGGGATGATAAAGGGGAGGGCAGATTGGGGGAGGGAGCATGTTCAGATTAACTGCCATGGAGCTCTCACCTCCCCTATCACATAGGTGGGGGTAGTGTATTTTGACTGGCCACCAACATCTTTAACACTGGCCAGTCTGAGCTGATCACTCTCTATCTGCCACTCTTCTTTTTTTGGGCAACTCTTATCTGTTGCATCCAGAACGTAAAGATCCCAATTCACTCACAGTAAGTACATCATGAACTGAACCAATGAGAGAGGGGAGAAAGAACTTTCCTTCCCTTTTTCCTTCTCTTTTACCCCAGTGAGCCATGGTGATCTTGGAGCCAGGGTTGCAGGTGGGATGGTGCAACCAGTCTGGCATGGAAGTCCTGAGAAGTTAGGGTTCCTGAGAACTTGAGCCTGAGGGGGTGCAGGGGAGGAGGGAAACTATGTCTTTGATGTGTTGGGAAAGTAAGTTTATATATCTGTGATTATTCCTTTGGAAATGATGCAGTCTATGGGGTGCTAGGAAACCTGAAATGCAAGGGGATAGGGTGGGTCTGCCCCCCCAAAATTTGACAACTCACTCTGCTTTCTCTCATGCCAAGGACCTGTTGCAGACTATCTTCTGGAGAGCTCTAGCCAGTAGCTTGAGGATGGCCTTAAGACAGCAGCTCAAAACCGTGACAGAGCTCCTGTGTCACCTATAAGACAGTCACTTCATGTATGGCCTGGAGTGTCTGCATGAAGGGGCTGGCTTCTTACTCAGCTGCATTCACCACAAGGCAATGAAATGTCACATAGTTTGGGATGGTTGGAGATCCCATGAAGAACAAGAGGAGAGAAGAGAATACACCAAAAGGAGAGAGGTGGCAGTACCTCCCCCAGTCATGTGGAGCAGTAGATCTGTGATATCATTGTCAGTTCCCCCTCCTCAACCCCCTGTCTCCATGGAGAAAAAAGAGCTTAAAAACCCTCAGGAGCAAGGGGTAGAATTACCATGAACTTGAGCTTATTTTCTCAGGAATACCACAAGCCTAATCTGTTCTGAACACCTAGTGTTATGATACTACTGAACACATGGACAGATAGAGGAAATAGAGAAGGAGTCTGGACAATAGAAAACATCTTCCACAAAAGCAAAATATGGCAATGATGGTGTTCTTCAGTTATAAAATTCTCTGTTAGAGATGTATTTGCACAAAAATATTTATAGCAAGTCTTTTTGTGATGGTTAAGAATTGGAAATAGAAGGGATGCCCATCAATCGGGGAAATGGATAAACAAGCTGTGGTACATGATTTTGATGGAATATTATTGTGCTATAAGAAATGATAAGTGGAATGATTTCAGAAAAACTTGGAAAGACTTTTATGAACTGATACAAAATGAAATGAACAGAACCAGGAGAATGTACACAGTATTAGCATAATCTATACAATGAACAAACTGTGAATGACTTAGCTATTCTCAGCAATATTATAATCCAAGACAATCCCAAAGGACTAATAATGAAGCCTATTATCTACCTCCAGAGAAAGAACTGATATTGCTTGAATACAGATTGAAGCATGCTATTTTTCACTTTCTTTCTTTCATTCTTTTCCTGTTATTTGTCTTCTAATTCATAATGACTAACATGGAAATATTTTACTTGATTGAACATGTATAATCTACATCTGATTGCTTACTGTCTCAGGGAGGGGGGAGGGCAGGGAAAGAGGGAGGGAGGGATAGAATTTGGAACTGAAAATGTTTTTAAAAAGTTGAAAATTGTTTTATCATTAATTGGGGAAAAATAAAATATATTAAAAAATAAAAAGAAGGAGAAAAAGAATTCAATCACTCAAACTTTCAGTTGGCACTGATTGGGCAGGTGAGATTCTAAGAATCTCCACAATTTAATGGGATTAACATTGGTACTTTTATAAAGAAAAAGGGAAAAAGGGTCAGTGAAAAGATCTTGATGGGATTAAGGAGTGACCTGGGGTGGTCCTGAGGTAACAGAATGAAAAGCTGAACTGGGTAGGAGGGTCACGATGAAAGGACAGTTGAAAGGATTATACTGGGATGGGCTGTATACCTCAGAGAAACCAGGGCTGAAATGTCATTCCCCCCTCAAACAAATATGATATGGTCTAGGGTGCTAGGAATCTTGAAATGCAAGGGTGCAGGGCAGGTCTGCCTCAAAAGAATTCGACCACTCAAGCCTTCTTTCAGTCTAAGTAATGAGTTTATTATGATATCAGTTGGGTAAGCAAGATTTCTGGTAATCCTGAAGTATTTGTGATGCCAATACAAGCAGGTGATATTCCTAACAAATCTTTGCAATTTAATGGGGATAAGATCTGTACTTTTATTTGTTTTTTTAAAAATTTATTTAATTTTAGTTTTCAACATTCACTTCTGGGGCAGCTAGGTGGTGCAAGTGGATAGAGTACCAGCCCTGAAGTCAGGAAGACCTGAGTTCAAATCTGGCCTCAGAACAAACACTTGACACTTACTAGCTGTGTGACCTTGGGCAAGTCACTTAACCCCAATTGCCTCACCCAAAAAAAATAAATAAACCATAAACCAACATTTACTTCCACAAGCTTTTGAGTTCCAAATTTTCTCCTCATCTTGTCCCTCTCCCCACCCCAAGATGGCATGCATTCTGAATACCCCTTCCCCTAATCTGCCCTCCCTCCTATCTCCCCCCCTTTTCTTATCCCCTTCCCCTTCAATTTTCCTGTAGGGCAGGATAGATTTCTATACTCCATTTCCTGCATATCTTTATTTCCCAGTTGCATGTGAAAACAATTTTTTTTTAACATTTGTTTTTAAAACTTTGGTTTCCAAATTTTCTCCCTTCCTCCCTCCCCACTTACGCTCTTTGAGAAGGCAAGCAACTCCATACAGGTTATACATGTGTAATCATGCAAAACACTTCCATAGTAGTCATGTTGTGAAAAACTAAGTATATTTCCCTTAATCCTATCCCACCACCCCCTTTATTCTATTCTCTCTTTCAACCCTGTCCCTCCTTAGAAGTGTTTGCTTCTGATTACTCCCTCCCCCAATCTGCCCTCCCTTTTATCATCCCCTTACTCTCTTGTCCCCTTGCCCCCCTATTTTCCTGTAGGGTTAGATAGATTTCCATATCCAATTGAGTGTGTATGTTATTCTCTCCTTAAGCCAAAGTCAATGAGAATAAGATTCACTCATTCCCTCTCACCTTCCCTCATTTCCCCTCCATTGTAAAAACCTTTTCTTGTCTGTTTTATGTGAGATAATTTACCCTATTCTACTTCTCCCTTTCTCCTTTTTCCAGTATAATCCTCTCTCACTCCTTAATTTTATTCTCCAGATATCACCCCTTCCTCTTCAACTCACCCTGTGCCCTCTATCTATCTATACATATAATTTTTCCTTCCAACTACCCTAATACTGACAAAGGTCTCATGAGTTACAAATATCCTCTTTCCATGCAGGAATATAAACAGTTCAACCTTAATAAGTCCCTTATGATTTCTCTTTCCTGTTTACCTCTTCGAGTTTCTCTTGAGTCTTGTATTTGAAAGTCAAATTTTCTATTCAGCTCTGGTCTTTTCATCAAGAATGCTTGAAAGTCCTCTATTTCACTGAGTATCTATTTTTCCCCCAGAAGGATTATACTCAGTTTTGCTGGATGGGTGATTCTTGGTTGTAATCCTATCTCCCTTCACCTTTGGAATATCATATTCCAAGCCCTCTGGTCCCTTAACGTAGAAGCTGCTAAATCTTGTGTTATACTCATTGTGTTTCCACAATACTTGAATTATTTCTTTCTGGCTGCTTGCAATATTTTCTCCTTCACCTGGGAACTCTGAAAATTGGCTACAATATTCCTAGGAATTTTCCTTTGGGGATCTCTTTCAGGAGGTGATTGGTGGATTCTTTCAATATCTATTTTGCCCTCTGGTTCTAAAATATCAGGACAGTTTTCCTTGATAATTTCTTGAAAGATGATGTCTAGGCTCTTTTTTTTTTTTTCTGAAGATCTGTACTTTTATACAGAAAAAGACTGTGAGAAAATCTGGATGAGATCAAGGAGTGGCAAGCAGCCTGGGGTAGGCCAGGTGCAGACAATGAAAAGCTGGGCTGGATCAGAGAGTCACAATGAAAGGACAATT
>NW_020954630.1:11630530-11675554 GCF_900497805.2 Vombatus ursinus | reverse complement strand
TGTATGGGGTATGGATGTGAAATACAGCATATGTAGACTTGGTTGATAAATTGGTTAGATTAAGTGGTGTTTGTTGCTTAGTCTTGTTGAACTACTTTTCTTTCTTTTTTATTCTTTCTTACAAGGGACGGCTCAAGAAAAAGAAGAGGGATATATTTGGACATGAAGATATGAAAAGAATATACCAACAAAATTTTTAAAATTAAAAAGCAAGAGAAGATTTTTAAAAATTTTTTACTGGAGAGGGAGTTACATTCAGAGACCAATCTTGAAGACAAAACTTATTCCTTTGATTTTAAAAAAATCTGCTTCTTTCACTGGCAAAAAGAGCAAGAAGTTGAGAACAATTAGGCATAGAAAATTCCTCACTTTCATTTGGGGCTTTAATTGCAATCCAGAGAACATTATTAATTGTTTAAAGGACCACCTGAGTAATTAATTATCATTCAGTGTTCACTTTGAATGCATATTTTTAAAACTTAGTACCATTAACTAATTTACCCCTCAATTGGATTCTTAATTCTGCTGAATAAGCAGTTAAAAACAGATGGTCCTTGTCATGATGCCCTTTAGTTTTATTCCTTTTCTTTTTTTCCTGAAAAAAAAAAAGGCACCCTGAAAATACCTAAGTCTTCCACTCCATAGGGTACTCTGTTTAGTTTTGAAGTCTATAGCAGAACAGTTGTTTTCTGAAACAGAGCTGACCATAGGCAAAACTGAGAATAAGCATTTGCCCATTTCTTATCCCCTCCCCTATTTTCCTTCAATCATTCCCCCTCATCCAAAGGCTTTCAAAGATGGCCTGATTTGCATTTCCCCTGCCAATGAAGTAAAGAATTTAACCAACTAATTTATGTTAAAGCATTAGTGACTCAATGTGATATTCCTCCTATTTGCTTTTTTAAAGGGTGTCATAAGACTGGGAAAATTTAATAAAGGAATAATTAATGGAAGAATTTCAAGGACTGAGTTCACAGGTAAGAGAGATACTTGAGGAGGAGGAGGATACCTCCTAATGTTTTTCAATTATACTTGGTAGACGAGCTAATATTCCATAAAGAAAAGAGCATTAGAACTGGTATTTAGAGAACTGGGTTTGAATCCTAGCTTTGTTTTTCCATCTATAAAATAGAAATAACAATACTTACAATATCTATTTCATAGGATTGCTCTGTATATCATAAAGCAGCATATAAATATTTACAACTATTTATTAGTTGTAATTATACTAGGTAGGTGACCAACTGCTGTGCTACAGTAGAAAGATCAAAGATATAGAGCTAGTAGGCACCTTAGAGATACCTAGTTCAATCTTTGAACCCAGCTCTCCTGACTCCAAATCCAGTGTTCTTTATACATCATCCTGCCTCAAGTGTCAAGAAACCTAGTGTTGAACACTAGCTCTGGTACTTGATGGCAATGTCAATTGGGCATGTAATTTAACTGCTATGAACTTATTTCCCCCTTATAAGACTGGAATACTATTATCTGCCAGCCTAGGAGGAATACACTTTGTGTGTTGGATAAGGAGCAAGGCAGGTAGAGCTCACCTCAGGGGTATGTCAGCCTACCAGTCATAAGTCATAAAAAAAAGATAGTTGCTTTCCCTAAAGAAGGTGTATGGAAAATACTTTTATTTCTTTTTTTTCAAATTAGCTTCAACAAGTGTATTCTATGGGGAGCTTTGACATTTTGAATTGATAGTCATTTTGTGACACCACTTTAAAAATCTATTGACAGCCTCTCTGTTGAGATGTTGGGAAAATGACTCCCCAAAGTGTGCTTTATAATCTGTAGCTAGCACAGGGTTGTTGAGAGGCTATACTACCACTACTACTACTACTACTACTACTATTAATACTACTACTAATAATAATAATAACAATGAGCCAAGAACTATAGCCTAGCTCTTCCATATTTCTTTCCAAACAACTTTAAAATAATTACCTTAAATTGAATTCTGGAGCAAGAGGTAACAAAAGGTCAGGATGAATATTTTTCCAGCCCAAGACAACTTAGGAGGTCAGCAGGAGAGTTCTGGGACACCAGGCTGGGGGCTGGTTAGGAGTGCATCTGGCAGCAATACCAGCTGTAAACTTTGGAGGCAGTGACATCAGCAATAGCAGCTTCCAGCCCTCTCAAGCCAGAGGCTTTAAGAGAATTGGACAACTGGTCGGAAAGAGATTACAGGGAACCTCTGTGTTGGCACTGGGTACAGAACAGGACACTATTTGGCAATGTCATTGCCTATACCCACTTCTGAGTCACTGTACCAAGGTGGAGAGGAGCACTTTTAGTCACAAGGAAACAGTGGCCCTGAGGAGCAATAACCCTTGTGGCTACCAGGAGAGCAGGGACCTTTCCTGAGTTAGGACCAGAACACAGACCAAGAGAGCAATGACAATAGCTCTCCCTGGATCATACTACCTTAGAAGCACTAAAAACTTCCAAACCCTCAGAACTAGCTCTGAAAATATGAAAAAATATAAAGCTTGGAACAATATGACCCATCACTTCCCTAACCCACCCCACATTGTGAACAGAGCCCAACTTTAACATAAAATTAAAAGTCAAGAAATAGGTTGAGAAAATGAACAAAAAAACAACAAAAGAACCTGACCAGAAAAATCTTCTATGGGGGCAGGGAAGAGCAAAATATAAATCCAGATGACAAAGATGTCAAAACAGTCAAAATCAAAGCATCAAATAAAAAAATGTAAATAAGACCCAAGCCCAACAAGAATTCCCAGAAGAGATTAAAAAAAAAATTACTTAAAAAAACAAATTAGAGTGGTAGAGGAAAAATTGAGAAAAGAAATAAGGGCAATACAAGAAAATAATGAAAAGACAATAGCTTGGTACACACACACACACACACACACACACACAACCCAAAGAAAATAACACCTTAAAAAACAGAATTAGTCAAATAGTAAAAGAGATACACAACTACACTAACAAAAATAACTTAAAAATAGAATTGGCTAAATGGAAAATGATGTACAAAAGCTCACTGAAGAAAATAATTTGTTAAAAATTTGAATTGAGCAAGTGGAAAGCAATGATTCCATGAGGTATCAAGAAACAAAAAATCAAGGTCAAAAGAATGAAAAATTAGAAGAAAATGTGAAATATCTCATTGTAAAAACAACTGACCTGGGAAAATATATTGAAGAGAGATAATTTAGAAATTATTGGGTTATGTGCAAGCCATGATCAAAGAAAGAGCCTAGAACATATTTCAATACATAATAAAGGAAAACTGCCCTGATATCCTAGAACCAGAGGTAAAATAAAAATTGAAAGAATCCATCAGTCACCTCCTGAAAGAAATCCCAAAATGAAAACTCCAGGATTATTAAAGCCAAATTCAAGAGCTCCCAGGCCAAAGACAAAATATTTCAAGCAGCCAGAAAGAAACCATTCAAATACTATAATGCTACATCCAGGATCACACAAGATCTAGCAGCAACCATGTTAAATGAGCAGAGGGCATGGAATGTGATATTCCAGAAGGCAAAGGAGCTAGGAATACAAATAAGAATAACCTACTCAGCAAAACTATTTTTATAGTTTTGTATAATCCTTCAAGGGAAAAAAATGTTTAATGAAAAAGAGGACTTTCAAGCATTCCTGATGAAAAGATCAGAGATAAATAGAAATTTTAACTTTCAAACACGATTCAAGAGAATCATAAAAAGATAAACATAAAAGAGAAATCATAGGGGACCCACTAAGGTTAAACTGTTTGCATTCCTATATGGAAAGATGATACATCTTAGAAAGCATCTATATACACATAGAGGGCATGGGAGTGAGTTGATTATATTGGGATGATCTAAAAAAAACAGATGGATGAGAAAGAGAGATGCACTGGGAGAAAGGAGAAGGGAGAGGAAGAATGGAGGAAATTATCTCACATAAAAGAGGCATGGAAGGAAGCACTTTCACAGTAGAGGGAGAAATGGCAGGGTGTCAATGCTTGAACTTCATTCTCATCTGAATTGGATCAAAGAGAGAAGAATGTACACACACACATACACACACAAAGAATTGGGTATAGAAATCTATCTTACTCAACAGGGAAATAGGTGGGAAGGGGTATAAGAGAAGGGGGAGGGGAATAAAAAAATGGAAAGGCTGGCTAAAAGAGGCTGTGGTCAGAAGCAAAAGAGACTTTTGAGGAGAGACAGGGTAAAAAGAGAGAGAGAGAGAGATAAGCAGAAGAAAATAGGATGGAGGGAAATGCACAGTTCATAATCATAATTGTGAATCTGAATGGGATGAACTCACTTATAAAACAAGAAGCAAACAGAATGGATTAGAAACCAGAATCCAACAATATGTTGTTTGAAAGAAAAGCACTTGAAACAGAAGACACATGCAGATAAAATAAAAGACTAGAGCAGACTCTATTCTGCTTCAGTTGAAGTAAAAAAGGCAGGGGTATCAATCAGGATCTCAGACAAACCAAAAGCAAGAATAGACCCAATTAAAGAGATAATTAGGGAAACTACATCTTGCTAAAAGGTACTATAGACAATGAAGCTACATTAATACTAAATAAATATGCACCAAATGGCATAGTATCCAAATTCTTAAAGGAAAAGTTGCAGTTACAGGAGTTACAGGAGAAATAGACTGTAAAAATATTCTACTTGGGAAACCTCAACTTTTCTTTTTTAGAACAAGATAAATCTAACCATAAAATAAATAAGAAAGAAGTTAAGGAGTTGAATAGAACATTAAAAAAAGTTAGATACGACATTTCTCTAGAGAAAATTAAATGGGAATAGAAGAGCATTTGCCTTTGTCGTAGCTGTACATGGCACCTTCACAAAAATTAATCATGTATCAGGGCATAAAAATCTCATAAACAAATGCTAAAAAACAGAAATATTTAATGCATACTTTTCAGACCATAATATAACAAAATTACATTCAATAGAGGAATGTAGAAGCATCAATTAAAAATTAACTAGAAACTAAATAACCTAATCCTCAAGAATGAGTGTCAAATAACAAATTGTCAAATAACAAATCACAGAAACAATCAATAATTTCATTAAAGATAGTGAAAACAGTGAAACAGCATACAAAAATCCATGGGATGCAGCCTGGCAGTATAAGTACTTAGTACTTAGAGGAAATTTTATATCTCTAAATGCATACATCAATAAAAGATAGAAAGAGCAGATTCATGAAGTGGGCATGCAACTAAAAAATTTTTTTAAAAAGAACAAACTAAAAATCCTCAATTAAGCACCAAAATGAAAATCTTGAAAAATCAAAGGAGAGATTAATAAAATTGAAAGTAAAAAAACAACAATGAAATAGGAGCTGGTTTTATGGGGGAAAGAACCCAATAAAACAAATAAATCATTGGTTAACTTTATTTTTAAAAAAGAAAGAAGATAATCAAATTATCAGTATGAAAAATGAAAAGAGGGAATGCACCACCAATGAAGACAAAATTAAAGCAATTAGTAGTAGTTATTTTACCCAATTATATGCCAATAAAAGTGACAATTTAAGTGGAATGGATGAATGTTAATAAAAACATAAGTTGCCCAGATTAACAGAAGAGGAAATAGAATACTTAAATAATCCTACCTTAAGGGGAAAAAAATGAACAAGCCATAAATGAGTTCTCTAAGAAAAAATCCCCAGGAAGATATGTATTCACAAGTGAATTTTACCAAATGTCTAAGGAACAATTAGTCCCAATATTATATAAATTATTTGAAAAATAGGCAAAGAAGGAGTCCTATCAACTTCCTTTTATGACACAAATATAGTTTTAGTACCTAAACCCAGAAGAGCAAAAACAAAGAAAGAAGAAACTACAGGCCAATTTCCCTAATGAAAATTGGTGCAAAAATTTTAAATAAAATGCTAACAAGGTGATTATAGTAATATATCACAAAGTTTATACATTATGACTCAGTAGGATTTATATCAGGAATGAAGAGCTTGTTCAATGTTAGGAAAACTATCAGCATAATTGACCATATCAGTAACAAAAATAAGAAAAATCACATAGTTGTCTCAATAGATTCAGTAAAAGCTTTGACAAACTATAACACTCATTCTTATTGAAAGTATAGAAATAGAGTTTTTCTTAAAATTACAAGTATTAGCTATCTAAAACCAAGAGCAAGCATTATTTGTGATGTGTATAAGCAAGAAGTCTTCCCAATAAGATCGAAGTGAAGCAAGAGGATTCATTATCATTATTATTCAATGTTATACTAGAAATGTTATAGAAATGCTATAGCAATAAGACAAGAGAAAGAAATTAAAGGAATCAGAACAGGCAATGATGAAACAAAACTATCACTCTTTGCAGATAATATGATGGAATACTTAGAAAACAGTAGACAATAACTAAAAAATTAGTTGAAACAATTAACAACTTTAGTAAAATTGCAGGCTATAAAATAAGCCATAAATAATCAGCATTTCTATATACTACCAACAAAACTCAACAGGAAGACACAGAAAAAAAAATTCCATTTTAAGATAACTGCAGACAATATAAAATACTTTGGGCTCTATTTGCCTAGATAAACCCATGGATTATATAAACACAATTACAAAATACTCTTTATGCAAATACATATTTAAACAATTAGGAAAATATTAATTACTAATGGGTAGGCCAAGCCAAAATATTAAAAATGACAATTCTACCTAAGTTCATTTGCTTCTTTAGTACCATACCAATCAAACTACCAGATAATTATTTTATAGAGCTAGAAAAAATAACAAAGTTTCCCTGGGGAAAAAATGGTTAAATATATATATATATGTATGTATGTATATATATATATATATATATATACACAAATGAAATCAATGAAAAAATGTAAAGGTGGTCTAACAGTACCAGATTTAAAACTGTGTTATGAAGCAGTAATCATCAAAATAATATGGTACTGGCTAAGAAACAGAGAGGTAGATTGGTGGAATAGATTAAGTACATAATACACAGTAGTTAATGATCATAGTAATCTACTATTTGATAAACTCAAAGATCCAAGCTTTTGGGGCAAGAACTTATTATTTGACAAAAATTGCTGGGAAAACTGAAAAGAAGTTTGGCAGAAACGAGGCATAGATCAATATTTCACATCACATACCAAGATAAGGTTAAAATGAATAAATGATTTATTCATAAAGGTTGATACCAAAAGTAAATTAAGGGAACATGGAAAAATGTACCAGTTATATCTATGGATAAGTGAAGAGTTTATGACCAAGCAAAAGATAAAGAAGATCATGGGAAGTAAAATGGATAACTTTGATTACACAAAATTTAAAAAATTTTGTATAAATAAGACCAATGCAGCCAAAATAGAAGGAAAACAGGAAACTGAGACATTTTTACAAGTTTCTCTAATAAAGGCCTCATTTTTCAAATATATAGGGAACTAAGCCAAATTTATAAAAATAAGCCATTACCCAACTGATAAATGGTTAAAGGATATGAACAGGCAGTTTTCAGAAGAAGAAATCAAAGCTATCAATAATCAAATGAAAAAAACTCTCTAAATCACCATTGATTAGAGAAATGTCCATTAAAACTATTCTGAGTCACCCACTTCACAATCATCAGATTAGCTAATATGATAGAAAAGGAATATGACAAATACTGGTGCAGATGTAGAAAAATTGGAACAGGGTTGGTGGAGTTATAAATTGGTCCAACCATTTCGGAGAATAATTTGTAACTACATCCAAGGGACTACAAACTCTTTGACCCAGCAATATCCCTGGTTGTTCTGAATCCCAAAGAGATCAAAGAAAAGTGAAAATGATCTATTTGTACAAAAAATATTTATAGCAGCTCTTTTTGTGGTGGCAAAGAATTGGAAATTGAGGGGATGCCCATCAACCGGGGTATGGCAAAAAATGATGAGCAGGATGATTTTAGAAAAAACCTGGAAAGACTTACATGAACTGATGCAAAGTGAAGTAAGCAGAACCAGGAGAACATTGGACACAGTAACAGCAATATTTTATGAAGATCTTTATTTTTGAAAGACTAAGCTACTCTGATCAACACAAAAATCCAAGACAATTCTGAAGGACTTATGATGAAAAAAGCTATCCACCTCCAGAGAGAGAACTGTTGAACTCTGAGTACAAACTGGAGTATAATTTTTTTCCACTTCATTTCTCTTGCTTTGTTTTTGGTGACATGGTTAATATGAAAACATATTTTGCATGATTTCATATGTATAATTGACATGATTTTGCTTACCTTCTCTATGTGTAGGGGAGGGGCTGGAGGGAGAGAAAGAATTTGTAACTCAAAAGTTTTTTAAATGAATGTTAAAAATAAATTAATTAAAATTAAAAATAATCATAGCAATAGCTACTATTTACATAGTGCTTTAAGGTTTGCGGCAGTTGGAGTGATAGGCCTGGAGTCAAGAAAATTTGTTTTCCTGAGTTCAAATCTGGCCTCAGACACTTCATAGATGTGTGACCCTGGGCAAGTCACTTAACCCTATTTGCCTCAGTTTCCTCATCTATAAAATGAGCTGGAGAAGGAAATGGCAAACCACTCCAGTATCTTTGCCAAGAAAACCCCAAAGGGGTGACAAAGAGGTAGACATGACTAAAACAACTAAACAATAAAAACAAGTTTTGCAAAGCACTGAAAAAATATTATCTAATTTTATCCTCTCAACAATCCTGGGAAATAGGTGTTATTATTTTCCACATTTTACATATGAGGAAACTAAGGCAAACAGAAGTTAAATGACTTTCCCACTGTTAGAGGGCTAGTAAGTGTTTGAAATTCAATTTGAACTCATCTTCCAGGTCTAATGTTCTATCTACTTATTGCACCACCTAGCTATAGTGCTCTGAAAGGGCCATGTATACATTTCAGCTATTTCTATTATTGTTGCTATTTTATGAAACTATAAAATTCATTCATTCTATTCATTCATCCATTATCATACAACATTGTTAGGTGGATGGAGAATTAGGAAGATCTGGGTTTAAATACTGCTTCTGGTTAGCTCATAAGCTCATAATGAGCTAGTCACTTAAACTCGGTTATCTCATGTGTAAAATGGGAATAATAATGCTGGTAATACCTATACCACAGGGTTATTGGGAGGGTCAAATGAGATAAAGTATGCAAAGTACTTTTGAAACCTTAAAATGCTATATAAATGTCAGTCTTTGCTATGATTATTATTACAAAATACTAGGCTAAATCCTAGAGTAATGGACTAACCAGCTGCTAGTAATATGAGTTACACTGATTTGAGCTACTCCAATTTGTGCTTAAAAAAAATTAAGATATCTTCTATTTCTCACTGTTCCTTTCTGATTCAAGCCTGCAGAGCAATAGATGGATTTTGAGAATGCAAAATCTATTTGTTTTGGTTAGTTTGGGGGTGATGGAGGGAATGGAGAGAGGGAATGGGATTATCATACAGAATAGTACTTCCATTAGTCTGAGTGATCAGAAGCCATTAGAAAAATTATTAGAAATATTAGAAAAATATTAGAAAAATATTCCATTTGACAGCAGGTAGGGGCAGAGTGATCTTTTTCTCCCCCAAATATAAAATTCCCTCTTTTTCTCCTTTTCTTTATTTTCCTTCCTATTTAATGTCTCCCTGCCCCAGGTTGAAACCAGTTAGTAATCATCCTCTGTCATCAGAATTTTGGGAAGAAGAGCAGGAAATTAAAGAGTAAAAAGGAAAAAAAATCACCGTAACTGCTGATTGCCCTTCCAAGTTTTGTTATTGTGTCCTAAATATTCAAGACAATTGATTCTACTAGATAAGAACAGCTTCATAAGTAGGAAGGGTAGGTGGTCATTCATCAAGTGAGATTTGAAAGATTCTTAGCAGTGCTCCTGACCTCAAATATTTCTCAATATTTGTCACAGTGCTGAAAATTCCATCATTTAACTTACAGCTTTTGTATAATTAATAATAATAATAGTTAACATTTACATGGTGCTTAAGGTTTGCAAAACAGACAACTCTCTTCAAACACATATGCCTCTGGGAAAAGTAGCACTTTTGGTAAATATTCTAGCCTTTATTAATGGAGGAGGAAAGAATGTTGATATTGACATTGAAAGACACGTAAGTATGGGCATCAGCACTTACTAGCTGAGTGACTTTGGCAGATCACTTAATTTCTCTATCTCTCAGCTTACTTCTCTGTAAAATGGGGATAATAACATCAACCATCTCAAAGAATTCTTGTGAGCAATGTGTTTTGCCAGTCTTAAAACATTATATAAATGTGTTGATATTATTAATCCATGTGGAACTGAAATGGAAAATTCTCTGTCATTGGGAATATTCAAAAACTGGTTGGGAGGCCACTTGTTAGAGACATTGTAGGAAGGATTCATGCGTGGACAGGGGATTGGCCATAATGACCTTGAAAATCCCTTCCAATCCTGAAATTCTATATAGTCCTCTAATCCAGTAATTCACTATTCCCCAAACGTATCTTTGGTATTCAGAGACCTTGTATAGACACCCACCCATACCCCTTCTCTGTGCTTATTTAAGCTCTTTGTTGTTGTTCAGTCAGGTGCAACTCTTCATGACCCTGTGGGGTTTTCTTGGCAAAGATACTGGAGTGGTTTGCCATTTCTTTCTTTAATCTTATGCAGGGGGGTTTCGGAGGGGTGGGGAGGTTAAGTGACTTGCCCAGGGTCACAGAGCTACTAAGTGTCTGAGGTCAGATTTGAACTCTAGTCTTTCTGACTCCAGGACCAGTGCTCTATCCATTAGGCCCCCTAGCTGCCTTCCTCCATTCTTCCATCAAGTCCCAGCTTCCTCTCCAAAATTTAACACAGTCCACTGTGATTCTACCTTCTCTGGACTTTTATACCACTTACTACCTGTGCCGATCATTAGCAATGATTATACATGGCCTTACTACCGTAAAGTTTCAAGTGTGCCTATGTTCTCATCCCAACAAGATTGCAAATTCCTTGAGGGCATGGGACAGGTCTTAAAGTAGGATTCTGTTTTGTCCCCCTTCCTTTCACCCTCAAGTAATACCTTATTCATAGTTGTTGTTGTCTTTGTTTAGTAATTTTCAGACCCCTTTGGGGGTTTTCTTGGGAAAGATACTAAAGTGGTTTGCCATTTCCTTCTCCAGCTCATTTTACAGATGGGGAAACTGAGGCAAACAGGGTCAAGTGACTTGCCCAGGGTCACACAGCTAGGAAGTGTCTGAGGTAACATTTGAACTCAGGTTTTCCTGATTCCAGACCAGGCCCTCTGTCCACCGGGCCATATAACTTCCCCTAATAGATCTCTATAGTAAATCTCTATAAAATTTTGTTGTGAATTGTGACAACTAGCTGAGGACAACAGCCTATAGGAATAGAACACAAGATAGACGCCTTGGGCTGAAGGGAGAGGATACCATGGGAAAGCAAGAAGATTTTGAAAGGGAGGTGGGACCTCGGGATGACTCCACTCTTTGTGATTTAAAGTTTGCTAAGAGCTTTATATGTGACATCTCATCGGATCCTCAGGTAGATGCTATTGCTATCCCCATTTTATAGATGAAGAGATTGAGGCTGTTAGAGGTTAAGTGATGCCCAGGGTCATATAACTAGTAAGCATCTGAGGCAGGATTCCAGTTTCTGTCTTCTTGTCTCTAAAGCCAGCCCACTATCCACTATGACACCTAGCTGTCTAATTAAAAATTCAGCTCTGAGAAGCATGAGCCCCCCGCCCCATCCCCACCCCAGGCCACTAGGCTATCACTAAAGAGGCAACTTGCTTAGCGGCCTGAAAGGAAAAACCATTGCTTCTAAGGCTATCTAACTAACAAGTGTGGAGGAGAGGAGGTCCTGGGAGGAGCAGGTTCAGTACTCATGCTGATCAGGCTGCAGTGAAATGCTTCTCCAGCACACCCCAGAGTGAAGTGCATTTCACATAACGGTTAAGACAAGAAGGTGTTTATTAGCTCTTTAGTCTCCATCACTTTAGAGCACGCTACTGAAAATTAAGGCAGCAACATCAGTGTCACCCAAGGGGATACGAGAAGCAGCTATTTGGGAACAGTAACGGCGCCATTTAGTGATGATTTATATGTGGAGGCAAAGCGAATTCGATAGAGGATGGCAGGGTGTGGGCTGCAAACACCAAATGGAAGTATTAAGGTGGATGTTGCAAGAACTGCTTTTCTTTTTTTTTTTTTGCTTTTTGACTAGGCAATGGGGTTAAGTGACTTGTCCCAGGTGACACAGCTAGTAAGTGTCATGTGTCTGAGGCTGGATTTGAACTCAGGTCCTCCTGACTCCAAGGCCAGAGCTCTATTCACCGAACCACCTAGCTGCCCCCCCTTCTTTTTTTCTGGAAGGAAAATATTGTTTGCACAGCCCCTGAAGATGCTACACCAGGTTGAGGTTTTTTGGGGGGAAGAAATTAAGAAGCTAGGATTGACTAACATTCAAGCAGCACCATTCTCTTCTCTTGTAATCTTTGTTCTATTCTGTTAGTTTGGATTTATCAGCTTGGCAAAGTGGGCATGACATCTAAAATGTCAAGGCTGTAACTACCAGGGCTTTTGTGGGATTCTTTTTAAGGTACAGAAAAACCTCCTGTCCACATCTGGCAGTTGGAAAGGCATTCTCCATCTCCTCCTCATCATACCTACTGGAAAAAAGTCTGGGAGAAAGTTGGAAATGTGAGAATGTATTAATCCATGGAATTTATTTATTTGAGTCCCTCAAGGATCTATTATTTTCTTTGTATAGGTATTTTTTCCACTCATGCAGGTTACAAATGTGCCTATGTTTTTAGTAGACAGTCTCTATGAGTTGCTAAACTCTAGAACAAAACAAAATCATTATTGCCTAATTGTCAACTCTCAAAGTTTCTCTGGGTTCAGCTATTCATGGTCACTCCCAATCACTACCCCAAGCCTCTCCAGTCTTCTAGATCTGCCAAAGATTCTGATACTTTAATACAGCCTCAGATAACCCCCATGTGGGGAGGTGTGAGGGATTGTCTGATGTTGGCTACGTGCCACGTGAGGGTTGTGGCAAGATGGGGCAGGGACAAGATATTAGGAAGTAACCGGAGCTCACGCTCCCGAGGCAGGGGGCTGTGCCACGTGGGAGTGGGACGGCAGAGAATGAGCTCCCCTTGTCTAGTCCTCTCTCTAGGTGCAGCGCTAACCCCAGACGTCTCCTTCCAGTATCCGGGCCTAGCTTCCTTTGTCATGTCCTCTCCCTTTGTGCAGTGCTAACCCCAGACGCCTCCTTCCAGTATCTAGGCCTAGTTTCCTTTGTCACGTCCTCTCCCTTGGTGCAGTAACCTGAGACATCCCATTCCGGTATCTGATCCTACAATCAGTCACTAGTAGGCAGGCTGAGGAGGAGGGGCTAGGAAGGTATATAAGGGGCAGTAGGGATCGGAGCTTGCTCTCTTGCTCCTGCTCTTGCTTTCCTGCTTGGCCTTGCTGTGATGGTCTCTGAATAAAGTTCGAGAGCTTGCACCTCCCAATCGGCTCGTCTCTGTGTTTATCCGGGTGGGCTCCGAGGACTGGTGAGTATGACCCTGGCAGCCTGCTCCTGTTAGAAGGAGAGTGCACGGCCTGACCGGCACAGGGAGGGATGGTCTTCTCCTTACCACGGTGAGGCACTGAAGCAGGATGTCAGTGCAGAAAGTAGTACAAGGTTATTCACTGAAATAGCTTCTTCCTCTCTCCCCATGAACCTCCCCCCACCTTTTCTGGTTAAAGATAATCCTTCAGGTTGTCTTTGTTCTCTTTTATCTGGCGAACATCTGGGGAACCTTCCTCTGTCCCAGATATTTGAGGCCCTTTGGTACAGATTCAGTGTGGAAGAACTGGATGGTGAAAATTGTCAGAGGAGGCATAAAGCCAATAAACCAAGAAAGCCATCCAGGGATTAAGGGGTTCTTGGAGTAAGGCCTTGGAGTTTTTAACTCTCTGCCTAGACAGGATGAGGCAGGTACAAGGGAGAGATGTTTTCCTAATTGTTTTCCAGGCCTTCAGTTTGAAGGTATGGACCAGATTTGTAAGACACAATCTAAATCATTGAGAAGAAGGATTCTTTCATTCATTATATTCGTATCCTCAGCACCAAGCATGGTGTCTGATACATAGTACATGCTTAATAAATGCTTATTTATTGATTAATCACCAGATTATAGAAAATCAGAGTGTGAAAAGCCCTCAGGGGTCACCTAGTCTAACTTACCCTTTAATAGGCATCTCTTCTCCAACAGTTAGTCACCCAGCCTCTGCCTAACGACCTTCAGTAAAGGGAAGCCCAGTGGTGTTCTGGACCCAACTTCTACACCCTCAATACTACAAATCAGGACTTGATTTGCTGTTTTGTTGGTTGTCTAGACTTAAGGAAATGATGACGTAAGTGTTAATAATGCAGATTAAACTTTAAAATGTAACATGCATGCATCTTTCCAGACCATTAAACATTTAAGTCAACTGTTAAACATTTATTAGCACACCCCTCAGGGAACTCACCGCCTTCTGATTTCCTAATTTCCTTAATTTTAAATTTTCCTAATTTCCTAATTAATAGAGGAAAGTGACTAGAATTAAGGGAGGTTAGGAAAGAAGGAATTTTTGTTAAGGTTGAAAGGAAGTCAGGGAAGGAAATAGGTGTCATTGAGGAGAAAGAGCATGGGAGACTACCAGAGAAAATTCTGAGAACTGAGAGGTGGAGTCTTCTTAGTGGAATAGCCAGGAGACCAATGTCACTGGATCAAAGAGTGAGGAGTAAGGTGTAAGAAGATTGGAAAGATAGGACAGTGCTGGGTTTTGAAGGACTTTGGATGCCAATCAGAAGATTTTGCATCTGATCCTGGAGGCAATAGGGAGCCATTGACATTTATTAAGTAGGGAGGTGATATGGTCAGATCTGCCTTTTAGAAAAACCACCTTGTTGGATGTTTGGAAGTTTTCTACATCATGCCTAAAACTGTCTCTTTTCATCACTCACCTACTGATAGAGCTTCTGCCCTGTAGGGCCAAGCAGAAAAAGTCTAAACTGTTTTCTAGAGGACAATCCTTCAAATACCTGAAGAGAACTATCAATTCCCCTACTAAGTCTTCTCCAGTCCAAACATTCCCAATTGATTTACCTGATCTTCCCATCCTGGCTGCCCTCCTATGGATGCTCTTTAACTTGTCAATGTCCTCCCCAAAATGTGGTGCCCAGAACTGAATACAATGCTCTAAATGTGGTTTGTCCAGGGCAAAATCATAGTAGGGCTAGCACTTCTCAAATTCTTTATGAGAACCTCTTGATGCAAATAAGATTTTTAAGGGATTTTTTGAAATACGTTTGAGGTTTTTATACATTTGATCTTCAAAGTTCTTTTTATCCCAAACCTGAAAATACAGTGAGGTAAAGCAAGTGACTTCTCAAGTGCATTTCAGTTCTAGAATCATAGATGGGTCTTCATGGCCCCATTTTGTAGATGAAGAAGCAAAACTGTATAGAGGTTTAACTGACTTAGTCAATTGACAAGTCGATAGACTGACTTGAGGTCATACAAACAGTAAGGTGCAGAACTGGGATTTGAACTCAACTCCTATGACTCTAAATCCAGTTAATATTACTCCTCTCCTGTCATTCCAAGTATTACTTATTATTTTTTATTGTTATTATTATCATTATGTAGTACATTTTATCTCATATTTATATTAGGTTATATAATTACATGATACACAATTTAGTATTTTATAAATGATAACTATGATAACATTAATTATCTCTTTAATAAAAAAAGCATTTCTATAGTTTTTACTGTGTGCCAGAATCTGTGCTACAGAATTTACAAATATACTTTTCTTTTATCCTCATAACAAACCTCAGAGGTAGGTACAGTTATTGTCAATATATTATAATAGAAGAAATGGAGACAAATAGAGGTTAATCGACTTGCTCAAGATTACACACCTACTAAGTGTCTGATGCTAGATTTTAATTGAGGTCTTCCTGACTCTAGACCCAGCACTAAGTCAATTATCAAAGTTGTCTGGTTCTTAAAAAAAGGAAAACAATAAAAACTAAAACAATAAAACAGCTGGTTCACAAAATGAAGATGCTTCTACCTCTGATTTATGAGCCAATTATTACTTATTATATATGAGGAAATGAAAGCATTGATAGACAAGTGCCTTAGAGCTATGTATAGAATCACAGAACTCCATCCTTAAATTTTGCTACCATGACTTCATTTTCTGGAGAGTCAAGTTAATCTCTTTGGAGTAATCATGAATCTCATTAAGGAATGCTTTGTATCATGTTAGGACATTTGATGAATTTATCACTACAGTAGTCACAAATAGAAGAATCTGAAGGGGTTCACCATTTATGACATCCCTCTTTCATTTGGACTATATGTAAGATATTTTCCATGATAGTGGAAAATATCATTGGTGAACGTATGACTTTTCTGTTATTAGCAACCAGATGGTCACAAAACAGTTATTATCTTTGTGGTTGCATTTATGAAGGAATCATAAATGATTTTATCATAAATATCATGTGAGACTTGTTGCTGGCAGACAGCCTAGAAGACTTAATTTTGCCCTGCTATATCAAATGCTATTTTGCCATAAAAAAACAATGAACAGAGAGGGATTTTGTATTCTCTGCACCTTTTAATCAGTCAGTTGTGTGACTGTTAAGATGTGGTTTACTGTGCAGAATGATTTCAAAAGCTTTCTCTAGTTTTCATCAAGGATAACTTGAATAAGCACATAAGATCATTCTCATAAAGATTTTTATGAAGAAAAAGTATACATATATGTATATATATTTAGTTTTTTATATCTTTTTGGTTGCCTTTTCTGAGTGAGAGTACTTAATTTTTCCCCCATTCTTCAAGAAGTTTCTCATAAAATGATCCCTAAGAGCTTTCAGGTTTGTGCTACCTTCAGCAAGTTTACACCTGGTCTGATCCAACTGTTCTTCCCAACCTAATTTTCCTAAGTGCTCTTTCTACTTTGTAAAGTACATTAAAGACCAATCATTCAAAAGAGAATATACTAATAATCCACATAGGAAAAACTAAGTAGATGAAAACCAACCTTTTCCCAAGGCTAGTCCATTGATCAAATAAACACAGAATCTGCACATGTGCATGTGCATGTGTGCGTACACACACACACACACACACAAATAGTGAATGAAAAAAATATTTATTAATTACTTACTTGGAAACTTTGAATTTCCAAGGAATCAAAGTGGCTAGTATTCCCAAAATCAATGGAAAGATGCATGGGATAATGCTTGAGGAGTGTGTTGGGCAGGGGATGGGGAGGAGGTATATTCCTACTGTCTATCACTGTAGATCCTGAGCCCTCACCTCGTTGCTTTCCATATGCACAAAATCAGTCAGTCACAGTGATACTATTGACTTTTGAGCATGAATCAATAACTGAGTAATAAGGCAAAAGTTACGATAATCATAATAATTATCCATTAAAAGGCAAAAGCAAAAATAATCACAATAACTGTATTTAAAGGGCCAAAGGAGGAAGGATCATAGCATTCACTCAAGAGTGGCAAAGGCTGGAATAATGAAAACATAGCAGTCCACCTAGAAACCTGAGTCACACTCTCTCACCAATGTAATGCATTGATGCAAATCTTGTCAGCTTTTGATCAGCTCCTATTAACCCTGATGCACACAATAGGGAAATTAATGCGCCATTGGCAACTCACAATTCTGGATGGCAGACCTTGATGTCTTGAGTTTTTTTAAAGAATAGTCAACACAACCCTATCACTTGTTGGGCAAAACCTTTCTGCTAACTCTTCCCCACTTGATCTTCACAGCTCTCCTATTGGACAAAGCTGATCCTTTGCTACTCTCAGGCAGTTGAAGCAGTGGCAAACTCTTTAACACAAAGCCATCCTTACCAGGATAGTGAGAAAGTGTTACAATTTTTCAGTCACAAAGAGCTCTTTTAGGCCAGAAGAGAACTGCCAGGTTCTCTAAGATCTGTTCTGAGGAGTTTCTCCCTATCAAACTGTATATGATGATAAAGCCACACTGCTTTCCCCCAGACTGCTCCTCAAATGGGGAAGGATTCTATTTTGTTCAATCAGTTTTCAGTCAATCCACACCTCTCCTCCCAGCAAAGCAGATGCAAAACCTGTCTTTCCCCTTCTGTTTTTCCCTCTCAAACCAGAGATGGAAATAAAGGGCAACACAAACTCTGAAAATCTACAAGCTTGTAGTGGCACTAGAGGGCAATCCTGACTTTCTCTAGCCAATTAGATCCCATTAAAGTCATGCCTCTTTTCCAGTCTAAAGGGTTCCCAGCCAAACAATTGCTAACCTATTAGCTCCTATATTCTGAATCCTGTGTCTTCTGTACCTGATTCCTCCAGAGCTCTGCCTTCTCTCCTGTTTCTAGCTTCATCAGTCATGTCCTACCCTATTCTTCTTCTCTGGCTTCTTTGTTGTTGTTCAGTTTTGAGTTGTGTCTAACTCTTTTTGACCCCATTTGGAACTTTCTTGGTAAAGATAGTGGAGTGGTTTGCCACTTCCTTCTCCAGTTCATTTTACAGATGAGGAAACTGAGACAAACAGATATTATATGATTTGCTCAGGGTCACACAGCTAGTGTCTGAGGCAGAATTTGAACTCAGCTCTTTCTGACTCTAGGCTTGTTGCTCTATCTGCTGTACTACCTACCTGCCCTGCTTACAATGCTCTGCCACCATCATTACTTTATACCAGATCCTCTTAGCACATTTAGGGGTGAGGGGGCTCAGAACAGTGCCTGTCTCTCCTCAATATTGTATCTGAGAGGCTTTGTTCCTTCCTTCTCAACCTAATTTTATCAGTTTTACTGATACAAGTGTCCTTTCCCTGCCCATTTCAGCAAACAAAGGTATCCCCACATGAAGGGGGCAATGTCTTGGATACAGATAAGGAATCTGAGGTTCAGAGAGGTTAAACAACTTGACAATTTGTCCAAGGTCACACAGGGTGTAAGTAGCAAAACCAGGATATAAACCAGCCCCTCTGACTCTTTCCATTCCATTCCACTTATTGTTTTTAGGTTTTTCCCAAATGTTGCCCTCATATTTTCCCTCAGTTCATTATTCTCATTAAAAAACAAATCCCCTAAAGCTTTACAGTCATCCTGGTAGCATCATAGATAGAAGTGCTGGACTTAGAATCAGTAAGATTCAAGTGCAAATTTTGCCTAGACATTTACTAGCTGTGTGGCCTAGAGTGAATCACAACCTTCCAGCCTCAGTTTTCTCATCTGTAAAAATGGAAATGCTAATAATATTGCCTCCCTCACAGGGTTGTAAAGATCAAATGAGATGATATTTGCAACCATATATCAGCTCTAAGCCATGATCTATTCCTTTCCCCTTCTCCACTGTAAAGCCACTGTCAGGTAAGAGTCAGAGAATGTTAGGAGTTGGAAGGGGCCTCAGAGGTCATCCACTAACATGCTCATTTTACAGGTGAGAACACTGAGGCCCATGTAATTAGGGGCAGAGCTGGGAGTCAAACCCAGGTCCTCTGCCCAAGATTATAGAGAGTTAGTGGTTTTTCCTCCTTTTCACTGCAAATTAAAAATTTATATAAATGGCACAGGTGTATAATTGAATGCATGTTCAGATTTTATGTAGATACACTCACTTCTTGCCTTTCTCAATTCTAGTAAATTTCAGTAAGCATCTCCAGCCAAGAAACATCTCTCCTGACCTGTCTCAACCCACAGGAGGGCCTCCTCCCATGAGAAAAACCCAGGATCACCCCTTGACACGGCTCCCTTCTTTTCCCTCCTACTTTCTCTTCTCTCCTTCCTCTTCTCCCCACCCCATAAGCAAAGTCAGGCACCAGAGGAAAGGAGGGTTGTGTTGAAGAGAGGGAGGAAGAGGGGAGGAGAGAAAGACAAAAGTGGGGAGAGGGTGGGAAGAGAAGGAGAGAAAGAAGGGGAGTGAGAAGGAACAGCTCAGTAGGGAGGAAAGAAAAAGGGGAAGGAAGATTCTGGGAGACCTTGCCCCACGCTCACACTGCACCGCGCAGGGGGCAGGATTGAGGCTGGGGACAGCCAAGGACCAGAGAGTCCCCGGAGGTGCCCCCGACTGGCTAAAGGGCCTGGGCTACTGTAGCTGCAGCCACTGCCCTGGAGTCCACGTGGGTGGCGGCTTCAGCAGCGGCAGCGACAAAGACTGCACAAGCTGGACTGGGAAGTGGGACGTGGTCCTGGGTGGGCACCTCTCCACCTTCCGAAGGGGAAGACAGGGCAAGGCAGGGCTAAAGCGCCTCGGCTGCCTGTAGGGAGCAAGGAAAGCCAGAGAAGGGCTAGGAAGAGGGGTGGGGGGATGAGAGAGGTTCGCTCTTGTCCCCTTTGCTGACCGGACCCCATGTTTCTGCTCCGGGATTACCAAGCTCTTTGGAAGAAGACAGCGGGGACTGGATCCCCTCTCTTCAGCTGATCCATACACCTCCATCCTCCCCGCATCCTCCAAATCTAGGATCCAGGCGTCTGAGGGAATGAGGAGATACACAGTGCTGGTCCCTGTTCTCCTAACCTGCTGGTGTCTGCTGCCGGTGTCTGTAAGTAACACTCTTCCCCCGAGGGGGCTTCAGGATTTAGGGGAGTAAGGGGGTGGGCAACATTCTCTCTTCCCTCTACAGCCCTCCCCGCCAAATGCTGGTTTCGCTCGATCAAGCTGTTATCAATTCTCTTACAGCAACCGAAGAGGGGGTGCGCCTACGCTGAGAGTTGTCAAAAAAAAGTTTAGAAAAAGGAAAAGCAAATCTATGGGGAGGGTTTGGGGGTCAGATTTCTATGGGAGAGATCTCTGGGGCAGCTGCCCGCCTGCTAGGGTGCTTGGCATCCCGGATACCCCAGATCCCCAGCTCCTTTGTGCATTACACATAGTCGACTGCAGGCTGGCTTGCTGTGCTCTTCATGCGCTACCTATCAGACAAACAAGTTCTCCCACGGAGCTCGCAGCCTACACAGGCAGATGTTTCGAACTAGAATGGCTCCAGTCTGGAGAGATGTTGGAACTCTAGGGCTTAGAAAGAACCTTTTCTTCCTTTCCACCAAAGTTTCCCCCCAACATCCTTCCCTTGCTAGAAATGGACTCTGGTTGTCTATTCTGAACCATTAATAAAACAATAAATAAATAAAAACAAATCCTGATCCTTTGAATGCTAGAGACGCGGCTACTAAATAAAACCCAAGCTGGAAGACTGGAGTTGACAATGACCTTTCGGCTTTCAGATGCAGAAATCAGGCTGGGCAGTCTTTAACACAGGTTTCAAACTTCAAAGAGCAGTAGCTTGTATTTGACTGAGTGACTACGTATCTATTCTCTGTCTCTAATCCCTACATCCACTCCCACCCCAACCCCTACTCAGCACATACATGCACAAACCCAACACTTTTCTGTTCCCAAGAAAAGAGAGGGGAAAGAAACCTCCAGAAGATCCTAAGTAAATTTCTTGTTAAGAAAAAAAAAAAAAAGTAAAATGAAAATACTTAAGCTGCCACAGCATGAAACTCTCCATTTCAAAGTAGAGGGATAAAAAAGATAAAGAAAAGTGTGGTGGATAGGTAAAGTCAGAAGAGAGAGAAATCAATCGATTCTTCTAGCTTGAACACTTTATTATTCGAAATATGATAATGAAAGGTAATGTGTCACAATGGCTAGAGAGCCTGTTCTCATCAGGAAGACCTGAGTTCAAGTCATCCCTTTGACCATACTAGCTGTGAGAACAAAAGACAAGTCATTTATTCTCTCACCGCCTTGTAAGTTTCTAAGACAAGTTGCAATCCAGCTGCTGAGTTCCAGATGAGGAAGGAATTTTCACACAGGTGAAACCACTGTCCAAACAAAAGGAAAGTTAAGTCTGAACCAGAACTTTCCTAGGTGCATGCCCTACATTCAGGGAGTTGAAAATGTTTATTATGCATAAGCACTGTTATCACTAACATGTTAGTTGAAATTAAGGATTAGAGCAAAATGGTGAAACTGTTAAAATTAGTCTTGGTGTTTGAGAACATAATGTAATGTGTTTTCAATGGAATGCAAGAGTCTGGGGAAAGTTGTAATTTCTGAAATACTTCCTGTTTTGGGGATCTAGGAAGCTTTCCAGAGTTACTAAACTTTATTCTGAGGAGCCTTCTTGTCATATATGAACCCATAACTGATCCCATCACTCCCCTCCCTGAGAAGTTGGTAGTATATAAGTATTGCTGTGGAAGTATATTGAAATACATACTTTCTTGGCACTAAAAGGTGCTGCTATTTACTAATGCCACTTTGGTCATACTATTATTGTGTCTATTACCTGTATCTAAACCATATTGGTCCTTATTCTTAACCATCCTAGCCAATTCTCATTTATGATGTGAACTTTTTAATCAATAAGATTTTCCCCCATTTTAACATTTAAGCCTATGCACAATTACTTATTTTTCAAAAACACAACCTCATTTGCAATTAAGAGTTTTCTCAAATTGTAACTTGTACAACAAAGAGAAAAAATAAGACCTTGGCTCTTTAAAAAATATTCAACGTTAAATTCTTTGCCTAACGCATCACGTAGTATATATTCCGTGAATGTTCTCTCCTCCAGAAGAAAAAAAAAGAGTCTATACTAGGAACTCCATCCAACCTGTTTCAATGGCACTGAAATTATATGAGTTTATAAAAACAAAAGGAATGTGATTCTGTGCTTATTCACTTCCTTAATAAAAATATTCTTTGGCCATACATTCAGCCCCCCAAATCTGAATTCCTTAACTGATGAAGGACAGCTGAATAAATGGGTGTGGACATTGGAAAAGGGGGAATTGAACCTTCTTATCCAAAAACACAGCTCTGAGAATCAGAGCTACTGCATGGATAGTAATATGATCTTCTAAGATATAGAAGGTCCCTTAGCTTTATCTTCCTGTGGAGACAGATAGCATTTTGGAAATCACTATGCACAAATTATCTTTCTCTTTCTCTGTTTCTCCTCCCTTCCATCCTCTGCTTTAAATTTTAAAGTTAAAGAAGGCACAATCTCACATTTTGTGACTCATTTTGAAATCTTCTCTACCCTGGTTTTGCTTAGATTAGTAATAGCTAACTTACAAAAGAGTGGAGAGGGCTTTCAGCGGAAATATGTTAACATATTTGCATCTCGTACACAGTGTCATTAAGTAGTCCCCTATGAATACACACTATTATATTTACTTAAATCAACTCACTTACTCTGAAATGTTATGATTTTCTGCACCAAATAATTGCTCAAATAAAGCACTCTTTTTATCCTAAGATTAGTGCAAACTCAATACAGCATATCATTTGTTAATATAATTTTCTTGTAAAGGTGAAAGAAGGCCATATTCAATTTTGCATTTTACACTGATATTTTCCAAAAAGCAAACAAGAGAACTTCATTAAACAATAGCACCAGAGCGATAAGGTTGATTGATCTTGAATAATATTATTTTGAAACAATTGAGAAAATCTGGGAGTTTGAATGTTTTTTTTAAAGGAGGGATAGGATTAATTTTATTCCAGTGTAGAAGGACTATCACTTATGAAACCTTCATTTAACTTCTTATAGGTAAATGGCATTCACCCAGAATGCAGATTACACTTGGAAATCCATGAAGAGGAAATCAAATGTATGGCCTTCCTAAGTGCCCAAACAGAATACAAAGGTAAGAGGAAAAGGACCTCTTCTGAAAGACAGAAATGTTGTTTGTTATTGGTCTGACTCTTCATGACCCCATTTGGGGTTCTCTTGGCAAAGAGAGTGGAATTGTTTGCCAATTCCTTCTCCAGTTCATTTTACAGATGAGAAAACTGAGGCAAACAGGATAAGTGACCTGCCCAGGGTCGAACAGCTAGGAAGTGTCTGAGGCTTGACTTGAACTCAGGAAGAAGTCTTCCTGATTCCAGACTCTATCCACTGCACCACCTAGCTGCCCTGAAAAAATGAATAGGTATTCCCATGGCCTGAGTTATCTCTTAATTCTGTCTCAGTGAAAGTACTATTTAAGACTGCAGCTCCAATTAAAATTTCCTTTTCTCTTTTATGAGCCACAGGAAAAATAAATAGTGTTAAGAATAGTTTGAGCAGTTTTGACATTTCAGTCAATTAAAAGTAAGCTTTAATCCTCAATAGTAACACAGCTTTGCTGGCTTGCACTGATAGCAACAGTTACTAAAATAATTACATGGTAATTGTTAGAAGATAAAGTAGTCCATGTGTTGCATGAAGGGAAAATGTGTTACATTCCTTGCATTTGGGGTGCTATATTACTTGTTTGTTTTATTTTTAAGTTCAAACAAGTGGAAAGCTTATCAGAATGCAAATAGGGAGAACTGCCTCAGTTAAGGCTCGAATAAATATACCTTTTTGTTGGGTTAAAATTTTCGAGTTCAAACAAATAAAAAAGAATACTCAGAAAACATAGACACAAATGAGGTAGGATCACACACAATATTTATAAACATCTTGCCTCTGCCACTTACTAGATATGTAACCTTGGGCCAGTCATTTAAACCTTATTAGACCTCAGTTTCCTTATCTGTCAAATGAAAAAGTTCAACTAGATGATCTTTCAGGTGTCTTCCAGCTCTCAATCTGTGACTCCAGGACAAAAGTCAGGACTGAATTGATCATTCTCCTTTGGCTTTGTCCCACCCAACTCTATTAGCAAGCATGAAGGATAACTGATAGATTGCCTATGTGCTTCACAGTTATCTAATGAGGGCCAGACCAAGCCTATGGGTTGGATCTTTTATAGAAGATATATGGGAGAATATGGATCTGAGCTCCACAGAATAAGAAAGTGTAAATGGGTTGCAATTTTCCCCCACTGGAGGGAGTATCACATTAACGAGATAACAGATTTATTGAATCGTGTCTATCTGTGCATGTGTGTTTGTATACATACATGTGTATATCTATACACATACACATACACATATATGTATCTAGTATATATTATATACATACACACACATATATTTAAAATCTTCCAGTACCTGGAAAGATTGGGGTTGTAGGGAGATGAGACAAAAGAATTGGGGATATTGGGCAGGTCACAAAGGAAGGGACTTAGGCACAGAGTGAAAATAAAATGATCTACTTATTAGAACAGGGCGACAAGGCAGGTATTTTGTCACAAGGAAATTAAAATTCAGTTACTGGAAAGAGGAAACAAATTCAGAGTGGGATCCAAAGTAAGACTTACTTTATGTTGATCTATGGAAGCTACTGGCATAAAGATCCATATTGCTACCAGTGTTATTATTATTATTATTATTATTATTATTATTAACATACTTTGCAAACTTGAAAGCATTTCATACACATATATATCAGTAATTCATATTAAATGACTAGAAATGATTTCATGATAAGCTATGGAACTATTTTCCTAAGCCTTCAAATTATTGTTGTTGTTGTTGCACTTTGCAGACTCGAAAGCACTATGTATCTTGTTTAATAATAATATAATTGGTTTTGTTGTGGCTGTTTAGTTGTTTTTCAGTCATGTCCAACTCTTCACGACCCCATTTGGGGTTTCTTGGCAAAGATGCTTCAATGGTTTGCCATTTCCTTCTCCAAATATAAGTAATAGTTAGGTTATTATTCGTAATAATAACTGAGAAATATAATGCTTTCAAGTTCACAAAGCACTTTATTATATACATTATTTCATCTGAGCCTACCTCATACCAACTCTGTGAGGTAGGTCCTACAGATCTTATTATCTTCATTCACAAATTAGGAAACTGAGGCACAGAGAGGAAAAGTGATGTCCCTGTTTCAAAATGAGGATTTGAGTATACATCTTCTGGATTCCAAGTCCAGTATTCTGTCCAAGAAAAGATTGATTCCACAGTCTGGACAGATATAGACCTAAGATGGATGTTAAGTAGTCCTAGCTGTCTAGGTCAAGAGGATATGGAAATCAGGAACCAAGAAGGACCCAGCTCTGTGTAATCTCAGTCTCTAATCACCACATTTCAAAAAGAGACATAATAAATCTGAATAAGAGTCTCAGAGAGGAGCACAAAAATTATTAAGGGAATAGGACAACTGCTATATGCAAACAGATTAAAATCACTTTGTCAAAAAATTATCAAGTGCTTATTCTATGTTTAGCTAGGTGCTAGAGGAGATTCACATTTTAGATGAGATTCTAATTCTGCCCTCATGGAGCTCATATTCTGGTAGGGATTTAATAATACTTATATACAAGTAACTATATTCCCAAATAATATAGACATGTATGGGAAGGGTAAAGTAGTGAAGAAAGGTCACTTCCAACTGGAGAACTAGGAAAATGTCCCTGGAGAAGTGTATTTGAGTTGGCCTTTAAAGGATGGGTATGAATTCAGAGATATTCAAAGAATCATTAAAACGGCAGAGGTTGGAGAGACAATCTAGTTCAGCCTTTCCATTTTGCTGAAGAGGAAACAAACATGGCTAGTAAGTGGAAAAGCCTGGATTTTACCTGACTCAAATACCTTGCTCATAGACTAGTAATTATTCCTATGGTGGAAAGGGTTGGATTGAGATACGCTGGTGAAAGACATTCTAGGCACAGGAAACAACATGAGCAAAGGTACAGGAGCAAGGAAGTGCCATGTGTGTATGGAATGTGGCAAGTGGTCTGGTTTGGCTGGAGCAAAGAGTAAATGAAAGGAATGAAAAAAATTAAGATTCTTTAGTTTGGAAAGCAAAAGCCTTTAAAAAACCACATGATTGGTGTCAGTAAATGGTGGATACTGTAAATATAGGCACTGAACATTCATCATTCCCTGAAGCCTTCTCACCTTGGAACATCCCTCTGCTATGCTGACCCCTTTCTCTCATAGGTGAGGTCCTCCCTGAGCCTCTATTCTGTGGCAGGTCCTAGCATGATCAACCTTCATTCCTTCCCCAGCCATGCTTCAGACTTTTTGAACTTTAACACAATGCCCCATACCAGGTACCTTCACACACACACTCACACACACACACACACACACACACACACACACACACACAGCCCCTACCCCTAATGCTTTTTAGTTCCTTTTTATATCTTCTTCCATTAGATGGTAAGCTCATTGAGGGCAAGGACTGTTTTTTTGCTTGTATTTGTATCCCCAGTGCTTAGCACAGTGCCCAACTAAATCAGTCAGTCAGTCAGTCAATAAACATTTATTAAGTACCTGCTATGTGCCAAGTGCTGTGCTAAATGCTAGAGATATTTTTTTAAAAAAGATAAAAAACAATCTGCTATCAAGAAACTCCAAGTCTAATGGTGAAAACCAGCATGCAAACTATGCACAAACAAGCTATATAGGAGAAATTGGAAATAGTTTCCAATTGGAAAGCACTTCACACTAGAATTAGTAGGGATCCATTCCTATAGTAGGTATGATTTTTAATGAGGACTTGAAGGAATCCAGGAAAGCCACAAGATGGAGATGATGAGGGAGAGGGGTCTAGATATGGGGGCCAGTCAGGGAAAATACCCAGCATTGGGAGATGGACTACCCTACTCAAAGAACAGCAAGGAGGCCCAGAGTCACTGGATCACAGACAACATGGTGGAGTATAAAGTGTAAAAAGAAGGGAAGGCAGGGTTGGGGAAGGAAGGGGAAGTTTAAGGAGGGCTTTGAATGCCAAATAAAGAATTTTATATTTGATCCTGGAGGCAAGGGTGAGGCTGCAATTTACTGAGTTGGGGGAGGCAGGGAGTGACGTGGTCAGACCAGTGCTTTAAGAAAATAAATTTTAAGGGCAGCTAGGTGGACAGTGAATAGAGCACTGGCCCTGGATTCAGGAGGACCTGAGTTCAAATCCAGCCTCAGACACGTAACACTTACTAGTTGTGTGACCCTAGGCAAGTCACTTCACCCCATTGCCTAGCCAAAACATAAATAAATAAATTTTAAAGTTCAACATAGGATAGGCTGGAGTGAAGAGAGACTCATGGCAGGGAAACCAACCAGGCATGAGGCGATGAGGGCCGGTACCAGAGTGATGTCAGAGGAGAGAATGCATAACATGTGAGAGAGATGTTATGAAGGCAAAATCTAGAGGCTTTGGCAACAAGTTAGATGTGGAGGGAGAAAGAGGCTGAGGAGTTGAGAATGACATCTAAGTTAATAACCTTGCTTTGCCTTGAATATGAACCAAAATCACTATTATTTAATGGTGCAACACTCTGTAAAGATTAGAATAAATAAAAGGCCACACTATTACTCAAATTATAGAATTTTAAATATCATGTATTCCAACCTCTCACCTGGTTCAGGAACCTGCCTGAATACCTCCAGAAATGCAAAGTTTACTATGCTCATTCCACTGTTTGACAGCTTTCACTGTTTAAAACATTATTTGTTATTTTGAACTCATCTGCCTCCTTTTAATTTGCAAACATTGTTTCTAGTTCAGCTTTCTAAAGCGTTAGAGACCATATCTACTACCTCTTCTAAATGACAGCCTTGAAAATTCTTGAAAAATATTTAGCTAATAATTATAGCAATGATTATTATAGCTAGTATTTACTAGCACTTTCAGACTTAGAAAGCATTTTGTACATATCATCACATTTGATATATTCTTATATCCATTTTACAGATGAGGAAACTGAGGCTCAGAGAGGTCAGTGACTTTCCCAGGGTCACACTGCTAGTAAGTGTCTGAGGCAGGATTTGAAATCAGGTCATCCTGACTTCAAGGTACACATTTCTAAATCTGTCTTGTAGATATACTTTAAATTATTAGTGTCCACCTTAAAATGCAGTACTTAGAGTTGAACACAGTATTTAAGATATAGTCTAACCAGTTCAAAGCACTGTGAGACTACTGGTTTTCTATGGTCAAGATGCTATATTTCTATCAATATGGGTTAAGATCAAAATCATGTTTTTGCAGCATTATTACAATGTTAGTTAATATTAATAATTCTTTGCATACACATCCCAGACTTTTTTCAAGTCAAGTATCTTTCATCCTGTAGTGTGCAGTTGATTTTTTTAAAAACTTAGAAGACTTCACACTTATTCCTTTTAAATTCTATCTAGGATGACAGAATTTTAAAAATGGAAGGGACCTTAGCATCCCGTCCAACCTTCTTATTTTATAGATGAAAAACCCAATGCTCCAAGAAGACTTTCCTAAAGTCATATAGCTACTAAGTATGCAATTGTGATTCCAACCCTTTTAATTCCAAATCCAGGGCTCTTTCCACTCATTTACAGAACGCTGAGATTCTGTTAACTATTGTATTAGTACAACCCTTAGTGCTTCTAACAGAGACAGGTTATTGAGATGGGTGGGCCATGAATTTGACTCAATATGGTAGTTATCATATTTATGTATATATAACATACACATACACAAACATGCAAATATAGATGGTAGAGGAGAGACAGAGAGAGACAGAGACAGAGAGACAGAGACAGAGAGACACAGAGAGAGAGAGAGAGCACATATAAACATAGACAGGGGAACCTTGTAATAATACCATTAATATTATGATATTAGACTGATCCATCTTGGTGCCCATCTGAGGGGATTCATAGGATAATAAATTTACACCTGGAAAAGACTATAGAGGTCATGTAACCTACTCCAACCTCCTCATTTTTCAGATGAGAAAATTGGAGGAGGGGAATTTAGAGGGTTTAAGTGATTCACCCAAGACCACATAGCTTATAAGTCAATGATTCATGAAAATGACCTCATTAAATGTCTGGGTTTTTTTTTTTCTTTTGAGTGGTTCCATTCTGTCAACCTAAAGTATAGGGTTCTAATACGTATTCAGTGTACAGTATAATCTCATCCTTATTGTAGGAAAGGTTTTAGGGGGAAAGGCTTAAAGGAGTAACAATAGAAGCTAAACATGTGATTTTATTGGAGTAGGAAATTCCTAGTGTGGAAATTCTCTCCATTGGTACAGAGCAGCAACTCATATGTAATATATAGCCTTAGAGATTTACCTGGAGCACTGAAAGATGCAATTCCTTACTCATGGTCATCATAGGCAATAGGCAGGGGTGGGGAGCCTGCCGTTCTCCAGGCCACATGTGGCTTTGAGGCTACAGGTTCCCCATCCCTAGGTAATAGGTATCAGAGACAACAAATTTTCCTGATGGAGATAACACTTTCTACTATACCATGCCACCTCTCCAAGGGAAAGAAAACTGTGAAGAAGCTACACTGTGTCTGAAAGTAATAAAACTCTAGTTCCTTAAAATTTTGCTATGATTCTATCTTCTCCCCTGTTCCCATGTCCCCCATCCCCAAACCATTCCAAGTAGGGAACTTTCTTGATATGTATGCTTCACCTTTGCTCTGACAAACCTTGGGATGCACTAAGATGACAAAATATGTAGGAGGAGAATAAGGAGAATAAACATTTATTTAGCACCTACTATGTGCCAAGCACTGTGCTAAGCATTTTACAAATAGATTATTTGAAAGATCTAGAACTTCATAGAGTAGAAAGCGGTGATAGCTGAGGTTTCAGAGTTGTAGACTGGACACACAACCAACTATTTACTATCTGTATTAATAGGGGAAATAATCACTGTCTTAAAATGTTTGAATATGGAAAAGGAAAGAACTAGGATACCTTGGGATCAATGTCAGAAAGAACTGCTTAACAATTAGAACTGTCCAGAAATGGAATGAACTGCCTCATAAGGTACTGAGTTCCCTGTGATTGAGAATGTTCAAACATAGCCTGTTAGGATTCATGCTTTAAGTAAGGGTCAGATTAGAGGATTTCTGAGGTCCTTTCCATCTCTGGGGTTCTATGATACTAATGGGAAAAAAAAGAAAAAAAGAAAAAAAAACAAATGATCTACCCATCCTTAGTCCTTACCCAACTTGCTTACAGAGGATACCAACCCTTCTTTTCAAGGAGCAGGGCTCTGGCCATGTGATGTCCCTAGCAGAGAAAAATCCACACTCAAATAATCATTTATTGAATATGGAATATGACCAGATGCTGGGGGAGGGAGACATCAATCAATTTGCAACTAAAGGGTTAATAGGAATAGACAATATAAAACTAAGTGTATGACTAAGCCTCATTAGTGTAAGTGAACTTCTGAAATGTTGTTTTATGATTCACAATTAAGTTTTTTTCTTTCTTTCTTTCTTTCCTTTCCAAACTGACTGGTTGGTTATCTCAGTTGCTAGGTGTTGCAATGGATAGAACCCTGGGCCCAAAGTCAGGAAGACTCATCTCCCTGAATTCAAATTCAGATACTCACTTGCTGTTTGATTTTGGGCAAGTCACTTAAACTGGCTTGCCTTAGTTTCTTCATCTGTAAAATGCTGGAGAAGGAAATGACAAGCCACTCCAGTATCTTTGCCAAGAAAATCCCAAATGGGTTCATGAAGGGTCAGACGTGACTGAAATGACTGAACAACAACATCTCAGTTAGCTAGGTATTAACAAGCTTAAGCTCATTCTGTTCATTTCCTACTTGAGGCAGTTGACTTTACTGAGTTCCATGGCAACAGATTTGGCATCCTCACTTTGGCCAGCCTTCTCACAAGTACAGGCTATCAGTCAGAAAAGAATTCAAGTGAAGTACTGTGGATCACAAAGGGAAAAGTCTATCCTTACCACTCAGTGTGAATACCCCAGTGATAATGGGCCAATATAGTTACCGTCTTATCCAATGATGGCACCTTATTCATTTTTAATCTATCATTCCATCTTCTTTGTAATACAGTGGAAAGAATATTGGATTCAGAGTCAGAGGACCTGAGTTTCAATTTTAGCTCTGCCGTTTACCACCTATGTGATCTTGGAAAAGTCACTTAACCCTCTAGCAATATAGTTTTTCCTACCTATGAAATGAGATTGGACTAAATGACTCCTAAGGTCCCTTCTAACTTTACATCTGTGAGCTATCATCTATGACTTTTCTTCTACAACAATTCCCACACTCCTATCTCCTCCACATCCTTCCCAAGACTATCTGGTACCAACTGGGAAAGGACAGAATGTGATGTTTTTAGCTATCATCTATAAAACAACTTCCCTTGCTTAGGGCATGTAACTCGGGACAATGAAGTGTTTTGAAAACAAAGCTACTAATCAGTTGCTTAGTAATAATAAGTTCCACTATTCTGTTAGCTATACATAGTGCTTTAATTTCCACTATTAGCACAATAGAGAAAAAAAAAAATCTGCATTTGATTCCACTGACCTTTGGATCTGTTCAAAATGCCTGGTAACAAACTTTTGTTTGTTGCTTTCCAAGACAAAAGCAATGATAACGTAGAACTGGGGATAAGTTAAGGTTGGCCACTGCTATGCTTTTATTTCTAAGGGGAAGCAACTCTTGTTTTACATTACTTTAATTTTTTTATTTGAAATTCGTGCAGCACAAATGCCAGGGATAAAAATAGGATATTAAGCCACCAGAATAAAGATTCCATGGATGGTGTAAAGCAGAACTGTCAAAGATGAGTCAAGGCATGCTAATTGGAATTGGGAAAGGAGGGGAGGAAGTGATGCCATATTTTTTCCTCTGTATTTGCGTGTGTGTATGAGTTTAAATGAAAGCCGGATGGAGTATTTTTTCAATCCAAAGAGGTCTCCAAGGGATAGTCCACTAAATAATACAGGTCTAAGAAATTATTTGGGAGAGCACAGAAGGAAAGCACACTCATTTTCAGGTACAAAGGAGGAAGCAGTTACTAGTTACATGGCATCCTCTTTCCCTTGGCTCTATGTTGAGTAAAAAAAATAAAATAAAATAACAATTCCAAACCATTTGAAGGGAATTGTTTGTAAGAAAGAAAGGCTTACTGGGCACATAGGGCTTTGCAATTTAATATTGTTTTATTGCTAAGCTTGACTTAATCTTGCCAATGTGTGTGAGAGACACTCTAAATCCCACAACCCCCAAGTCAGACACAAGGCGCCAAACCCTACTAGAAGATGCCTTAGTTTTGTCTCCACCCACTGAGCCATCCACCTCTCCAGTATCACAGACAGGTGATATGGGAGGAGCCAGTGGCTTTAGTTTCTCCACTGCTGCCTTCTCCCAACTTGAACTGAGACTGTATGAATGGGTATATTTTTTTCCAGTCAATCCCCAGACTCCCTATGAAGCCATGGTTATAGCCTCTCTCCAGTGGTAATAAACTACAGGCAGCACTTTATACTTTTCAAGGTACTTTGATAGGGGGTAGATAGGACAGTTGCTGTTATTTCCTTCCTACTTTGAGTCAGAATGGCACCCTGACAACAGTGCTAGATTCAGAAGCAAGGCAATTTCTTACTTTTTATATCATGGCCTCTAAGTACCCAAGTGGAAATGATATATTTTTTTCCTAAGCAGGGAAGAATATGGGAGGAAGTTGAGAGAGACTCTACTTCACAGAATTTTAGAGATGGAGGTTTTTATAACCTGAGAAATTATCTAGTTCAATGCCTCTCATTTTACAGATGAGGAAACCCTTCAGGCTTGCACATATCTAGGTTGAGTAGCATAGAGCTAAGTCATTCTTCAGCTTTTTCTCTTATGGTTCAATAATACCATTTTTTTTTTTACAATTCTCTATTAGTGCTCTCAGGCAGCTAGGTAGTTCAGTGGAGAGAGCCCTACTCTACATTTGTCTCAGTGAACTTCAATCCATTTGTGTTTGACCATTTTTCCACCCCAACTTGTTATGGTCTTTATATATTATAAGCCATTCCCCTCAATGTGGAATCTTCTGCAGATTTAATAAGCATGCTTTGTTCTATTGTCCACATCATCATCCACAAAGAGGCTAGTCTCTCTTTGGACCAGTATCAGCCTCTCTATAGTGGTTTACCATGTTCCTTTGAATTGACATAATAACTCTACTTTGAACTTTGAAGTTCTGACAGGTTTATGATCTCCCTTCTCAGTTTTCAAGTCAAGTCAAGAAGCATCGATCAATTTCCTACCACATGCTGGGCACTGTGCTAAATGCTGGGGGTACAAGGAAAGGCAAAACCCAGGTCCTGCTCTCAAGGAGCTCACAGTTCAATAGAAAAGACAACATTCAAATAACACGTATACAGCATAAACTGGAGATAATCTGAGGGAAGGCATTAAGATTAAGGAGGACAGAGAAAGGCTTCTTGCAAAAAGTGAGACTTAATCTGAGACTGAAGGAAGTCAGGGAAGCCAGGAGGTGAAGATGAGGAGGAGAGAGTTCCAGGTATGGGGGACAGCCGGGAAAAATGCATAGAGTTGGGAGCAGTATCATATGTGAGAAACGGAAAGGAGGCCAGTGTCACTGGACTGCAGAGCACGTGGAGGAAAATAAGGTTTAAGAACACTGGAAAGTTTTCTGATGAATAATGTGTGGGGAATACCAGTCTTGAGAAAAAATAGTTTATATCTCTTGTTTCTCCTTCTTACCCTTGGAATGCCACCATCACAAAAGGGAATTACATTCATCTAATAGGGATGTGTTGTTTTTCCACAAACCTAGCTGAATTACTACCCAGTACCTTATATTCTTTTAGATTTGGATGGACCGCCATCCAAGGCTGCCAGCTAGAGAAGATGGGGAATACGATGTTACCCTTTCATTGTCTATTAGCATGATGATCCTGACAGCACTTCAATATAGCACAACCTAGTGCTGGCATTGAGTTGTAGAGGCCTTTGATGGAATGTAAGCTCCTTGGGAGCAGAAATTCTTTTCTGTTCCATGTTTTTGTCTTTGTATGCCCAGAGTCTAGCATAGTATTGGGTATTCAGTTAATAATTTTGTTGATTGATTGGTTGAAGAAGCAAATGACCTCAAGGATTATGCCTAATTGAGGGGTTGGTTCTTTCTGAACTAAATTCTCCCCATTCAATCAAACAATATGTGCTGGGCACTGTGCTAGGTAGCAGGAACACCAATGCAAAAATGAAATGGTTCCTGCCCTCAAGAAGTTTATATTCTACGGGGGGAGACAGCCACGCTTTCTGAAGTATGCTTGGCACATAATAGCCGTTGAAGGAAGAATACCTATTAAATTGAATTCTTGTATATATCCTCTTCTTTCCTTTGACATAGCTGCCAGCTTCAAGCAGGCCTTCATCACCCCACATCTGGACTACTACAACAGCCTGTTGGCTAGTCTCTCTGCTCACTCTCCTCACCTCCAGCTTCTTTGGGTTTTTCCTTCAAAACTCAACTCCAAATCCACTCATTAAAAGAGACTTTTCCCTGTCTTCCACCCCACCTCAACTTGCTGCTATACCACCCTCCAACATATTCCCTCTGAGATTACCTATATTTTAACCTGCATATGTACGTATATGTACATGTACATAAATATATATGTATGCATAGCATATATGTGTTTGCCTTTTTTCTACCCCATTAGAAATGTGAGCCCCTAGAAGGACTTTTTTGCCTTTCTTTGCACCCTCAGCACCTAGCACAGTGCCTCACACGTTTGTTGTTGTTGAGTAATTTTTAGTCGAGTCTGACTCTTTGTGACTCCATTTGGGATTTTCTTGGCAAAGATGATGGAGTGGTTTGCCATTTCCTTCACCAGCTTATTTTGCAGGTGAGGAAACTGAGGCAAACAGGGTTAAGTGACTTGCCTAGGGTAGCACAGCTAAGAAGTACATAAGGCTGAATTTGAATTAAGGAAGATGAGTCTTCCTAACTTCAGGCCTCACATTCTATCCCGCTCCTTTTTTATTACCTGTTTGACTTAAGGCAAGACACTTAATCTTTTCTCTTCTATAAAATAAGAGGATTGGATTACATGTTCTTGAAGGTTTCTTTCAGTTTTAAATCCTAGAGATTGCTGGAAATTCTTGCTCTAAGAAAACAGCCTAGCAGCAAAGTGTGGATTCAAACATTATGAACCATAAAAGGTATAATGGAAAAGACATGAATCTTAAGCAGGTAAAACAGCAACATCACTAAAGACTGCAGTAATAACTAATTTGGTTTGAGAGAAATCTATTAAAACAATGATTAAAAATGTGATATACTTCAAAAGAGGAAGCACTTAGTATTTAAATCACAAAGGTGCTGATTTGAATTGAAGATGAATGAGTTCCTCACTTTCTCACTCTTTCCCTATAGCCCGAGGATGGACAGAATATGGAACTAGTGACATGCAATGGCAGGGAGCTAAGGCATTTAAGAGCCCTTCAACTCTCCCCACCATAATAGCACCTCTTTTTTTCTTCCTTTACCTTTATCTCTCATTCATCAATTCCCACAACTGCTTTTTCCATCATTCTTTTCCACTGTCCAGAGACATAAGCAGGGTAGGGTGATCAGGCCTTTACTTCAGGGAAACCAAATTTAGAGAACACTGATAGAACTCCATCATCAGAGAAACAAACAAGTTTAGTATTTAATTAGCAAGAATATTTAGTTAACAAAGGAAGTTACCACATATAGCACTCTAGGTTAGGACCTTTCTTAATATTTGGTTCTTCTATTCCCCAATAATCCTCCCTACACCTTTTAGTGGGGCCCACCAACAACAGTCTCTGAATGTCCTGTGATCTTGGCCCACAGGATCCTATCTGTTGAATTCTGTGTCTCCAGCTACCCCAGGTTGGTTTCATGCAGCCTCTCCTACCATGAGCCTTATTTCCCAGGATGGTATCCCTGAATTTGTCTTTAAAAGCTGAATGGAGAGAGAGTTTCATGCTATTTTTTCTCAAGAGCATTTTGTAAAGTTTTCTCTAGGCCTCCGAATTGTACTCAGTCCCTACCCAATGGTAATGGCATCCATGGAGACTTTCTTAGCCCTGTGGATGGCATTTGGAGCTCAGAAGAGTACTGCCTGACTGAAAAGACGGTGTCCAGGTCCTCTGCTGATTATTCAGGCTGTGCTCCTGTTGAATGATTGTTTTAGCTGTTGTCCATCAATCATTACTGCACCAGAATGAATACAAGATGGGAGCATTATCTTTGTGCATGGGATATATTTCTCTGAAGACGGTGTGAGAAGGGGCTAGAATAGAAAGAGTCAACAGTGGGAGCAGGCTTTTAAATTGCCTGTCAAGAGTGGAAAGACCCTGGGTTATTTCAACATGTTTTTATCTTTTTCCCCAAACCTACTTCTGAAGTTCCTCTATTGAACTTCCCAGTTTTGTCAAGAGTGCTTCCATCGTTCTGGTCATAAAAGTTTGAAACCTTGTAGTAATCCCTGTCTCCTGTCACCTGTTCTCCCATCCCCTCCCCTATCAGCTACCAAGTCTCATCCATTCCACCTCCAGGAACATCCAGAGGTGTTGTTCATCAGGTTCATCAGCCTGGTTCAAAACCCTCATCTGCTCTTGACTAGACTTTTACAGTAGGTCGGTCTACACACCTCGTCTCTTTCCTCTCCACTATTTCATACAGTTAATAAAGTGTTAATCCCAAATCGCACATCTGATGTTATTTACTTGATCAAAATATCCCACTGGCTCCCTATTACCTCTTAGAATCAAACACAAACTGTCCTGTGTAGCATTTATTGTCCTTCCAAATCTGGCTCTGACCTGCCTTTCTAGGCTTATTATACATTACTCCCCTTCACTCGCTCTAGGGCCTAGAAAAAATTGATTTTCTTGCTGTTCCTTCAACAAAACATTCCTTTACTTTTTTCCATGCCTTTGTATATATAGACTGTCTGACATGCCTGCAATGAGTTGTCTTCTCACATCTTAGATTCTTTGTTTCCTTCAAAGGGCAGCTTAAATGCCTTCTATGTAAGACCCTACATGTTTCCCCAAGCTACAAGTACCAGCCCTCCTGCATTTATTTTGCATGTATTTTGTATAGACTTATATGTTTATTTGTTTTCTCCTCTGATAGAAAATAAGCTTTTTGAGGACAGGAGTTATTGTTTCCTTTGTGCCTTTGTTCCTCTACACCAAGCACATTGTAGGCACTTAGTAAATGTTCAATTATTAATTTTTACAATGTCTCTGCATAGGACTGTAGGACTTAAGACAGAAAGAAATCCTCGAGATCCACTCTGCTAATTTCATACATGAGGCACCTGAGGCCCAGAACAGTGGAGCAACTTAGCCCTTGTAAGACAGTTCAGAGGTCCTCTGACTCCAAACCCTGTGTGCTTTCCACTGTATTGTATTGGTATTGGTATAGTATATCTTTAAAATTATTTAGAACCAGAATATGACCAAGGTTAAACTCAACTAGAGGGGCAGCTAGGTGGCAGAGTGGATTGAGAACGGGCCCTGAAGTCAGGAGGACCTGAGTTCAAATCTGGCCTCAGATCAAACACTTCACACTTACTAGCTGTGTGACCCTGGGCAAATCACTTAACCCCAATTGCCTAAAAAAAAAAAATCAACTAGAGAATGATTTTAAATTTGTTGACAAATGTAGGGCAGAAGAAATGATACAGAAGTCACAGTGGATTAGGAAAAATACAAAATGGTTTTATGACCAGATACTCGAAAGTATCATATTTTTATAAGAAACTTTATTTTGATTGATATATATATATATACATATATACATACACGCATACCCACACATACAAGTCCAGATACATTTTTATGGCCCCTATCTCCTTCACTTCATTTTCAATTTTATCATGTTATTCTTTTGCTCAGCTACCTGTAATAACTTCTTACTCCTAACAGCATCAAATCTGAACTCTTATTTCCAGCTTTCTAAGTCCTCTTTGCTTCCTTATCCAGTCTTATTTTCCAAAACTCTTTAACAGACATACACTCTCCCCCATAAGTCAGGCCAGACTCTCTATATCTCATACGTCTTTCAGCCCCCATGACTTTGCCTTTCTGTTCCTCTTTTCTCTCTCTTCTCACTACTTAGCAAGTATCCTTTCCTTATTTTTGTTATGTATCATTCCCTCCATGAAGCTATTATAGGCAACAGTGATTTTTGTCTTTTTAGAACTATTTTTGCTCAGTTGTCTCAGTCATATTTGACTCTTTGTGACACTATTTGGGATTTTCTTGGCAGAGATACTGGAGTAGTTTGCCATTTCCTTCTTCAGCTCATTTACAGATGAGGAAACTGAGGCAAACAGGGTGAAGTGACTTGCTCAGGGTCACACAGCTAGTAAGTGTCTGAGGCCAGATTTGAACTCAGGAAGATGAATCTTCCTGACTCCAGGCCCAGTGCTCTACCCACTGCACCACCGAGCCACCCAGAACTCCTATAGCACAACACAATTTAGCCCTTGAAAGCCAATTTGATTGCTTTATGTGTTTTTTATCACTTTAGTCTTGATTCTTCAATCAAATTGTAAGTTTCTTAAGGGCAGGGTATTTGTCTTGTTATGATTTTGTGTCTCTTATAGAATCTAATGTAGTGTTGGGAACAAAGTAGGTGCTCAGTAAATATTGGCTGATTGGTTGATTTGGTTTCTTCCAGGGTGAGATGTAATCCTTCAAAAAGAATAGCAGAGGTTGTGTTTGTGGTGACTGTTCCCTATCTAGACAAGGTGGACCATGACTGTATATGGAAGTGTGGCTCCCTGAGGTATCCAGATAGTTCTGATAGGGTCAGATTAAATTCAATTGAACTCAACTGTACACATGTCAATTAGATATCTATTACATGCCAGGTACTGCACAACGTGTCAGGATACAAAGGTAAAAACAGAACAGGTCTTGCTCTCAAGAAGTTTACATTCTACTAGGGAAAAGATAAGTAACTATAAAATATATATGAAGTTATTTTAAAAGTCTTAGCATCATGAATTTAAAGCTGGACCTTAGAGAATATCTAATCCAAGTCTTCAATTTTTATAGCCGAGAAAACTGAGGCCCAGAGATGTTAAGTTCATAGCAGAAGAGGCTTCAAATCCATGTGTTTTGATCCCAAATCCAATGCTCTTTCCATTTATACCATCCTGCCAGCTCCAAAAAGTGTTTACTTTATTTCAACCCTGTAATAGTGGTAGTGTATTATTATTGCCATTTTACAGATGAGGAAACTGAGGCTCAGAGAAATTAAATGATTTGCCCAAGGTCACAGAGATAGTAAACCATGGTGCTGGGATTAGTGCCTAGAGTAGACTTCCTCCCAATATGACTACCCATAGGGTCCCTTTTGTACCAGGGACACAGTGCTAAACCAGAATGGATACAGAGGAATTCAACTTATTAAGTCCATAATCTCTCTATGATGTCTTGTCTGACCTTGGCCCTCCTCTGATAGTCAGAGGATATTCTAGGTGTTGGGTCAATTCTGGATCCCTTGACATTTTAGATCTATTGGGAGAGGCAGGGGCTGGTTTTTAAGCCATATCCATTTAGGATAAAAAATCCTGAGGGGCCCTCAAACTGATCCAGTGCCAGAATTTCTATCTCTAAAGTCTAGAACTTAGTTTTCCTTTCTGTAAAATAAATAGGCTGTACTACATGATTTCTAAGATGCCTTTAGTGTAAGATACAAGGATTATTAGTCCAGTCTGCAATTTTCTCAGCAAAGGACACCTTGGCGTTGGTCTGACAGGTTCTGGAATCCCTGGAGGTAGGAGGGGGCACTGAAACAAGGAGATTGTTTTGTGACCTGGAAGAGGTAATACTGGTCCCTTGGTATTTCCTTCTGATGGGGGATCATCTTACCTGAAGGCTCAGGGGAGTATCAAGTTGCCTAGAAAACAGTGCAGGGACTCTCTTCTTCTGCTGCTGTCTTGTGTGTGAAGGACCCATTTGTCACAAGATATCATAACACTGACAGATGTAGGACTTGGAATAGTACTGGAAATCACCCAAGTCCTGTTCATAAATCATCAGAAGATTACCTTTGGAATAACATGGCACCACTCCCAAAGTGGTGTGTCCTAGGAATAACTTAATTCTAGATTCCTAGAGCCTTTGTTATCCTCAGATACAGTGACATTCCTAGGTAAGGCATTTGGTAGGAACTGACGCAGACAGCTCACTCTCTCTCCCAGTGTTAAAACTTTGGTGAAACCAACAATGTTCTGAGACAACGACAATACTCTTTTAAATGGCTTAAAGAAACAGTTTCAAAGGCAGTTATATCCCTTCTGATGGGAGGGCTAGAGGCACTGCATTAAACTCCAAAGCCTTCCTTTGTAAAAGGCTCACAACCTTTCAGGTAACTCCATTGTCCATCAGCAGCTCAGCTTAGCTTCAACTCCACAGGAACAGCAGGTGCTCCCTTCTCAGATTCCTTTTGTGCACTGTCTTCCTGCATTAGATTGTAAGCTCCTTAAGGGCAAGGACTGTCTCTTTTTCTTATTTGTATCCCTAGTGCTTAGTACATATAGCATTCTAGAATATAGAAGGCACCTAATAAATGATTGTTAAATTTATTGAATATTCTTTGGGACCAATTATGACCCAAATGACAATTGATATCAATGATGAGTTGTCTTGGGAGAGATGAAAAAGGCAGAACTTTCTTACAGGTGAACAGTTTAGTTCAGGGGTGGGGAACCCGTGACCTCAAGGCCACATGTGGCCTTCTAGGTTCTCAAGTGTGGCCCTCTGACTTAATTCAAATTTATTTGTGAAGTTTGGATTCCATCAAAGGGTCACACTTGAGGACCTAGAGGTCCACATGTGGCCTTGAGGCTCCAAGTTCCCCATCCCTGGACTAAATTGTTCACCTATAAGAAAGTTCTGCATTTTTCATCAGTGTCCCTTATACAATTCATGTCATTTTAAGCAAATTTTAGCAGCAGTAGCAGTTGCCAATGATTACTAAAGTGCTAAAGTGTTCCTGGATGTGTGTAGCACTGAGGCTGAATAGTGGTCTTCATATAGGAGAGAGGGAAGAAGAGGGAATGGTGGGAGGAAGGAATGAAGGAAGGAATAAAAGAAGGAAGAAAGGGAGGGAGGGAGGGAAGAAGCAGCTCTTGCTTTCAAGGTGCTAACAGTTTCATAGAACTTAAAGCTAGAAGAGACCTTTGAAGTTATCTAGTCCAACATTATCATTTTGCAAATGAGGTAGATAAGGCCTGGAGAGGTCACACAAGCTGGAAGTAACTGGGAGCTGAACCCAGGCCTTTCTGCCTCCCAGTCCAGTGATCTCTCCACTGTGTCATGCTTCCTATTTTCCTATTTGTGGCAGAGTCTGAGACCAAATGAAACATAAGATTGGTTTAGGCTTGTAGAATTATTTTGATTCTTGGACTTTTTTTTTTATTAAGCTGTTTTAGAAACTCTACAGATAGATTTGAACTTGTTCCCAAAGTGTTTATTTGTTTGATTGTTTTTCAGTCTTTTATTTCTAATACATTAGAGTCATTTTGGCTTCAGGGTTTACATTTGATTAAAGTCCCTGAAACCAGATTCATTTTCCTCTGACCATCCTTTCTCTGCAAGGAGAAAGCTAAATTATATCGTTTTGTAATCCAATCACATACTAAATCCAGTTGATTTCATCATGTATTTCTCCTGTCTGTCCCCTCTTTAATATTCCCACTGTCAGCAACTTAGTGGAGAGCCTCACTACTCCTCTCCTGACTGTGGCATCAGTCTCCTAACTGGGCTCCCTGTCTTCAGTTCCCAACCCTCCACCTCCAAGCTATCCTGTACACAACTAGCTACTCAAGGAATGTCAGTCAATAAACTTGTATTAAGTGCCTACTATGTGTCAGGCTCTATGCTAAGTATTTGTCCTAAAGCATGGTTTTAATCATGTCATTGTGAACTCTTCTCCCCTCCCAAGGAGTACCCAAATATATTTTCAGTGGTTTTCCATTGTCTAGAACAACAACGACGACATTAATAGTTAGCATTTATATAGTACTTTAAGGTTCACAAAGTGTTTGCTTTACAATTTTATCCTCACAGCAACCCTGCGTGGTAGTTGCTACTATTATCCTCATTTTATAGATTAGGAAACTGAGGCAAACAGAGAATAAGTGACTTGCCTAGAGTCATACAACTAGTAAGTGTTTGAGGTAAGACTTGAACTCAGGTCTTCCTGACTCCATGTCCAATGCTCTATCCACTGTACCACTTAACTCCTTCACTCCATCTTCAAGCCCTTCAACAATCTGGCCTCATTCTACTTTTCCATTCTTATTTTATACTACTCCCCTTCATAAAACCCATAGTCTTTTTGGGGTAGACACTTCATTCTCCAGTTACAGCCCTTTTTAATTGATTTTCCTTTTCTAACAATAGTACATTAATCATTCATAATATGAATTTTTGAATAGCACAACTAAAAAAGGCATTTTCACCAGTGATCCCGTAATGTAAAATTTAAAATATGATAGGAGATAGGATCCTAGAGTCACAGCTGGAAGGGCCTGAGAGGTACTACCACATAGAAAAGGGAGCAGACTTAATTGGCATGGGCCCATAAGGCAGAACTAGGGATGAAAGTTGCAGAGCAGCAAACTTAAGCTTGATATGAAGAACAACTTCCTAATAATTAGAGCTATCCCAAAGTGGAATTATTTCCTAAGGAGCTACCTACATTGATAGAGTTGGAGTAGGACAGAGGTCCTTAACCTGGGATCCAAAGGGTCTGTGAATAGGTTTTAAGGGGTCTGTGAACCTGAATGGGGAAAAAAAAATACATCCCTGTTTTAATATAATTAGTTTTCTTTGTAATCTTAATTTATTTTATGTATTTAAAAACATTATTTTGAAAAGGGGGAGGGTATCTATTATATCATTAGACTGCCAAAGGGGTCTGTGACATAAACCAGATTAGGAATCCCTGATTCTGAAGTCTGCTCCCACTCAGATCCTGGGTGTCCTGATAGACCAACCCCCACATTTTATAGATGAGGAAACCAAAGACCAGACAGGTTATGATCTGATTAAGGTCACACAGGTAGTAGGCATAAGAGTTGAACCCATAAGTCGAGCCCAGTTTATCTGACTTCATGATAGAATATGTAAGAGCTAGAAAATACCCTAAGGATCAACTAAGTCAACGTCTTGGTTTTCTAGATGGGGAAACCTAAAGTTCAGAGAGGTTTAAGTGTTTTGTTCAAGACCACATAGCTTGCTGATAACAGGACAAAAATCCAGGTCTCAGCTTTCAGTTGAGTGCCCTTTCCTCTACACCTTGAACAATTAAATTTTATTTTTTGGAGGCAACTGGGGTTAAGTGACTTGCTCAGGGTCACAGAGCCAGTAAGTGTCTGAGGCTGGATTTGAACTCAGGTCCTCCTGACTCTAGGGCTGGTGCTCTATCCATTGTGCCACCTAGCTACTCCTGTTAAATTTTAATGTGTTTTTTTCTAACAGGAAAGCACAAAATCTTTTCTTTAACAGTGAAATTCCTGGAGTTGAATGGCTAAACCAAAATCCTCCAGAGGAAATTGTTCTCCGCCCTACAGAAATAGGAAAAAAAATTGCTATCATTGCAGCAGATATGTCTCCTTCCGTGACCTTCATTGGGATCTTTCTGCCCGAGCAAAAGAAAAAAAAAACATTCTTGTGTTTGTTTCTTTGTAATTTTTGGTAAATATAAAAAACTTCAATATTTTCTTTAAAAGCCATTAAGTTTCACTTGCTTCTGTGTAATGAACTAAAATTGATACCTATGAAGGAATTAGGAATTTTTGTTTCTACATGTCTGTATTATGGAGGAAATGCAAAGATGACTTTTACATTGTGCATGATTTACATTGCCCTTGATAGTCTTCAGCTTCATGGAGGGTAATAAATGTCTGTTGAACCAAAATGAGCTGAAATGAATTGAAATTCTTGAAGGCAATTTTTAGCCCGATGATGGAAAAAAAGTCCCTCATCTTTGTTCTATTGGAATCCAATTGTAAAGCGCCATCTTGTGGCAATGTCTTGGTAATGGGTTTTTCCCCCAGCCGCTATCTTCTGTGTTTTTCTATGTTATCAAGAACAAAATTATCAGAAGGCTGTATTCACAAAGATAATTAGCTAAAGATTAAGAGTTGGCCTGGCAGCTTCAGTTCGCATATCATAAAATTTCTCCTTATTGTACCCCAAATTCTAAAGTCCAGTTCAAGTTTGAATATATATGTATGTGTGTGTGTGTGTGTGTGTGTGTGTGTGTGTGTGTGTGTGTGTGT